>NC_065584.1:161206207-161515582 GCF_024542745.1 Macaca thibetana thibetana | reverse complement strand
GCTTACGATGTATAAGGTGAAAATTGATAAATCACACATTTTATGTATAGTCACCCCTCATTTGGTTCTAGGACCCCCTGCAGATACCAAAATCCAGGGATGTTCAAGTCCCTGATGAAAAATGGTGCACTATTTGCATATAACCTACACACATCCTCCCATATATTTTGAATCAACTCTAGATTAATTATAATATGTAATGCAGTGCATATGCTGTGTAAATAGTTATTATACTGTATTGTTTAGGGAATAATGACAAGGAAAAAATACGTATGTTTTAAATACAGACACAACATTCCAGTTTTTTTCCACAAATATTTTTAATCCACTGTTAGTTGACTGTGTGAATGCAGAACCTAGGGTTACAGAGGGCTGACTATATAGAATAAGGCTACTGTTAAAAATCCACATTGTGCACAGAGAAAAAGACTAAAAGAAAACAGAAGCATGAGTATGTGTCTGGGAGGGTATATTTGGCAATGGAATTAGGAAAACAATTTTCTTCTGTTTATATATGTGCATATTTTGCTTTAATGGAGCTGTGATATCTCTGTATAAAAAAATAAAATAGAGCAAGGCAATTACAAAGTTTTTCAAGTAGGACTGTGCTCAGATGCCTGTAAGTTGTTTAGGTTTTATACTGGGGACTGTGGGGAATTGTTGAAGCTCTTTGAGACAGGCTTTGATAACATGTGTAAAGCAGTTCTCAGACTTTTTTTTGTTTTTATGGTCATAAAAAATAGTGAGGACTCGAGTGTACTATATGTACGAAAGCAGTTCTCAGACTTTTAGGTTTTTACATTTGTAAAAATTATTGAGGACCTCAAATATCCCTTGTTATATGGGTATATTTATTAACATTTATCATGTTAGAAATGAAAAGTAAGAAAATCTTTAGAAAATTTATCAAACATTTAGAAATATTATAAAATCATTATTTGTTCACAGGAATAACATATTTTTATATAAGCAACTTTCCCAAAACAAAAAAAAGATTAATGAGAAGAGTCATATTATTTTACCTTTTTGCAAATTAATGTCCAGCTTAATAAAGACAGCTGAATTCTCACATCTGCTTCTGTATTCAATCTGTTTTAATATTAAATTCCATGTTGCCTCAGCTCTACTGTGTGCTTGTAAGAGAATGAGAATGAAAAAGTTTTGATCTTATATACCTTTTAAAGACTCTGTCTGACCCCAGGGGCCAGATCATACTCTAAAAACTGCTGGCGTAGTCTATGAGAAATAACTCAAATAATACTAATTATTCTTCGACTTGATAATAATTATTGTCTTGATAGGAATCAAATCATGAAACATAGTAGTGATTTTCAAACTGTAGTTCTTCATCAGATCAGATCCTGCATCAGAATCATCTGGAATCATTTTTAGAAGGTAGATTCGTGGTCCTGCAGCCTATTGATTCTGACTCACTTGGTTTTAGGGGAGGAATCTATATTTTGGTAAGCTCTTACTAACAATGTGATATGCCTACTGTTATAGGAATTTAAAATCATGAACTCTTATAGTTAGGAGACCCTAAAAATTTAGCTAGTTTTTAATTCCCTCATGTTACAAATGAGAATAGTTTAGGTTAACAAAGAATGACTTTCTTTTTTTTGTTTGTTTGTTTTTTAAAGACAGAGTTTCGCCCTGTCACCTGGGCCGGAGTGCAGTGGCACAGTCTCAGCTCACTGCAACCTCTGCCTCCCAAATTCAAGCAATTCTCCTGCCACATCCTCCCAAGTAGCTGGGACCACAGGTGCGTGCCACCACACCTGGCTAATTTTTGTATTTTTAGTAGAGACGGGTTTTCGCCATGTTGGCCAGGCTGATCTTGAACTCCTGACCTCAAGTGATGCACCCACCTTGGCCTCCCAAAGTGCTGGGATTACAGACGTGAGCCACCATGACTGGCCAGATGGTGACTTTCTAAAGACCCACACTTCCTCACATGAAGTAAGTTATTCATATGAGGAAGTAGTTCAACAGTAGTTGAACAGTAGTTCAAGTTTGATCCTTATTGAACAGTATTCAGTAAAGATCAAAGTTAAATGCCAGAATGTTTGGCACAGGCATGTGGAAGGAGATGGATTGGAGAAACTAATCTGAAATAGGTTCTGTGGATGTCCTGATGTGAGGGAAGGAGACAGGAAGAAATTGATGGTGACCCTGACCCTAGAGTATGTAGCATGTAGGCAGATATCCTTGACTCAACTAGGGGGCACAGATATAGGTGATGTGCCTGTGGCTATAGTAAGTCAGTTCGAGCTCTACAAGGGATATCCCAGAGCAACTGGTAGATAGTACATCAATTTGTAAAACTGTTCAATGTTTGCTTATCTTTTTTAATTGAAACCTATTTTTGTAAAAGGAATAATTTCCTCCTAACCCTACCTTTTGAATATGTACTGGTGTTAATCAAGCTCTACTACCTCCTAGTGGTAGTACCCTAAATGGTAAAAATGTCTCAAAAATCTTAGGAAAGAAAAAATCTCAAAATGTCTCAAACTGGAGTCTAAAAGTCCAAACGTATACAATGTAGGTGATGATGTTAAAGAATGTAAAGTTGAAAAAGTAGAATAGGGTCAAAATAAGGAGTCTTGAATGCAGATCCCTTTGAAAGGAACCATTATATTATAGATGATAAAAGAAATAACATCAGGAAATTGGTCATTTGGGAAAATTTGCCATCTGTGCATTGCTGGTAATATAGAAGGTTGAGAACATGGTGAATAGCAGGTTATTTTACTAATCCAGGTATGAAGTGATAAAAGCTTATATTACAGCGTACTGTAGATGAAATTGTGAGGAAAAAAGTAATCAAGATACATTTTAATGTAATATTAATATTTTGATGATATGTTGATTATTCAAAAAGTAAGATAAAGAGTAAAAATAAAAGTTGTACTTTTAACTTTCTACTAGTTTTAAACTACTGAGTAATCCTTTCCAGTTGCTAACTATTATGTGTAATGTAGCTGCCTTGAAGTATGTGGAACAAGTAGCATCAATAAGTTTTTAAAATGATCACTATTAACAGTCAAAAAATAAAGTGTAGGAAAATTTAGGATAGATTAGAAGATAAAGAAAATGTGGATAATCAAGGTATCAAGTATAGTCTTGGTATATGATGTTTGTACATTTACATCTGAATATAGATTGTATTTGGGTCTTTATAACATTTCAGCAGGAAAGAGAGCTAACATTTGTTTGATTTTTATCTGAGTAGCATATTTTTCAACTATTTTCTAATTGATTCCTTATCATAATTCTGGGAAGTTAACATCATCCTGCTTATTTTAGGCATGACAAAACTGAGGTTCATAGAACTAACCTGACTAAAACTTCATAGCTATTAATTGGTGGAATTAAAATCAAGTCTGTCTGTGTCTTTAGTGTCCATATTCAGTGACATCATGTTGTTCTTCATTTAAACAAAGTCATTTAAAAGTATTGATGATGACAGTGATGATGATCAACTCAAAAGAGGCTGCCCATTTTCCTTGTCCTTCTTTCTTGCCTAGCTCTCCAGTTTTATCATGCTGCATCTTATTCCATATGGTGTTACCAAATGCAAATATTGGTTTATGCTGGGTGATAATTACTTTGACTCCCAGTGCCTCCTTTTCTTGTTCCTGCTGGGTGAGCAGGTAGCCAGGTTCCTGTTTATGTTGAGAGAGTATTTAGTTAAGCAAGAATTTGAAAATAATTTATATTTAGATACTTTGGGTATAGGTTTGACTCAATTCTGTTAAAAGTGAAATTTCAGTATGTGATCAGTCTCTTTATTCCAGCATATAAAGTGTCTCTTTCTGGCAAAAGAACCATGTTTTTCTCCTATTTACTCTTCCTTTCTATTTTTAAAAACAAGACAGGCATTTTCTATTAGACTCTAAATCTAAATACACTAGGTTTAAATCCATCTATGTCGTGTAACCTTGAGCAAGCTTCTTAACCTGTTAGTGTCTCAGTTTCCTCATCTGTAAAATGGTTACCTAACTTGCAGGTTTATTATGAAAATTAAATAAATTAATTCATGTAAAGTGCTTATCATATATTAAATGCTGTACGAGAATTTAGAACCACACTAGGAATATTTTCAAAGGAAATAGCCAAATACATAAGTGTTCTTGTTTTTAAAATATAGCAATGACCAATATTTTGTCATTCTCAACATAGTTTATGTCCTTGAAGAAAATCATTTTGAATTTATTGGAACATAAAATTGGTTGACTATTTGAAAATGAATGAGTTATAATTCACCACATTAATAGAAAATATTTATGAAGAAAAATTCTAATTTTCTCATTAGATTTGGAAAAACCAATACATCTGTTCAACAGAAAAACCTCTTAACAGAGTGAAATTATTGAGGGAAACCTCCTCAATCTGGTAAAAGATATCAACCAAAACCTTAGAGGACATATCATACTTAGTGATGAACTATTGATAGCATTCCCTTTTAAGACAAGACAGACTATATCTGCCACTGCCATTTCTATTTTATACTAAACTGGATGTTGTGGTCAATTTGGTAAGATTGAGGAGGAAATGTAAGAATCAGAAAGGGAAAAATAAAAGTGTCGTTATTTATGGTTGTTAAAATTGTGAACTCTTGGTTGAGAGCAACTTAAAGAAAACAGCATAAAAGATTTGATCAATAAATGAAATTAAAGAAAAAGAAAAAGATGACCTTACTGAACAGAAATCATAAAGCAAAATGGCAAGCAACAAAAACATAAATTGGATTAAATCAAAATTAAAATTACGTGCTTCAAAAGATCCCATCAAAAAAGCAAAAAGACAACCCACAGAATGGGAGAAGATATTTGTAAAAGATACTGGTAATGAAAGATTTATATCCAGAATATATAAATAATTCTTACAGCTCAATAATAAAAATACAACTCAGTAACAAATGGACAAAGGAATTGACATTTCTCCAAAGAGGGAATAGACATTTCTCCAAAGAAGACATACAAATGGGCAGTATGTTCTTAAAAAGACACTCATTCTAATTAGTCATCAGGGAAGTCTAAATCAAGTCCATAATAGGATTCTGCTTTACAACAACTAGAATGAGTGGAATATATATATATATATATAGGTTTTACTCTGTTAAGCAGGCTGGTATGCAGTGTTGCCATCATAGTTCACTGTAATCTTGAACAACTTGGCTTAAGCAATCCTCCTGCCTCAGCCTACCAAGAAGCTAGGACTACAGGCATGCACCACCATACCTGGCTAATTAAAAAAAAAATTGTGTATAGAGATGGTGGGGTCTCACTGTATTGCCCAGGCTGGTCTCAAACTACTGGGCTCAAGTGACCCTCCCTTCTTGGCTGCCCAAAGTGTTACAGGTGTGAGCCACTGCTCCGGGTTGGATGAGTGTATTTAAAAAGACAGTAACAAGAATGTGGAGAAATTGGAACCTTTATATTTTGATAGTGGGAATGTAAAATGGTGCATCTGCTTGGGAAAACAGTTTGGCAGTTCTTCAAAAAGTTAAAAGTAGGATTTCCATATGATCCAGTAATTCTGGTCTTAGATATATATCCTCAAGAATTGAAGATATATTCAAACAAAAATTTTATAGAGGTAGTAGATTAGTGGTGTGTAGAGATGGGATCAGAAGGAATGGAGTCAGGATTGGCTGTAAATGGGTACAGGGTTTTATTCAGGAGGAGAAAAATGTTCTAAAATTAGGTGGTGGTGGTAGTGGCTGCATGGTCTTGTGTATATACTCAGAAACATTATATTATACATTTTAAATGGATGATTATATAGTGTATGAATTCTATCTCAAAACTGTGTTTTTTTTTAAATAAAATGACAGGAATAATGCTAAACATTATTCATTGTAATTATAAAGATTTCTTATTGAAAAAACAGAAATCCTAAATTATGTGAGTTAAAATGGTATGGTAGGGAACCACCAAAGTTCGTACCTCCACAATGTAGTTAATTAAGTGAGAACCAACTTTTTTGGAATGCTGGAAAGTAATCAAAAGGCCACTGAAATCAAGGACATGCTTAATCAAGTAAAATTAACTGAATATCAGTAAGAGAGTTTTGTGTCATTTTAACTTATCTTGGTCTCATCTCCTACTCTCCACCTCAACAGCAGCCTTGAAGACAACAGTCTGTATTCCTGGTACAGATACCTACTTTTGGAGGCAACATAACAGACCATATTCTCAAAGAATTGTAATTGTCTGTTTTGCCCTGTCTGATGGCTACCTGAAGCACTGGGTCAGATGATTTGTTTTTATTTTTACCTAACTCAGAATTCTCCTAGGGCTGAGGAGGCCACCTGGGGGATTTTTTTTTTTTTTTTTTTAATTTAAAGATAAATGTACTTAGTCACTATTTCCCAGGGAAAGGGAGAACAGTTGGGGTAAACAGTAGACTAACCAAAAAGCTTAGAGAGAAAGGCCAGAAATAGATATCTCTGGGAAATAAGGGCTTTGTGAAAGCAAAAGAGAAGAAAAACTTAGCATATAAGGAAGGGATCCTTAGTATGGTTAATCACTGATTTCTCACCGGAAACGATGGAGGCCACTTGGCAATGAGATGACACATTCAGTGTACTGAAAGAATTTTTTTCAGCCCTGTTAACCAAGAATTTTATGTCTGGCAAAGCTGTCCTTCACAAAAGAAGGAGAAATTAATACATTCCCTGATAAACAGTAACTGAATTAGTTTGTCACTAGTAGACCTGCCCTAACTCATTTTACGAAATCAGCATAACACTGCTACTAATGCCACATAAAGACAACACAAGAAATAAAATCTTCAGACCAATATCCCTTATGAATATAGATGCAATATTCCTCAAGAAAATATTTTAGGAATGCATCAGCATATTTAAAAGATTATATATCATAATTCGGGTAGTTGACATAGAAAAAAGTCACACAATATAATATATCATATTAATAGAATGAAGGGAAACATAAACCATGATCAACTCAGTTCATGCAGAAAAAGTATTTAACAAAATCCCACCTTTTGTAATAAACACACCCAACAAACTAGGAATAGAAGGCAACTTTCTTAATCTGGTAAAGGACAATTAGGAAAATCTCACAGCTGACAGCCATACTCAATGGCGAAAGAATGAAAGTTTTCCCTCTAAGATCAGGAAGAAGATACGAAGCTCTACTCTTGCCACTTCTTGCCATTGTTGTAATAGAATTTCTACTGGCAAGTAGGCAAGAAAAACTAGTAAAAAGTATCCAAATTGGCAAGGAAGATATGAAACTATTTCTGTTTTAAGATGACATCTTAAACAGCAGGTCCTCAAATAATGTTGTTTCATTGTAACATTAATGATGAAAAAAATAATCAATTCCTGGCCAGGGCCACTGTCTATGTGGAATTTCCACATTCTCTGTGTCTGCATGGGTTTTTTCCATGTACTCTGGTTTCCTCCCACATCTGAAAGATGTGCACATTAGGTTAATTGGCACGTCTAAATTGTACGAGTATGAGTGAATGTAGATATGTATTTGAGTGCACCCCATGATGAAATGATGTCCTGTCTAGGATTGGTTATGGCCTGTACCCTGAGCTGCTGGGATAGGTTCTGGCCTATAGACTTTGATAGGCTCCAGAGACCCTGAACTGGAATAATTGGGTAAATAATTATCTTGCCTTCATTAATTTTTCTTAAATGAATATAGAGCTCAGATTTACTTCAGTGTTTAATATTAGAAGTGTTTCAGTCTTTATTTAGAAGTTTGGTGATGTTTTTGTGACCAGAAACCTGCCATAGCAACCTTATTCTTGTTAATATTAATTAGCCTATGTTAAAATTAGTTTTGCTATACATTGTTAAAATTGCAGTTTCAAGAACCTATCTACTACATTGAGGACTTACTGTACTTACAGTATCCTAATAATACACACACACACACAAAAGTATCCACACCCAATTTTACTGTGCTAATAAACAAATTTGACAAAGTTTCAAGAAACAAGATCAACATACAAAAATAGGTCATATTTCTATATACAAACAATGAGCAATCAAAAAATGAAATTAAGAAAGCAATTACATTTGGCAATGGCATCTAAAAGAATAAAGTAATTAATAAGAAATTTAACCAGTGTGGTGTAAGACTTGTACATTGGCAACTACAAACATTGTTAAGAGAATTTAAAGAAGACCTGAAAAATTGAAGGACATTCTGTGTTTCATGCTTTAGAAGACTTAATCAAGTTCTGGGCAGAGAGGGGCGACCACCATCACTGAGGCTCCAGTCAGCCATTTTCCCCTGCTGCTGGTGCCAGTAAGACTGGGCATTTTGGACAGGCAGCAATTCCCCACAGTGCAGCACAGCAGCTGGGACAGTTTGTGACCAGACTGCTTCTTTAAGCAGGACCCCAATTCACTCCCCATCACCAGGCAAGGCCTCCCTGTGGGAATTTCAGCATCCCCAGCCAGGAATTTATGGACAGAACTCTGATATCCTGAGAGGAGCCCCTAGGAGGAGGGGCACCTGTGGTATGGTGGATCAGCAGTCTTAATCTTTTCTGCCTGCTGGCTCTGGAGAGTCAGGGCAGCCCAGATGAGGGGGATTCCCCTTAGCATAGCACACCTACTCTGCCAAGGGGCAGCCAGACTGCTTATTTAAGCAGGTCCCTGATCCCGTTTCTTCTGAGTGAGACGTCCCAATAGGGTTCACCAGACACCTCATAACAGGAGTGTTCCAGCTGGCGTCAGGTTGGTGCCTCTCTGGGTCAGAGCTCCCAGAGGAAGGAGTAGGCTGCCATCTTTGTTGTTCTGCAGCATCCACTGGTGATATATCCAGGAGCAGGAGGGACCCAGGGAAATAGGGTCTGGAGTAGATCCCCAGCAAACGGCAGCAGCCCTACAGAAGGGGGACCTGACTATGAAAAGAAAAATAGAAAGCAAGAGCAACAACATCATCAATGAAAAAGACCCCACAAAAACTCCATTTAAAGGTCAGCAGCAGGCCGGGCACGTTGGCTCATGTCTGTAATCCCAGCCAGCACTTTGGGAGGCCAAGGCAGGCGGATCACCTGAGGTCAGGAGTTCAAGACCAGCCTGGCCAATGTGGTAAAACCCTGTGTCTATTAAAAATACAAAATTGAGCTGGGTGTGGTGGCACGTCCCTGCAGTCCCAGCTACCCAGGAGGCTGAGACAGGAGAATCACTGGAACCTGGGAGGCAGAGGTTGCAGTGAGCTGAGATTGCACCACTGCACTCCAGCCTGGGTGACAGAGCAAGATTCCATCTCAAAAAAAAAAAAAAAAAAAAAAAATCCAGTCTGTCACTGATGGACATTTGGGTTGATTCCAAGTCTTTGCTATTGTGAATAGTGCCGCAATAAACATACGTGTGCATGTGTCTTTATAGCAGCATGATTTATAATCCTTTGGGTATATACCCAGTAATGGGATGGCTGGGTCATATGGTACATCTAGTTCTAGATCCTTGAGGAATCGCCATACTGTTTTCCATAATGGTTGAACACCATGGAATACTATGCAGCCATAAAAAAGGATGAGTTTGTGTCCTTTGTAGGGACATGGATGCAGCTGGAAACCATCATTCTTAGCAAACTATCACAAGAACAGAAAACCAAACACCACATGTTCTCACTCATAGGCGGGAACTGAACAATGAGATCACTTGGACTCAGGAAGGGGAACATCATGAGGAGGGGGGAGGGGGGAGGGGGGAGGGATTGCATTGGGAGTTATACCTGATGTAAATGACGAGTTGATGGGTACTGACGAGTTGATGGGTGCAGCACAGCAACATGGCACAAGTATACATATGTAACAAACCTGCACGTTATGCACATGTACCCTAGAACTTAAAGTATAATAATAATAATTAAAAAAAAAGAAAAAAAAAAAAGCAGCCTCAAAGATCACAGGTAGATAAAGCCATGAAAATGAGAACGAATCAATGCAAAAATGCTGAAAACTCAAAAAGCCAGAGTGCCTCTTCTCCTCCAAATGATCATAACACATCTCCAGCAAGGGCACAGAACTGGGCTGAAACTGAGACAGATGAATTGACAGAAGTAGGCTTCAGAAGATCGGTAATAATGAACTTTGCTGAGCTAAAGGAGTATGTTCTAACTCATTGCAAAGAAGCTAAGAATCACGGTAAAACATTACAGGAGCTGGCCGGGTATAGTGGTTCATGCCTGTAATCCCAGCACTTTGGGAGACCGAGGTGGGTGGATCACAAGGTCAGAAAATTGAGACCATCTGGCTAACACTGAAACCCCATCTCTACTAAAAATACAAAAATTAGCCAGGTGTGGTGGCGGGCACCTGTAGTCCCAGCTACTCGGGAGGCTGAGGCGGGAGAATTGCTTGAACCCAGGAGGTGGAGGTTGCAGTGAGCTGAGATTGTACCACTGCACTCCAGCCTGGGCGACAGAGTGAGACTCTGTCTCAAAAAACAAACAAACAAACAAAAAAACATTACAGGGGCTGTTACCCAGAATAACCAGTTTAGAGAGGAACGTAAATGACCTGATGGAGCTGAAAAACACAACATGAGAATGTCACAATGCAAACACAAGTATCAGTCACCCAATAGATCAAAGGGAAGAAAGGATATCAGAACTTGAAGACTGTCCTCCTGAAATAAGGCAGGCAGACAAGATTAGAGAATAAAGAAAAAAAAGGAATGAACAAAACCTCTGAGAACTCTGGGATTATGTTAAAAGGCCAAACCTGTGACTGATAGGGATAACTGAAAGAGATGGGGAGAATGGAAACAAGTTGGAAAACACACTTTAGGATATCATCCTGGAGAACTCCAACCTAGCAAGACAGGCCAACATTCAAATTCGTGAAAACCAGAGAACCCCAGTAAGATGCTTCACAAGAAGATCAACCCCAAGATGCATAATCTATCACATTCTCCTTCAAGGTCAAAGTAAAGGAAAATATGTTAAGGGCAGCCAGAGAGAAAGGCCAAGTCACCTATAAAGGGAAGCCCATGAGACTAAAAGCAGACATCTCAGCAGAAATTCTACAAACCAGAAGAGACTGGTGGTCAGTGTTCATCATTCTTAAAGAACATCCAACCTAAAATTTCATATCTGGCCAAACTAAACTTCATTAGTGAAGGAGAAGTAAAATCTTTTTCAGACAAGCAAATGCTGAGGGAATTTGTCACCACCAGACCTGCCTTGCAGGAGCTCCTGAAGGAAGCACTAAATTTCGAAAGGAAAAAACGTTACCAGCCACTACAAAAACATGCTGATGTACACAGACCAGTGACATGAAGCGACTACATAAAGAAGTCTGCAAAATAGCCAGCAAGCATCATGATGACGGGATAAAATCCACATGTAACAATATTGACCTTAAATGTAAATGGGCTAAATGCCCAAATTAAAAGACGCAGAAGGGCAAGCTTCATAAAGAGTCAAGATCCATCAGTGTGCTGCATTCAAGAGCTCCATCTCACATGCAAAGACACACATAGACTGAAAATAAAAGAATGGAGGAAAATTTACCAAGCAAATGGAAAACAAAAAAGCAGGGGTTGCAATCTTAGTTTCTGACAAAACAGACTTTAAACCAACAAAAATCAAAAAAGACAAGGGCATTACGTAATGATAAATGAGTCAATTCAACAAGAAGAGCTAACTGTCCTAAATGTCTATGCACCCAGTATAGGAGTACCCAAATTCATAAAACAAGTTCTTAGAGACCTACAAAGAGACTTAGAGTCCCACACAATAATAGTGGGCGACTTTGGCACTCCACTGTCAATATTAGATCATCAAGACAGAAAATTAACAAAAATGTTCAGGAGTTGAACTCAGCTCTCGATCAAGTGGACCTGATATCTACAGAATTCTCTACCCCAAAACAACAGAATATACATTCTTCTTGGTGCCTCATTGCACTTACTGTAAAATTGATCACATAATTGGAAGTAAATCACTCTTCAGCAAATGCAAAAGAACTGAAATAATAACAGTCTCTCAGACCACAGCGCAATCAAATTAGAACTCAAGATTAAGAAACTGACTGAAAACCACATGACTTCATGGAAATTGAACAACCTGCTCCTGAATGACTGCTGGGTAAATAATGAAATTAAGGCAGAAATTAAGAAATTCTTTGAAACCAATGAGAACAAAGAGACAACGTGCCAGAATCTCTGGGACACAGCTAAACCAGTGTTAAGAGGGAAATTTATAATGCTAAATACTCACATCAAAAAGCTAGAAAGATCTCAAATCAACACCCTAACATCACAACGAAAAGAACTAGAGAACCAAGAGCAAACAAACCCCAAAGCTAGGAGAAGAAAAGAAATGACTAAGCTCAGAGCAGAACTGAAGGAGACAGAGATGCAAAAAATCCTTCAAAAAAATCAGTGAATCAGGGGCTGGTTTTTTGGAAAAACCGATGAAGTAGGCAGATAGATAGCTAGATGAATAAAGAAGAAAATAGAGAAGAATCAAATAGACACAATAAAAAATGATAAATGGGATATCACCAGTGACCCCACAGAAATAGAGAATACTGTGTTTCCACGGTACTATATACTGTGTAGACCCCACCATCAGAGAATACTATAAACACCTCTATGCAAACAAACTACAAAATCTAGAAGTAATGGATAAATTCCTGGACACAAATGCCCTCTGAAGGCTGAACCAGGAAGAAGTTGAGTCCCTAAATAGACAAATAACAAGTTCTGAAATTGAGGCAGGTGATAAATAGCCTACCAACCAAACAAACAAACAAAAAAACCCAAGACCAGATGGATTTATAGCTGAATTCTACTAGAAGTACAAAGAAGAACTGGTACTATTCCTATTGAAACTATTCCAAAAAATTGAAAGGGAGGGACTCCTCCCTAACTCATTCTATGAGGCTAGCACCATCCTTATACCAAAACCTGGCACAGATACAACAAAAAAAGAAAACTTCAGCCAATATTGCTGATGAACACCAATGCGATGATTATTCTCAATAAATACTGGCAAACTGAATACAGCAGCACATGAAAAAGCTTATCCACCACGATCAAGTTGACTTCATCCCTGGGATGCAAGACTGCTTCAACATATGCAAATCAATAAACATAATTCATCACATAAACAGATCTAAAGACAAAAACCACATGATTATCTCAATAGATGCAGAAACGGCCTTTGATAAAATTCAACATTCCTTCATGTCAAAAACTCTCAATAAACTAAGTATTGAAGGAACATACTTCATAATAATAAGAACCATTTATGACATACCCACAGCCAATATCATACTGAATGGGCAGAAGCTGGAAGCATTCCACTTGAAAATTGGCCCAAGACAAGGATGCCTTCTCTCACCACATAGTTTTAGAAGTTCCGGCCAGAGCCGTCAGGCAAGAGAAAGAAATAAAGTGTATTCAAATAGGAAGAGAGGAAGTCAGAGTGTCTTAGTTTGCAGATGACATGATCCTATATCTAGAAAATCCCATTGTCTCAGCCCAAAAGCTTCTTAAGCTGATAAGCAATGTCAGCAAAGTCTCAGGATACAAAATCAATATGCAAAAGTCACCAGCATTCCTATACACCAACATTAGGCAAGCAGAGAGCCAAATCATGGATGAACTGCAACTCTCAATTTCTCCAAAGAGAATAAAATACCTAGGAATACAGCTAACAAGGGAAGTGAAGGACCTCTTCAAGGATAACTACAGACCACTGCTCAAGGAAATCAGAGCAGACACAAACAAATGGAAAAACATTCAATGTTCACAAATAGGAAGAATCAGTATTGTTCAAATGGCCATAGTACTCAAAGTAATTTGTAATTTCAATGCTATTCCCATTAAAATATCATTGACATTTGTCACAGAATTAGAATAAAATATTTTAAAATTCATATGGATCCAAAAAGCTTGTATAGCCAAGACAATCATAAGCTAAAAGAACAAAGCTGGAGACATCACACTACCCAACTTCAAACTATATTACAGGGCTACAGTAACGAAAACAGTGTGGTACTGGTACATAAACAGACACCTTGACCAATGGAACAGAATAGAGAGCCCAGAAATAAGGCCACACACCTACAACTATCTGATCTTTGACAAACATGACAAAAGCAATGGGAAAAGGATTCCCTATTCAATGAATAGTGATGGAATAATTGGCTAGCCATATGCAGAAGATTGAAACTGGACCTTTTCCTTATACCATATACAAAAATTAAAGACTTAAATGTAAAACCCAAAACTATAAAAACTCTGGAAGACAACCAGGGTGGTACCATTCGGGACATAGGCATGGGCAAAACATGACGAAATTGGAAAAAGCAAGTGCAACAGAAGAAAAAATTGACAAATGAGATCTAATTAAACTAAAGAGCCTCTGCACAGCAAAATAAACTATCAGAGCAAAGAGGCAACCTACAGAGTAGAACATTTTTGCAATCTATGCATCTGATAAAGGCCTAATATCTAGAATCTACAAGAAATAAAAACAACCCCATTAAAAAGTGGGCCAAGGACATAAGCAGACACTTCTCAAAAGAAGACATTCATGCGGCCAACAAACCTATGAAGAAAAGCTCAACGTCATTGATCATTAGAGAAATGCAAATCAAAACCACAATGAGATTCATGTCAGAATGGCAATTATTAAAAAGTCAAGAAGCAACAGAGGCTAGTGAGGTTGTAGAGAAATAGGAACGCTTTTACATTGTTGGTGGAAATGCAAATTAGTTCAACCATTGTGGAAGACTGTGGTGATTTCTTAAAGATCTAGCACCAGAAATACCATTTTACCCAGCAATCTCATTACTGGGTATATACCCAAAGGAATAAAAATCATTCTGTTACAAAGGTACATGCATGCATATGTTCATTACAGCACTATTCACAATAAAAAAGACATGGAATCAAACCAAATACCCATCAGTGATAAACTGGATAAAGAAAATGTGGGACATATACACCATGGAATGAATACTATGCAGCCATAAAAAGGAATGAGATCATGTTCTTTCCTGGGACATGGATGGACCTGGAAGCCATTATCCTCAGCAAACTAACACAGGAACAGAAAACCAAATACCACATGCTCTCAGTTATAAGTGGGAGCTGAACAATGAGAACACATGGACACAGGGAGGGGAGCAACACACACTGGGGCCTGTCAGAGGGTGTGGTTTGGGGTGGGAGAGCATTAGGAAAAATAGCTAATGCATGCTGGGTTTAATACCTAGGTGATGGATGGATAGGTGCATCAAACCACCATGGCACACATTTACCAATGTAACAAACCTGCACATCCTACACATGTACCCCAGAGCTTAAAATTAAAAAAAAAAAATTACATAGAATTACAAGAGACCTCCTAGTAGCCAAAACAATCTTGAAAAAGAAGAAGAGGGCTGAATTACTCAATTTCAAAACTATTACAAACCTATAGTAATTAACTGTTACCTTAACATAAGGATAGACATATAAATTATTAATCTATATTCTATTCTATTCTAGTCCATTAGAATTGAGAGTCCAGAAATATGTCCAGGTGTTTATTGCCAAGCTTTGATGTCTGCCAGTAGACCATACATATTTTAAAAAATACATTTCCATGGAACATTTATAAAACATGAACAAACAACAAAACACAAAAGACCAAGAATTCTAATTCCTCTAATTCTGAAATGGAAATTATATATTCATTGTGCATAAATCAATAAAACTAGAAATTTATTACAATAGATCAAAGCCCCACCTCACCACCACCTCTGAAAATAAACAATGATTTTAACACAGCAAAAAATTGGAATACACTTAGCTAGAGAAGATGTACGAACAGCAAATACCCACATAGTAGGTTGTTTAAATCATTATTAGGAAATTGCAAATTGAACCACAGTGAGATACTACTATACACCCACAGGAATTTCTAAAATTAAAAAGATTGGCCAAACCAAGTATTGGCCAGGACTAAAGCAACTGTAACTTTCATACTTTACTGTTAGAAATGCAAATTGGAATGATTACTTCAGAAAATACTTTGCTCATTTAAAGTTCAGAAAATACTTTGGTCATTTAAAGTTAAGTACATGCTTATTACATGACCCACTCCTAGGTAATTTATCTGTGACAAATGAAAACATTTTTCACCCAAGGACTTGTCTGCAAATTTTCGTAGTAGCTTTATTCATAGTAATCCTAATCTGGAAAAAAGTGAAATGTCTAACTTGTGAGTGGATAAACAAATTTTCAGGTGTCTGAACAGTGGAACATTATTTTTTTGTGTGCTATGTTGTCTCTTTGTTTACTTGTTTCACTGGATAAATAGTGAGGGAAATTATAATCTTTTTTTATTATACTTTAAGTTCTAGGGTACGTGTGCATAATGTGCAGGTTTGTTACATAAGTATACATGTGCCATGTTGGTGTGCTGCACCCATTAACTCGTCATTTACATTAGGTGTATCTCCTAATGCTAACCCTCCCCCCCCCCTCACCCCATGACAGGCTCTGGTGTGTGATGTCCCCCTTCCTGTGTCCAAGTAGTCTCATTGTTCAATTTCCATCTATGAGTGAGAACATGCAGTGATTGTTTTTTTTGTCCTTGCAATAGTTTGCTGAGAATGATGGTTTCCAGCTGAATCCATGTCCCTACAAAGGATATGAACTCATTTTTTTTATGGCTGCATAGTATTCCATGGTGTATATGTGCCACAGTTTCTTAATCCATCTATCATCGATGGACATTTGGGTTGGTTCCAAGTCTTTGCTATTGTGAATAGTGCCACAATAAACATATGTGTGCATGTGTCTTTATAGCAGCATGATTTATAATCCTTTGGGTATATACCCAGTAATGGGATGGCTGGGTCAAATGGTATTTCTAGTTCTAGATTCTTGAGGCATTGCCACACTGTCTTCCACAGTGGTTGAACTAGTTTACAGTCCTACCAGCAGTGTAAAAGTGTTCCTGTTTCTCCGCATCCTCTCCAGCACCTGTTGTTTCCTGACATTTTAATGATGGCCATTCTAACTGGTGTGAGATGGTATCTCACTGTGGTTTTGATGTGCATTTCTCTGATGGCCAGTGATGATGAGCATGTTTTCATGTGTCTGTTGGCTGCATAAATGTCTTCTTTTAAGAAGTATCTGTTCATATCCTTTGCCCACTTTTTGATGGAGTTGTTTCTTTTTCTTGTAAGTTTATTTGAGTTCTTTAGATTCTGGATATTAGCCCTTTGTCAGATGAGTAGATTGCAAAAATTTTCTCCCATTCTGTATGTTGCCTGTTCGAACAGTTGAACATTATTAAGCAATTAAAAGAAATGAACTAGTGATACATTCAACAGTTTAAATGAATGGCAAGAGCTTTATGCTAAATGAATTAATTTAGAGACAATATGGTGTATGGTTGTAATAATTGTATATTCTAGAAAGCCTTACTGGTAGAAAACAGATGGCTGATTTCTAGGAGCAAGAAGTAGGGGAAGAGATTGACTAGAAAGAGACAAAAGAGAACTTTGTGGTGTAGTGGAAATCTTTCATATCATGATTGTGATTTTGGTTATACTGGGGTACATAATAGTGAAAACTCATTGAATTATACACAAATTTAAAAATTTTTATTGTATGAAAATCATATCTCCATGAAACTGACCAAATTTTTTTCAAATCATAGAATAAAACATTTTTTTGGAAGCAAGGGTGACAAAAAGAAAACATTTTCAATATGAATTGTTAGGAGTAAATCAAAGTGAAAACTATAGATTATTTGAAATTTATGACAATATGAAACTTACAGGATGTTACCAAAGCTTTGCTCAGAATGAAATTTTTGCTT
This sequence comes from Macaca thibetana thibetana, assembly GCF_024542745.1. Taxonomy (NCBI): domain Eukaryota; kingdom Metazoa; phylum Chordata; class Mammalia; order Primates; family Cercopithecidae; genus Macaca; species Macaca thibetana. Next base: position 161,497,745 of record NC_065584.1, on the reverse strand, counting down.
TAAATGATTTTGTTGTCAGTTGATGTAGAAATGATGTAAATAACTCAAGGAGTTAGAATGATATTGTTATCACCCCCATGGAAAACAAGATAGATGGATTTACTTAGTTTTATTTAACAGATACACATGGGACACTTACAATATACTATTTTTTATAAAGATAAAAAAATAGAGATTTAATTTCTTAAGAAGATTTGTAAAATAGCCTGCAAAAAAGCTAATAAAAAATAAAATGGAGCGTACATATATCCTACATTATGACTGAGAGGGAGTATAACCAAGATGATATTGAGATTAATAATGAGTAAATGCAGTGTACAACACTACACCAATAAAATTTTAAATCTTACCAAAGTAGACAATCATCTAAAAAACAAATCATCAGATTGTAATTGTGGCAGTATATCTGAAAGGATTCTTTCAACCTTATCTCTTGCTATTCTCACATTTTAATCTTTTGCTCTGAACAAATGGGTCTCCACAATGTTCTAAGCATAACTTGTATTTTTTCTTATGTTCAGCATTGTTTACTCAGTTTTCTCTGGTAGTACTGCCATGTCTTTTGTATTCAGAGACCCTCTGACTTTCAAGAGAGTACACATTCCATTTCCTTCAGGAAACTTAGCTGGAAATGAGCATATCACATTACTTACCTGTCACTTACTCTACCCCATGGAATTATGTTTTTGTTTGTTTGTTTGTTTTGTTTGAGACAGAGTCTCTCTCTGTTATCCAGGCTGGAGTGCAGTGCCGTAATTCTTATTTATTTATTTATTTATTTATTTATTTATTATTATTATACTTTAAGTTGTAGGGTACATGTGCATAACGTGCAGGTTTGTTACATATGTATACTTGTGCCATGTTGCTGTGCTGCACCCATCAACTCGTCATTTACATCAGGTATAACTCCCAATGCAATCCCTCCCCCCCTCCCCCCTCCCCATGATAGGCCCCGGTGTGTGATGTTCCCCTTCCTGAGTCCAAGTGATCTCATTGTTCAGTTCCCACCTATGAGTGAGAACATGCGGTGTTTGGTTTTCTGTTCTTGTGATAGTTTGCTAAGAATGATGGTTTCCAGCTGCATCCATGTTCCTACAAAGGACAAAAACTCATCCTTTTTGATGGCTGCATAGTATTCCATGGTGTATATGTGCCACATTTTCTTAATCCAATCTGTCACTGATGGACATTTGGGTTGATTCCAAGTCTTTGCTATTGTGAATAGTGCTGCAATAAACATACGTGTGCATGTGTCTTTGTAGCAGCATAATTTATAATCCTTTGGGTATATACCCAGTAATGGGATGGCTGGGTCATATGGTACATCTAGTTCTAGATCCTTGAGGAATCGCCATACTGTTTTCCATAATGGTTGAACTAGTTTACAATCCCACCAACAGTGTAAAAGTGTTCCTATTTCTCCACATCCTCTCCAGCACCTGTTGTTTCCTGACTTTTTAATGATCGCCATTCTAACTGGTGTGAGATAGTATCTCATTGTGGTTTTGATTTGCATTTCTCTGATGGCCAGTGCTCTCTGATGAGCATTTTTTCATGTGTCTGTTGGCTGTATGAATGTCTTCTTTTGAGAAATGTCTGTTCATATCCTTTGCCCACTTTTTGATGGGGTTGTTTGTTTTTTTCTTGTAAATTTGTTTGAGTTCTTTGTAGGTTCTGGATATTAGCCCTTTGTCAGATGAGTAGATTGCAAAAATTTTCTCCCATTCTGTAGGTTGCCTGTTCACTCTGATGGTAGTTTCTTTTGCTGTGCAGAAGCTCTTTAGTTTAATGAGATCCCATTTGTCAATTTTGGCTTTTGCTGCCGTTGCTTTTGGTGTTTTAGACAGGAAGTCTTTGCCCATGCCTATGTCCTGAATGGTACTACCTAGGTTTTCCTCTAGGATTTTTATGGTATTAGGTCTAACATTTAAGGCTCTAATCCATCTTGAATTAATTTTTGTATAAGGAGTAAGGAAAGGATCCAGTTTCAGCTTTCTACTTATGGCTAGCCAATTTTCCCAGCACCATTTATTAAATAGGGAATCCTTTCCCCATTTCTTGTTTCTCTCAGGTTTGTCAAAGATCAGATGGCTGTAGATGTGTGGTATTATTTCTGAGGACTCTGTTCTGTTCCATTGGTCTATATCTCTGTTTTGGTACCAGTACCATGCTGTTTTGGATACTGTAGCCTTGTAGTATAGTTTGAAGTCAGGTAGCGTGATGCCTCCAGCTTTGTCCTTTTGACTTAGGATTGTCTTGGAGATGCGGGGTCTTTTTTGGTTCCATATGAACTTTAAAGCAGTTTTTTCCAATTCTGTGAAGAAACTCATTGGTAGCTTGATGGGGATGGCATTGAATCTATAAATTTCCTTGGGCAGTATGGCCATTTTCACGATATTGATTCTTCCTATCCATGAGCATGGTATGTTCTTCCATTTGTTTGTGTCCTCTTTTATTTCACTGAGCAGTGGTTTGTAGTTCTCCTTGAAGAGGTCCTTTACATCCCTTGTAAGTTGGATTCCTAGGTATTTTATTCTCTTTGAAGCAATTGTGAATGGAAGTTCATTCCTGATTTGGCTCTCTGTTTGTCTGTTACTGGTGTATAAGAATGCTTGTGATTTTTGCACATTAATTTTGTATCCTGAGACTTTGCTGAAGTTGCTTATCAGCTTAAGGAGATTTGGGGCTGAGACAATGGGATTTTCTAAATATACAATCATGTCATCTGCAAACAGGGACAATTTGACTTCTTCTTTTCCTAACTGAATACCCTTGATTTCTTTCTCTTGCCTAATTGCCCTAGCCAGAACTTCCAACACTATGTTGAATAGGAGTGGTGAGAGAGGGCATCCCTGTCTTGTGCCAGTTTTCAAAGGGAATTTTTCCAGTTTTTGCCCATTCAGTATGATATTGGCTGTGGGTTTGTCATAAATAGCTCTTATTATTTTGAGGTATGTTCCATCAATACCGAATTTACTGAGCGTTTTTAGCATGAAGGGCTGTTGAATTTTGTCAAAAGCCTTTTCTGCATCTATTGAGATAATCATGTGGTTCTTGTCTTTGGTTCTGTTTATATGCTGGATTATGTTTATTGATTTGCGAATGTTGAACCAGCCTTGCATCCCAGGGATGAAGCCCACTTGATCATGGTGGATAAGCTTTTTGATGTGTTGCTGAATCCGGTTTGCCAGTATTTTATTGAGGATTTTTGCATCGATGTTCATCAGGGATATTGGTCTAAAATTCTCTTTTTTTGTTGTGTTTCTGCCAGGCTTTGGTATCAGGATGATGTTGGCCTCATAAAATGAGTTAGGGAGGATTCCCTCTTTTTCTATTGATTGGAATAGTTTCAGAAGGAATGGTACCAACTCCTCCTTATACCTCTGGTAGAATTCAGCTGTGAATCCATCTGGTCCTGGACTTTTTTTGGTTGGTAGGCTATTAATTATTGCCTCAATTTCAGAGCCTGCTATTGGTCTATTCAGGGATTCAACTTCTTCCTGGTTTAGTCTTGGAAGAGTGTAAGTGTCCAGGAAATTATCCATTTCTTCTAGATTTTCCAGTTTATTTGCGTAGAGGTGTTTATAGTATTCTCTGATGGTAGTTTGTATTTCTGTGGGGTCGGTGGTGATATCCCCTTTATCATTTTTAATTGCGTCGATTTGATTCTTCTCTCTTTTCTTCTTTATTAGTCTTGCTAGTGGTCTGTCAATTTTGTTGATCTTTTCAAAAAACCAACTCCTGGATTCATTGATTTTTTGGAGAGTTTTTTGTGTCTCTATCTCCTTCAGTTCTGCTCTGATCTTAGTTATTTCTTGCCTTCTGCTAGCTTTCGAATGTGTTTGCTCTTGCTTCTCTAGTTCTTTTAATTGCGATGTTAGAGTGTCAATTTTAGATCTTTCCTGCTTTCTCTTGTGGGCATTTAGTGCTATAAATTTCCCTCTACACACTGCTTTAAATGTGTCCCAGAGATTCTGGTATGTTGTATCTTTGTTCTCATTGGTTTCAAAGAACATCTTTATTTCTGCCTTCATTTCGTGATGTACCCAGTAGTCATTCAGGAGCAGGTTATTCAGTTTCCATGTAGTTGAGCGGTTTTGATTGAGTTTCTTAGTCCTGAGTTCTAGTTTGATTGCACTGTGGTCTGAGAGACAGTTTGTTATAATTTCTGTTCTTGTACATTTGCTGAGGAGTGCTTTACTTCCAATTACGTGGTCGATTTTGGAGTAAGTACGATGTGGTGCTGAGAAGAATGTATATTCTGTTGATTTGGGGTGAAGAGTTCTATAGATGTCTATTAGGTCTGCTTGCTGCAGAGATGAGTTCAATTCCTGGATATCCTTGTTAACTTTCTGTCTCGTTGATCTGTCTAATGTTGACAGTGGAGTGTTGAAGTCTCCCATTATTATTGTATGGGAGTCTAAGTCTCTTTGTAAGTCTCTAAGGACTTGCTTTATGAATCTGGGTGCTCCTGTATTGGGTGCATATATATTTAGGATAGTTAGCTCTTCCTGTTGAATTGATCCCTTTACCATTATGTAATGGCCTTCTTTGTCTCTTTTGATCTTTGATGGTTTAAAGTCTGTTTTATCAGAGACTAGTATTGCAACCCCCGCTTTTCTTTGTTCTCCATTTGCTTGGTAAATCTTCCTCCATCCCTTTATTTTGAGCCTATGTATGTCTCTGCGTGTGAGATGGGTCTCCTGAATACAGCAGACTGATGGGTCTTGACTCTTTATCCAGTTTGCCAGTCTGTGTCTCTTAATTGGAGCATTTAGTCCATTTACATTTAAGGTTAAGATTGTTATGTGTGAACTTGATCCTGCCATTATGATATTAACTGGTTATTTTGCTCGTTAGTTGATGCAGTTTCTTCCTAGCCTAAATGGTCTTTACATTTTGGCATGTTTTTGCAGTGGCTGGTACCGGTTGTTCCTTTCCATGTTTAGTGCTTCCTTCAGGGTCTCTTGTAAGGCAGGCCTGGTGGTGACAAAATCTCTAAGCATTTGCTTATCTGTAAAGGATTTTATTTCTCCTTCACTTATGAAACTTAGTTTGGCTGGATATGAAATTCTGGGTTTAAAATTCTTTTCTTTAAGAATGTTGAATATTGGCCCCCACTCTCTTCTGGCTTGGAGAGTTTCTGCCGAGAGATCTGCTGTTAGTCTGATGGGCTTCCCTTTGTGGGTAACCCGACCTTTCTCTCTGGCTGCCCTTAAGATTTTTTCCTTCATTTCAACTTTGGTGAATCTGGCAATTATGTGTCTTGGAGTTGCTCTTCTCCAGGAGTATCTTTGTGGCGTTCTCTGTATTTCCTGGATTTGAATGTTGGCCTGCCCTACTAGGTTGGGGAAGTTCTCCTGGATGATATCCTGAAGAGTGTTTTCCACCTTGGTTCCATTTTCCCCCTCACTTTCAGGCACCCCAATCAGACGTAGATTTGGTCTTTTTACATAATCCCATACTTCTTGCAGGCTTTGTTCATTTCTTTTTCTTCTTTTTTCTTTTGGTTTCTCTTCTCGCTTCATTTCATTCATTTGATCCTCAATCGCAGATACTCTTTCTTCCAGTTGATCGAGTCGGTTACTGAAGCTTGTGCATTTGTCACGTATTTCTCGTGTCATGGTTTTCATCTCTTTCATTTCGTTTATGACCTTCTCTGCATTAATTACTCTAGCCATCAATTCTTCCAGTTTTTTTTCAAGATTTTTAGTTTCTTTGCGCTGGGTACGTAATTCCTCCTTTAGCTCTGAGAAATTTCATGGACTGAAGCCTTCTTCTCTCATCTCATCAAAGTCATTCTCCGTCCAGCTTTGATCCGTTGCTGGCGATGAGCTGCGCTTCTTTCCCGGGGGAGATGAGGTCTTATTTTTTGAATTTCCAGCTTTTCTGCCCTGCTTTTTCCCCATCTTTGTGGTTTTATCTGCCTCTGGTCTTTGATGATGGTGATGTACTGATGGGGTTTTGGTGTAGGTGTCCTTCCTGTTTGATAGTTTTCCTTCTAACAGTCAGGACCCTCAGCTGTAGGTCTGTTGGAGATTGCTTGAGGTCCACTCCAGACCCTGTTTGCCTGGGTATCAGCAGCAGAGGCTGCAGAAGATAGAATATTTCTGAACAGCGAGTGTACCTGTCTGATTCTTGCTTTGGAAGCTTCCTCTCAGGGGTGTACTCCACCCTGTGAGGTGTGGGGTGTCAGACTGCCCCTAGTGGGGGATGTCTCCCAGTTAGGCTACTCAGGGGTCAGGGACCCACTTGAGCAGGGAGTCTGTCCCTTCTCAGATCTCAACCTCCATGTTGGGAGATCCACTGCTCTCTTCAAAGCTGTCAGACAGAGTCGTTTGCGTCTGCAGAGGTTTTGGCTGTGTTTGCTATTGCCCTGTCCCCAGAGGTGGAGTCTACAGAGACAGGCAGGTTTCCTTGAGCTGCTGTGAGCTCCACCCAGTTCGAGCTTCCCAGCAGCTTTGTTTACCTACTTAAGCCTCAGCAATGGCGGGCGCCCCTCCCCCAGCCTCGCTGCTGCTTTGCTGGTAGATCACAGACTGCTGTGCTAGCAATGAGGGAGGCTCCGTGGGTGTGGGACCCTCCCGGCCAGGTGTGGGATATGATCTCCTGGTGTGCCTGTTTGCTTAAAGCGCAGTATTGGGGTGGGAGTTACCCGATTTTCCAGGTGTTGTGTGTCTCAGTTCCCCTGGCTAGGAAAAGGGATTCCCTTCCCCCTTGCGCTTCCCAGGTGAGGCGATGCCTCGCCCTGCTTCAGCTCTCGCTGGTCGGGCTGCAGCAGCTGACCAGCACCGATCATCCGGCACTCCCCAGTGAGATGAACCCAGTACCTCAGTTGAAAATGCAGAAATCGCCGGTCTTCTGTGTCGCTCGCGCTGGGAGTTGGAGACTGGAGCTGTTCCTATTCGGCCATCTTGCTCCGCCTTCCGGACTCTTGAAGTTTTCAGTGCCCTAATTCTTGGCTCATTGCAACCTCCGCCTCCCAGGTTCAAATGATTCTCATGTTTCAGCCACCTAATTAGCTGGGATTACAGGCACGCGCCACACACCCAGCTAATTTTTGTATTTTTAGTAGAGACAGGGCTTTGCCACATTGGCCAGGTTGGTCTCGAACTCCTGACCTCAAGTGATCCACCCGCCTCAGCCTCTCAAAGTGCTAGGATTACAGTCGGAAGCCACTGAACATGGCTGGAATTATGTGTCTTTCTATGCTGTTATGTCATCTTCTTCCTTCTGCAGACTAAGTTTCTTGAACATGCTCATTATGTATATACCTCTTTGTATCCCCCCCATACTATAGTTTATGAAGAGTCAAAACTCTGGAAATAAATATTTAATTGAATGCTAAAAGTGAATCAAATGGGATGTGCTTCCGGATGGTTGACTAGAGGCATCTAGTGTGTGCCTCCTCCACGACAAAGAACCAAAATAGTGAGTAGATAATTACACTTTGAACAGATCATCCGAGAATACTGGCATTCAACTGCGAAGTGACAGGAGACACCTAAAGCAAGCTTGTGCAATGCACATCCTGCAGGCCGCATGTGGCCCAGGATGGCTTTGAGTGCGGCCAAACACAAATTCGCAAACTTTCTTAAAGCATTATGAGATTTTTTTTGTGATTTTTTTTTTTTTTAAAGCTCATCAGCTATCGTTACTGTCAGTGTATTCTATGTGTGGCCCAAAGCAGTTCTTCTTCTTCCACTGTGGCCAGGGAAGCCAAAAGATTGGACACCTCCAACTTATTTTCCTGTTTGAATGCCTTTTATTTCTCTTGATGATTACTCTGGCTAGGACTTGCAATATGTAGGAGTGGTGAGAGTGGACATCCTTGTCATGTTCCTGTTCTTCAGGGAAATGCTTCCAGCTTTTGCTCATCCACTATGGGATTGGCTATGGGGTTGCCATAGATGACTTTTATTATTTTGAGGTATGTTCCTTCAATTCTTAGTCTGTTGAGGGTTGGTTTTTTTTTTTTTTTTTTTTTTAATCATGAAGGGATGTTGGATTTTATTGAAAGCTGCTTCTGCATCTATTGAGATGATCATATGGTCTTTGTTTATCAATATCATTTTTTACAAAATTATGAAAAGCTATTCTAAAATGCATATGGAGCCATAAAAGAGCCTGAAGAGCCAAAGCAATCCTAAGCAAAAAGAGCAAAACAGGAGGCATTACATTACCCAATTTCAAACTATACTATAAGTCTACAGTAACCAAGACAGCACATGGTACTGGTACAAAACCAGACACTTAAGACCAGTGGAACAGAATAGAGAACCCAGAAATAATGCAGCACATCTATAGCCATCTGATCTTTGGTAAAGTTGACAAAAATAAGCAATGAAGAAAGGACTCCTTATTTAATAAATGGTGCTGAAATAACTGGCTAGCCATATGCAGAATAAATAAATTAGACCCCTACATTTCATCATACACAAAAGTTAACTCAAGATGAATGAAAGATTTAAAGGTAAGACCTCTAAACTATAAAATTCCTAGAGGAAAGCCTAGGGAATACCATTCTGGACAGTGGCCTTGGCAATGAATTTATGACTAAGTCCTCAAAAGCAATTGCAATAAACACAAAAACTGACAAGCGAGACCTAATTAAAGAGCTTCTGCACAGCAAAAGAAACTGTTAACAGAGTGAACAGATAACCTACAGAATGGGAGAAAATATTTTAGAAACTATGCATCCAAAGGTTTAATATCCAGAATCTATAAGGAACTTAGACAATTGAATAAGCAAAAAACAAATAAAGCCATTGAAAGGTGGGCAAAGGACATGAACAGACACTTCTCAAAAGAAGACGTACAGTCAACCAAGAGACATACAAAAATGCTCACAGGGTGAGATGCCACACTCTTAAACAATTGGATGTCATATGAACTCATTATTATTCATTCCTGTAAGGAGGGCACCTCGCTATTCATGAGAGATCCACCCTTGTGATCCAGTCACCTTTCACTGGACCCCACCTCCAACATTGGGGATCACATTTCTACATGAGATGTGCAGGGGACAAATATCGAAATCGTATCATAGGGATAATACCATATTGAATTTTTAGATACTTGTGATACTGTTGAATGTACAATAGTCAGCACAATGCTTGGAACATACTCCAGCATGCATAATTGTTACTTTTCCCACCTTTCAGATGAGGTCACAATTACTTGCAGCTATCAAGTAGTTATTTCTCCATTTTGACATGCAAAATGTTTATATTTGTAAAAATCTTTATATTTATAAATATCGTAATATTTAGGCTGATGGCAATCAGCATACTTTAGTTGAAAAAATGTGTAATTTCATATTCCCATTTAGATATTTCTTTATTCCAAAGAATCACCTGTCTAGTTTGCTTTTTTCCTCATTAAAGCTATTGTAATTTGCATCGTTCTCACTTTTTTAGGTAGGAGTATTTTTTTTTTCACCTGTCATTACTCTCTAGATTGTTTTACGTTGTGGGTAATTTTTTCATAGATCACTGGATGAATTCTTTGACAACAGGATCCTTTGGATGAGCAGTTAACATTTAAATTGACATTTTCCTCTTTTTTTTTCTCCAAAAAGAGAAGTATACAAATTAAGTCAACATTAATGGATTGCTATAGTGAGAACTGTCTTAGATAAGTGACCAGCTTGATGACTGTCACCTACTAGTTTAGGCAAGCTGGAGCCTAGTTAGAAAGGGGCAGAGAAGTATCTCAAATTTTCTGAACCTTTGGTATTTAGTCAGTATAAAAAACAAAAACAAAACAAATCTTTGAGAATCTGGTCAAGTTATTTCCACTGCCTTTTTAGTTATTTCTAAAATTAAATGACTGTTTTTTGTATTATTCTTTACCTGTATTTATCTTTTCATTGTATAACTCTTGAGGTACATAGGTAGTCAGCCACTTCAGTCACCAAATTTAATAGGCTGAGTGTTAAATTTAATAGGGGAAAAATACAGCCAACATTTTGCTTTATTATAAAAATTAGCAGTGAAATAACTGTGTTAAAACCTTTTTTCTCTTCAGGGCTAAGGAATATGAGAGTTTAATGGAAACCAAAAATTCTGGATCTGATTCACCTTATAAAGCAAAGTGAGTATTCCACATTTTAGTTCTCCTTTTCTTCAGTCTATGCCTATAACAGAAGTGTATCTCAACCATCATGTTATGTCTGTAATTAGGTTCTTTGTTTCTGATTTCTAGAACAACATTGTGTTAACACAGTAGTATCTAACTAGAGGAGAGTTTGCTGAGGATATTTGGCCGCGCCTGGGCACAGTTCTTGTGAGCACAACTTGAGGCTGCTAGCATCATGTGGGTGGAGGCCTAGGATTCTGCTATATATTATTCAGTGTATAAGACAACCCTCACAGAGAGAGCAGTGACTTTTTCACTGTGAAAAGTACCAGTAAAAGAGTCATCTGTGCAAAATTAATGCAGGAACAGAAAACCAAACCCTATGTATTCACACTTGGGGAGTTGAACAAGGAGAACACATAAACAGAGGGAGGGGAACACCACATGCTGGGGCCTGTCGAGCGGGGATGAGAGGAATGTTAATAGTGCCAAGGTTGAGAATCCCTGTTCTAACAGATCAGGTTCTGGCAAAGCAAGGCTGTGCTGGTGCTTGCTCTGAGGAGATCTCTTTAGGGATTGTTCCGCAGGCCAGTCCGTAAAGAGAATTAGCGTTCTCTAATGCCAATTCTCACGAGATTTTAGATGAGACTTTAGACTTCACCATTGAGGTGTAAATGTAATTAAACAATAGCTAGGTAAACAAAGGCATCATCATTTTGCTTCTCTTAAAAATACTGTCAGTAGAGCTGCAGTAAGAAAAGTACTCACAAACACTATTGAAGGGAGTACAGACTAGTATGGTCTTGTTGAAAAGCAGTGTGCATTAGCAGTTTAGAAAGTCTTATTCAGATCTAAGACTGCTCAGTGAAATAGTGCAAAATGTGCTCAGATATTTATATACATAGATGACTCTTTTAAAAAAATATTTATTTTAAGTTCTGCAGTACATGTGCAGGATGTGCAGGTTTGTTTCATAGGTAAACACGTGTCATGGTGGTTTGCTGCACCTATCAACCCATCACCTCGGTATTAAGCCCAGCATGCATTAGCTATTTGTCTCAATGCTCTCCCTCCTCTCATCACCCCTCGACAGGCCCCAGCGTGTGTTGTTCCCCTCCCTCTGTTTATGTGTTCTCCTTGTTCAACTCCCCTTTATAAGCGAGAACATGTGGTGTTTGGTTTTCTGTTCCTGCATTAATTTTGCATAGATGACTCTTTTACTGGTACCTTTAACAGTGAAAAAGTCAAGAAACAATTTAATTTAAGTGCCCCAAGTTGAGGAATATCCATAACCACTTGTTGGTGTACATATGCTATAGAATGTTAATGTAGCCATTATTTGCATTTACAGTAGAAATAGTCTTGCCTGTCAAAAGATACCCATCAGCTTACTGCTTTTATTTATTATTGTTCTGAAAGTATTAGGCATTGCAATAAAAAAATAAATACGTATAAAACATTAAAGAAGTAAGAAAATTATCAAGATTATGAAGATACTGTACATCACAAAGTCCAGGAGAATGGAGTGAAAAACTAGTAGAAGCAACAAGAGAAATCAATTCAGTAGGATGGTGGATTACCAAATTAATATAATAACAATAATAGGTAACATTTACTGAGCCATTACCTTATGCTAGACTCTATGTGTGCTAACTCATTCCTGACAATAATTCTTTGAGGTTAATTAGGGAAACTAAGCTCTAGAGAGGGTAACTGGCCTGAAGCTACACAACAGCATATCTAGCATACAAAAATTAATAGCTTTCTTTGCAATAACCACTTAGAAAATATAAATATATTTACAGTAGCAATAAAAAGAAGTAAATTATTTAAGAGAAAACTTAACATATTTTTTTTTGAAGACAGAGTCTTGCTCTGTCACCCAGTCTGGAGGGAAGTGGCATGATCTAGGCTCACTGCAACCTACACCTCCCAGGTTCAGGCAATTCTTGTGCCTCAGCCTCCCACGGAGCTGGGACTACAGATTTGTGCCACCATGCCCAGCTAATTTTTTGTATTTTAGTAGAGACAGGGTTTCACCTTGTTGCCCAGCTTGGTCTCGAACTCTTGCGCTCAGGCAGTCCGCTCACCTCAGCCTCCCAAAGTGCTGGGATTATAGGCATGAGCCACCATGCCCAACCTTTAAGAGTAAACTTAAGAGAAAATGTGAAGGATCTATTAAAAGAAAATCTTAAAAAGCTAAGAAGAGATATAAAAGACTTTTGGAAATGGAAAGACAGATCCTATTCTTGGATAAAAGACACAGGACAGTAAGTTTGCTATAAATATTCCTACAAATGTAATGTAATTCCTATAAAATAGCAACCTTTTTTTCATAGATCTAAAATCATTCTAAAGAGAATGTAGAAACGTCTGAGAATTTCTAAGAAAAATTTTTGAAAGAAGGAATATGAGTTAGGACTCAGCTAATGGATATTTAATAAAATTTTAAAGCTGCAGTCACACATGAATAAAAATGCAAATTGTTGGAAGAGTGTTCTTTTGTTTTTGTTGTTGTTTTTGTTGTTGTTGTTGTTGTTGTTTAAGACAGAGTCTCACTCTATCTCTAAGAGTCTTAGAGTGAGACTCACTCTAAGAGTCTCAACCTCTTCCTCCTGGGTTCAAGTGATTCTCGTGCCTCAGCCTCCCTAGTAGCTGGGATCACAGGCGCCTGCCACCACACCCAGCTAATTTTTGTATTTTTAGTAGAGACAAGGTTTCACCAGTGTTGACCAGACTGGTCTTGATCTCCTGACCTCAAGTGATCCGCCTGCCTTGGCCTCCCGAAGTTCTGGGATTATAGGCATGAGCCGTCAACGCCCGGCTGGGAGAGATTTTTAAAACAGTCTAGAAATACATCTAAATACTTGAGGAAATTTAGTATATATGACTGTGGTATATAGTATTTGCAAAAGATGGCCAGAAGAAGTTGAGCCCTTTCTGAATACATGCCCCTTTGCAGTATAACTTTGCTGTTTCTCCTATCAAGAAGTGGACTCTGTTTCCCTTCCTCTGGAACTTCTGGACCTGTGACTTGTTTTAGCCCATTGAAAGCTGTAGAAGTGATATGTGACTTCCAAGCCTTAGCCTCATAGGTCTATGGTTTCTGTTCTCACCTGCACTTTCTTATTCTTTGGTAACTGCCATGTAAGGAAGCCTGGGTCAGCCTCCTTGTGAGTGAGAAATCACGTGAAGGAACAGGCTCAGTTGTCCCAGCTGTCCCTTCTGAAAACCCTAGACAAGGGATCAAGGCCATCCAGGACCAGTTAGCACCTAGCCGGTTACGTTAGGTGAGACCAGAAGAATTACCTAGCTGAGCCCAGATCAAACTGCCCGGAGCAAATAGTTGTTTGAAGACACTGAGTTTTGAGGCAGTTTGTTTCACAGCAAGTAATAACTGATACAATGACAAAGGTGGAATTCCAAGTCATTAGGGAAAGGATAAGATTAGCCAGTAAATGTTGTTGAATACTCTTTTCACTCCTTATTCTAGCAGTTAAATTGCTGATTAATCAAAGATGTAATGATAAAAACATGAAACTGTAAAAGCACTAGAAGAAAACAGAGGAAATGTCAAAGTCCCTTCTAAATAAACTTCTAGACACAGGAGTCAGAGAAGAAAAGACTGATGAATTTGACTCTATCAAAGTGAAAACTTTATGCTTGGTTAAATACCATAAAAAAAAAAAAGAGGGGTAGAAATATTTACAACAAAAATGATACAGAGCTCATGTTATATATAAATACCTTGTATAAATTAATATGAGCAAGATCATTCATCGGTAGGAAAAAATATTGGATATGATCAGGTAATACAAGGAAAAGGAAGTTAAAAGGGCCCAATTTGTTTTACTTTTGAAATTCCAAACTACTTAATTGGATTTTTAAAAATTATATTTATAGACATTTTAATGCTGTGAGGAAATGCTTATGATGATTGCAAACTTTTAATTTTGATACAGTATGAGCTTTTTCCATTAAAATCATAAGAGGCCCTAAAGGATAGTAATGCTACTTAAATTCAAATTTCTGTATACATCTTCCCAAAAACTGTATATATCAACAAGGAAAGCAAATTAAGTAATCAATACTTCATATCTATACTATATCTAGGAGACATAGATGGCTACCAATGTATGTTTTTTTCATTTTTTAAAATGGTGATGAAATACATATAGCAAAATTTACTATCTTACTCATTATTAACACAGTTTAGTGATATTAAGTACATTCATATTGTTGTGTAGCTATTACATCATCCATCTCCAGAACTATTTTTACCTTACAAAACTAAAACTATACCCATTAAACAATAATTTCCCATACCTCCTGTTCCTAGCACTTGGCAACCACCATTCTACTTTCTATTATTATGATATTGACTACTCTGGGTAACTCATATAAGTGTAAATATACAGTATTTGTCTTTTTGTGATAGGCTTATTTCATTTATCATGATATCCTCAAGATTTATCCATGTTGCACCAAGAATAAGAATATTCATCCTTGCTAGGGCAGAATAATACTCCACTATATGTGTTGCTTATCCATTAATCTATCGTTAGGCATTTGGATTGCTTCCGCTATTTAGCAATTATGAATAATGCTGCTGTGAACATGGGTATACAAATATCTCTTTGAGTCCCTGCTTTTCATTCTTTTCTGTATATACCCAGAAGTGGAATTGCTAGATCATATGGCAGATCTATTTTTGATATTAATATGTTGAGGAACCAGCACACAGTAGCTATACCATTTTTTGCATTCTCATCAGCTCTGCACAAGAGTAACAATATCTCCACATCCTCATCAGTACTTGTTATTTTATGCTTTTTTTGATGGTAGCCATCCATATAGTTGAGATAGTATCTCATTGCAGTTTCGGATTGCATTTACCTAACAATTAGTGGTGTTGGACATCTTTTCATGTGCTTTTTGGACATTTGTATACTCTTTTCTTTTTCAGACAGAGTCTCGCTCTGTCGCTCAGGCTGGAGTGCAATGGTGGGATCTCAGCTCACTGCAACCCCCAGCTCCTGGGTTCAAGCAATTCTCCTGCCTCAGCCTCTCAAGTAGCTGGGATTACAGGTGTGTGCCACCACACCCAGCTAATTTTTTGTATTTTTAGTAGAGATGGAGTTTCACCATGTTAGCCAGGATGGTCTCAATCTCCTGACCTTGTGATCCGCCTACCTTGGTGTCCCAGAGTGCTGGGATTACAGGCATGAGCCACCGTGCCTGGCCTCATTTGTGTGTGTGTCTATATATGTATATACACATACACACATTTTTGTTTTTGAGATGAACTCTTGCTCTGTAGCCAAGCTGGAGTGCAGTGGCGCGATCTCAGCTCACTGTAACCTCTGCCTCCTGGATTCAAGGGATCCTCCCACTTCAGCCTCTCAAGTAGCTTGGGACTACAGGAGTGTGCCACCAACTCGGATAATTTTTGTATTTTTTTGTAGGGATGGGGTCTTACCATGTAGCCCAGGCTGCTTTCGAACTCTTGGGCTCAAGCAATCTGCCCCACTCAGCGTGCTATTACATCTTCTTTAAGTGCTTGGTAGAATTCACTAGTGAATCCATCAAGTCCAAGGCTTTTCTTTAATGAGAGATTTTGATTACTAATCGACTTAATTATATATCTTTTAGGTCTTATATTTCTTCATCATTAGATTTTGACGTATTTTGGGTTTCTAGGAAGTGGTCTGTTTTGTGTAGGTTATCCAATTTATTGCCATACAGTTGTTAATAGTACTCTCTTTGAATCCTTCTTATGTATGTAGAATCAGTAGTAATGTGCCCACTTTCATTTCTCAATTTAGCAACTAGTTTCTTTTCATAGTCAATCTAGCTAAAGGTTTGTCAGTTTAATTGTCTTATGGAAGAGCCAGCTGTTGGTTCATTGATTTTTCTCTATATTATAAAATTCTGTTTCATTTATCCCTGTACTAATCTTTATTATTCTTTCTGAAGGAAATAATAAAGCTTTGGGTTTAGCTTTGGGTTTAGATTTTTCTTCTTCTACTTTGTTAAATGTAAATGCTTATAAATGTCCCCCTTCTTTCACTGTGTCCCATACATTTTGATATGTTGTGCTTTCATTTTCATTTGTCTGTATTTTCTGATTTTTCTTTGACTACTTTTGTGATTCATTGGTTGTGTAAAAATGTGTTATTTTTCACAAATTTGTGAATTTTTCAGGTTTTTTTGTTACAGATTTCTAACTTCATCCTGTTGTGGTCAGAGAATACACATTGTATGACATCTATCTTTGTGAATCTATTGAGTCTTCATTTGTTTGTTTGTTTTTGTTGTTTGTTTTTTCACTTTTAAGTTCAGGGTTACAAGTGCAGGTTTGTTACATAGGTAGTAAACTTGTGTCGTGGGGGTTTGTTGTACAGACTATTTCATCACCCAGGTATTAAGCCTAGTACTCCTTAGTTATTTTTCTTGGTCTTCTCCCTCCTCCCACCGTCCATCCTCCAACAGGCCCCAATGTATGTTGTTCCCCTCTGTGTGTCTATGTGTTCTTATCTTTTAGCTCCCACTTATAAATGAGAACATGGGATATTTGGTTTTCTCTTCCTGTGTTAGTTTGCTAAGGATAATGGCCTGCAGCACCATCCATGTCCCTGCATAGGACATGATCTCATTCCTTTTTATGGCTGTATTATATTCCATGGTGTATACATACCACATTTTCTTTATCCAGTCTATCATTCATGGGCATTTAAATTGATTCCATGTCTTTGTTACTGTGAATAGTGTGGTGATGAACATATGTGTGTGCATATGTCTTTATAATAGAATGATTTATATTCCTTTGGATATATATCCAGTAACGAGATTGCTGGGTTGAATGGTATTTGTGTCTTTAGGCCCTTTGAGGAATCACCACACTGTCTTCCACAATGGCTGAACTAATTTACACTCCCACCAACAGTGTGTAAGCATTTCTTTTTCTCTGCAACCTTGTGAGCATCTTTGATTTTTTGACTTTTAAATCATAGCCATTTTAATTGGTATGACATGGTATCTCATTATGGTTTTGATTTGCATTTCTCTAGTGATCAGTGATGTGGAGCTTTTTTTCATATGATTTTTGGCCATATGTATATCTTCTTTAGAAAAGTGTCTGTTTATGTCCTTTGCCCACTTTTTAATCGGGTTTTTTTTTCTTGTAAATTTGAGTTCCCTATATATGCCAGATATTTTGTGGGATGTATAGTTTTCAAGAATTTTCTCCCATTCTGTAGTTTGTCTGTTTACCCTGTTGATAGTTTCTTTTGCTGTTCAGAAGCCCTTTAGTTTAATGAGATACCATTTGTCAATGTTTGCTTTTGTTGCAAGTGCTTTTGGTATCTTTGTCATGAAATCTTTGCCCATGCCTATGTCCCAAATGGTATTGTCTAGGTTGTCTTCTAGGGTATTTATACTTTTGGGTTTTACATTTAAGTCTGTAATCCATCTTGAGTTAATTTTTGTACATGCTATAAGGAAAAGGTCCAGTTTCAGTCTTCTGCATATGGCTAGCCAGTTATCCCTGCACCTTTTATTGAACAGGGAATCCTTTTCCCATTGCTTGCTTTTGTCAGGTTTGTTGAAGATCAGATAGTTGTAGGTGTATGGCCTTATTTCTGGGCTCTCTATTCTGTTCCATTGGTCTGTGTATCTGTATTATACCAGTACCATGCTGTTTTGGCTACTGTACCCCTGTAGTATAGTTTGAAGTCAGGTAGCATGATGCCTCCAATGTTACTCTTTTTGCTTAGGATTACCTTGGCTACTTGGGCTCTTTTTTGGTTCCATATGAATTTTAAAATAGCTTGCTTTTTTTTTTTTTTTAGTTCTGTGAAGAATATCAATGGTAGTTTAATGGGAATAGCTTTGAATTGAATAAATTGCTTTGAGCAGTATGGCCATTTTAATGATACTGAGTCTTCCTATGGATGGGCATGAAGCGTTTTTCCATTTCTTTGTGTCATCTCTGATTTCTTTGAGCAGTGGCTTGCAGTTCTCCTTGTAGAGATATTTTACCTCTTAGTTAGCTGTATTCCTAGGTATTTTATTCTTTCTGTGGCAATATGGAATGGGAGTTAGTTCCTGATTTGACTGTCAGCTTGACTGTTGGTGTATAGGAATACCAGTGATTTTTGCACATTGAGTTTGTATCCTGAGACTTTGGTGAAGCTGTTTTTCAGCTCAAGAAACTTTTGGAGGGTTGGGCACAGTGGTTCATGCCTGTAATCACAACACTCTGGTAGGCCACAACAGGCGGATTGCTTGAGTTCAGTTCGAGACCATCCTGGGCAACATAGCAAAACCCTGTCTTTACTAAAAATACAAAAAAACTTAGCCAGACATGGTGGCTTTCACCTGTAGTTCTAGCTACTCAGGAGGCTGAGGTGGAAGAATCACCTGAGCCTGGGAGGTCGAGGCTGCAGTGAGCCGAGATTGCACTACTGCACTCCAGCCTGGGCAACCAGAGTGAAACCCTGTCTATAAAAAAAAAAAAAAAAAAAAAAAAAAAAAAAAAAAAAAAAAGGCAGCAGCAGCTTTTTGGGCTGAGACTGGGATTTTCTAAATACAGGATCGTGTCATCTGCAAACAGGATAGTTTGAGTTTCTCCTCTATTCCTATTTGAATACCCTTTATTTCTTTCTCTTCCCTGATTGCCCTAGCCAGAACTTCCAGTACTATGTTGAATAGGAGTGGTGAGAGAGGGCATTCTTGTCTTGTGCTGGCTTTCAAGGGATATGCTTCCAGGTTTTGCCTGTTTAATACAATGTTGACTATGGGTTTATTATAAATGGCTCTTATTATTTTGAGGTATATTCCTTCAATACCTAGTTTATTGAGAGTTTTTAACATGAATGGATGTTAAATTTTATCAAAAGCCATTTCTGCATCTATTGAGATAATCATGTGGTTTTTGTCTTTAGTTCTGTTTATGTGATGAATAATGTTTATTGATTTGCTTTGTTGAACCAACTTTGCATTCTGAGGTTGAAGCCTACTTGATCATGGTGGATAAGCTTTTTGATGTGCTACTGGATTCCATTTACCCAGTATTTCATTTTGGATTTTTGCATCAGTGTTCATCATGGATGTTTGCCTGAAGCTTTCTTTTTTTGTTGTATCTGCCAGGTTTTGGCATCAAGATTATGCTGGCCTTATGGGATCTGTTAAGGCAGAGTCCCTCCTCCTCAGTTTTTTGCAATAGTTTCAATAGGAATAGTACCAGCTCTTCTTTGTACATCAGGTAGACTTCAGCTGTGAATCCTTCTGGTCCTGGGCTTTTTTTTTTTTTTTTTTTTTGGATGGTAGGCTATTACTCTCTCAATTTCAGAACTCATTATTGGTTTGTTCACAGATTCAATTTCTTTCTTGTTCAGTCTTGAGAAGCTGTATGTGTCCAGAAATTTATCAATTTCTTTTTCATTTTTTTCTTATGTTTTCTTCTAAGACTTTTATAGTTTCGAATCTTACATTTTTTATGTTTTGAGATTTTTGTATATTGTATGAGACTGGTGTTCAATTTCATTTTTTTGCATAAGGATACTCCGTTTTCCTAGCACCATGTTGAAGAGACTGTTCTTTCTCCATTGCATGTTCTTGGTGCCCTTGTCAAAGATCAATTGACTGTGAATGTGTGGACTTATTTATGAATTCTCTATTCTATTCTATTGGTCTGTAGGTCTATTTTTATGCCACTATCATACTGTTTTGATTAGTTTTGTAATATAATTTAAAGTCAGGAAGTGTGATGCCTCCAGTTTTGTTCTTTTTGCTCAAGATTGATTTAGCTATTTGGGGACTATTGTTGTTCCATTTGCGTTTTAGGATTGTTATTTGTATTTCTGTAGAAATGCTTTTGGAATTTTATAGGGGTTGCACTGAATATGTAGATCACTTCGGGTATTATGGTCAATTTAACAATATTAATTCTTCCAATTCATGAACATGGGGTATCTATCCATTTATTTATGTCTTTTTAAATTTCCCTAATCAGTGTTTTATACTTTTCAGTATATAAGTCTTTTACCTTTTTAATTACTAATTTTTTGTTTTTCTTGTTAATGTAAATGGAATTGTTTTTCCAGTTTCCCTTTTAGATAGTTTGTTGTTTATATATAGAAATCTTAGTGACTTTTGTATGTTGATTTTAACTTTACTGAATTTGTTTATTAATACTATCATGATTTTTTTCTGGAAACTTTATGGTTTTCTTTGTGTGTGATTTTGTCATATCCAGTTATTTTACTTCTTTCCCAAATTGGATGCATTTTATTTATTTTTCTTGCTTAATTGCTCCAGTTAGGAGTTCCAGAACTGTACTCAACAGCAATGGTGTTAGTAGGCATCCTTGCCTTGTTCCTAATCTTTCAGGAAAACTTTCTATTTTGCATGAGGTCTGGGGCTGATTGTGGACTTGTGTGATAGTCATGCTGGATTTCTTGAGGGACATGCGTGGTGGTGCTGGCTGGGGTGACATTAGGGTGTAGAGGATGGTGGGTGACTCAGCTGGGGTTTGGGAAGACATAAACTGTGGGGTCAGTGATGTTGAAAGCTGGGAGTGGGCACACAGGGCTATGCTGGTACTGGTTTTCTCAGTTGCAGAGTCTCTTGGGGTCCTCTGTAGAGTAGGCCACTGAGCACCACAGTGGCATCATGGGAGGGGAAAAGTAATTATTTTAAACTATGTCAGAGCATTCCGTTCTTACCAAGCCCTGCCCTCAGGAAAGAAAAAGCTATTTCACCAGAGTCTAACCTTCTGGGGTTTTATCATAGCCAATTCTACCTGGTCAAATGGGAAAACCCAACTCTTAAACGTTCATTAGCCATGCTCTTCCACATAAGGGGAAAAAAAAAGAGAAGCACTGGTTAAAGTAACAGTCAAGCTGCATAGGCTCACCAAAAGAGTGAAATCTAATCATAGAATTATAGAACATTTACCCTGCTTTCACCTCTTACCATGATTTTACTAAAGGCTTATTTACTACCATAGTTCCATTTACCCAGTACATCATGTCCATCTTTCAAAAAACTGACTCTATTAAAAAAATACAAAAAAACTAGCCGGGCGAGGTGGCGGCGCCTGTAGTCCCAGCTACTGGGGAGGCTGAGGCAGGAGAATGGCGGGAACCCGGGAGGCGGAGCTTGCAGTGAGCTGAGATCCGGCCACTGCACTCCAGCATGGGCGGCAGAGCGAGACTCCGTCTCAAAAAAAAAAAAAAAAAAAAAAAAAAACTGACAGGATATACTAAAAGGCAAAAAATGCAATTTGAGGAGACTGAACTAGCATCAGGTTCAGAGTCAAATACAGCAAAAATGTTGGAATTACTGGATCAGAAATTTAAACAACTATGAATAGTATGCTAGGGCATTAATGGAAAAAGTGGACAACATGCAATGACACATAGATAATATAAGCTGGGAGATAAAAATTTTTTAAGTGAGACCTTTTAATCAAACATCTCATTCTGTTGCCCAGGCTGAAGTGCAGTGGCATGATCATAGCTTACTGTAACCTCAGCCACCTGGGCTCAGGCAACTCCCAACTCAGCCTCCTGAGGAGTTAGGACTACAGGCACATGCCACCATGCCCAGGTTTTTTTTTTTTTTTTTTTTTTTTTTTTTTTTTTTTTTAAAGAGACAAGATCTCACTATATTGTTGCCCAGGCTGATCTTGAGCTCCTGGCCTCAAGCAGTCCTCTTGCCTCAGCCTCCCAAGGCACTGGGATTATAGGTGAGAGCCATTGTGCCCAGCCCAATATTCTAAGAAACAATAAAAATAGAAATGCCAAAATTTAAAAACACGGTAACGGAAGTGGACAATGCTGTTGACAGGCTCATTAGTAGACCAGATAGCTGAGGAAATAATTTCAGCTTGAGGATATGTCAAGGAATACTATATGGAAGTTACTATATGGAAGGAATAGTAACTTCCAAAAGTGAAAAGCAATTTAAAGAAGACTGGGGAAAAAGTGAACAGAGTATCTAAAACCGTGGGACAACTACAAAAAGGTATAACATACATGTAGTTGGGATATCAGAAGGGAAAAGAAAGTGAGGAGGAACAGAAGCAGTATTTGAAACAATGATGACTGAGAATTTTCCCCAAATTAGTGACAGACACCAGATCCTAGATCCAGGAAGTTTGGAGAATAGGAGAACACCAAGAAAGATAAATGCTTCCCCAAAAAAATAAAAACAAAAAATTCTACCTGTGAGCGTTATCATATTCAAATTGCAGTAAATCAAAGAGAAATGAAAAATCCTGAAAGACACCAAAGGGAAAAGAAGCACCGTACCTATATGGGAGCAAAGATTAGGAAAAAAACCAACCTAAAATTCTGCACTGTGCAAAGTTATACTTCAAAAATGAAGAAATAAAAACTTTTTCAGATAAACTAAATTGAGGGAATTTGTTGCTATTAGACTTGCCTTGCAGGAAATGTTAAAAGAAGTTCTTTAGAGAGAAGTTAAATGATACAGGTCAGAAACTCAGATCTGTATAACAAAAGGAAGAATTTTGAAGAATGAATAAACATAGATAAAATAGCATATTTTTCTTATTAATTTAACAGATAACAGTTTGTTCAAAACAATAATAGCAACAATGTTTTCTATTATGTATGCTTATGTGTTGACCCTTAAACAGCATCAGTTTGAACTACCCAAGCCCAATGATGTGCAGATGTTTTCAACCAAACAGGGATTGAAAATACAGTATTCTCAGGATATAAAACTCATGGATATGGAGGGCTGACTTTTCATATTTGCAGATTCCAAGGGGCCCACTGCAGGACTTGAATATGTGCAGATTTTGCTTTACATGGGGGTCCTGGAACCAATCTCACACATATACCAAGGGATGACTGTATATTTATTTCTAAGTGAAATGAATGACAGCAATGATAGAAGGGATAAGAAGGCAGAATGAGGAATATTTTGTTATTATAAGGTACTTCACAGCACTACCTGTGAAGCAGTATAGTGTTATTTGAAACTGGGCTTGGAATAATTATAAATGTGTACTGCAAACTTAGTTTGCAACTATGAAAGTAGAAATAAGAAATATACAGTCATACATCACTTAACAATGAAAATATGTTCTGAGAAATGTGTCCTTAAGCAATTTCATCATTATTTGAACATCAGAGTATACATACACAAACCTAGATAGTGTAGCCTACTATCCACTTAAGCTATATGGTATGGCCTATAGCTCTTAGGCTACAAACCTGTATGCCATGTTACTGTACTGAATACTATAGGCAATTGTAACAAAATGATAAATATTTGTGTATCTAAACGTAACTAAACATAGAAAAGATACATTAAAAATACAGTATTATAATCTTTTGGGACCACTGTCATATATGCAGTCTGTCAGTGAAACAATCTTATACAGCATATGACTGTAATTGATGTGCTAAGAGAGAATATGTAATCATATAAAATGCTAATTTAAAACCATCAAATAACCAGGCTAAATAAGAAAACTCACATACATACGTTAGATGGAGAAAAAACTTATTTGACAACATCCATCGCCCATTCATGATGGAACACCATTGTTCTTATTTTGGAATATATATACTGCCATTACTTTTTAAATAAAATGCATAATTTTCAACTTCTATTCTGTGTATCCACATTAACATTTTCTTTAATTCTCAATATATTTTTTTCTTTGGTTTTTCTTGCTAGTATTAGAAATTTCTTCTGTTGTTTTTTTTTTTTTTTGAGTAAACTTTTCAGAGGTGGTTTTTTATTGGTCCTTTCCAAAAATTGCTTTAAAATGTATAGATTCGATCTTTTTGTTTTCTATTTTGTTTTCACTTTGACTTCATTTCTTCTTTTATCCATCTTATTGTGTTTTCGTAGAGAGTGTTTTTGTTTTTATTCATCTCCACATAATTGGTATTGATTTTATTTTGAATCCAAGAGTTATTTAGAAATATTCTTAAAAAATACTCTCTGGGTGGGGCGTGGTGGCTCACGCCTGTAATCCCAGCACTTTGGGAGGCCGAGGTGGGCAGATCGCCTGAGGTCAGGAGTTCGAGACCAGCATGGCCATTATGGTGAAACCCTGTCTCTACTAAAAGTACAAAAATTAGCCAGGCATGGTGGCAAGTGCCTGTAATCCCAGCTACTTGGGAGGCTGAGGCAGGAGAATTGCTTGAACCTGGGAAGTGGAGGTTGCAGTAGGCTGAGATCGTGCCATTGCACTCCAGCCTGGGTGACAAGAGTGAGACTTCATCTAAAAAATATATATATATATGTGTGTGTGTGTATGTGTGTGTGTGTATATATATACTTTCCAAGTATACTATTTTTCTAGTAGGTTTGCTTAATTTTAAGTGTATATGTTGTTCAGTGATTTCTGCCTTTGGAATTTGGGATCTTCTTCCTTAATACAGTTTACTAATTGTAACTATTCCTTATTTTTTGAAAAGTATGTTATATGTTTGGTACAAAGTGTGTAATATCATTATAGATATTTCTGTATTTTTTCTAGCATTTTATTATGAAATTTTTCAAGAATTCAGAAAAGTTGGAAAGAATTTTACTGTGGAAACTTATATATCCTCTACATATATTCTGTAATTATTTACTATACTTAATCACATGTATTCATTTTCCATCCCTTTATCCATTATCAATCCATCAGATTTTGATGCATGAAAGTAAATTGCATACATCAGTGTATTCTTCCCCCAGTATTTCAACATGCATGTTATTAACTGAAGTTCATTATTTGTTTATCCTTGTTTGTGTGTTTGTTTTGAGATAAAATTTACATGTAACAAAATGCACAGATCTTAAGGGTGACATTTGATAAATTTTGACAAATGCATACACTGAGTATTTTAAACGTGTCTCAAAATTTGCACAGTATCATCATCCCAGAAGGTTATTATATATCCTTGGTCAAACCCTTTACTCCCACCCAAGAGGTAACCACTATTCTGATTTTCTTTCATCATTGATTAGAATGGCCTGTTGTAGAGCTTGTCTTTCACCACAGATGAGAATCGTCTGTTGTAGAACTTTCTATAAATGTAATCAAATAGTATGTACTCTTTTATATAAGCCTTCTTTCATTCAGCATGTTTTTGTGATTCACCCATGTTGTGTTTATCAATTCATTCCTTTTTATTACTGGACAGTACTCCTATGAGTAAATGTAGCCTTGATTTGTTTGTGTATTCCACTAATGATGGATACTTGGGCTCTTTCTACATTTTGGAAATAAATTTTGGATATAAGTTTTCATTTTCTTGGGTGAATACCTAGGCATGAATATGCAAAGTCCTTTGATATGTGTATGTTTAGGTTTATAAGTAACCATGAGACCTTTTTTTCAAAGTATTATTACCATTTTACCTTCCTTCCAACAATGTGTGAGAGTTCCTGTTGTTTCATATCCTTGGTAATATTTGATGTTGTCAATCTTTTTAATTTTAGGCATTCAGGTGGGTAGGTAGTGGCATTTAAAAATTTTATTTAGAATTTCCATGATAATCCTAATGGTGTTGAATGTCTGCTCATGTATGTGTAGGCCATTTATTTCTTCATATGGCAAGTGTTTATTCAGATATTTTGCCATTTTTGGTGAATTATCTTTTTTTATTATTGAATTGTAAATATATACTTGTGTATGTTTTTATTATTTTTAAAAAATATAGCAGATAACATTATGCTTAATACATATTCATTTTATTACTGCTAGAAACTGGGTGCTGGCAAAAGTTTTTCTTTTTTTTAATTATACTTTAATTTCTGGGATACATGTGCAGAACATGCATGTTTGTTACGTAGGTATACATGTGCCAAGCTGCACCCATCAACCCATCATCTATATTAGGTATTTCTCCTAATGCTGTCCCTCCTCTATCCCCTTACCCCATAACAGGCCACAGTGTGTGATGTTTCCTTCCCTGTGTCCATGCATTCTCATTGTTCAGCTCCCACTCATAAGTGAGAACATACGGTGTTTAGTTTTCTGTTCCTGTGTTAGTTTGCTGAGAATGACGGTTTCCAGCTTCATCCATGTCCCTGTAAAGGACATGAACTCATCCTTTTTTGTGGCTGTATAGTATTCCACGATGTATATATGCCACATTTTCTTTATCCAGTCTATAATTGATGGGCATTTGGGTTGGTTCCAAGTCTTTGCTATTGTGAACAGTGCTGCAATAAACATACGTGTGCATGTGTCTTTATATTAGAATGATTTATAATCCTTTGGGTATATACCCAGTAATGGGATTGCTCAGTCAAATGGCATTTCTAGTTCTAGATCCTTGAGAAGTCGCCACCCTGTCTTCCACAATGGTTGAACTAATTTACACTGCCACCAACAGTGTAAAAGTGTTCCTATTTCTCCACATCCTCTCCAGCATCCATTGTTTCCTGACTTTTTAATGATCGCCATTTTAACTGGCATGAGATGGTATCTCATTCTGGTTTTGATTTGCATTTCTTTAATGACCATTGATGATGAGCCTTTTATCATATGTTTGTTGGCCGCATAAATGTCTTCTTTTGAGAAGTGTCTGTTCATATATCTTTGCCCACTTTTTGAAGGGGTTGTTTGTTTTTTCTTCTTGTAAATTTAAGTTCCTTGTAGATTCTGGATATTAGCCCTTTGTCAGATGGATAGATAGCAAAAACATTCTCCCATTCTGTAGGTTGCCTGTTCACTCTGATGATAGTTTCTTTTGCTATGCAGAAGCTCTTTAGTTTAATTACATCTCATTTTTGTCAATTTTGTCTTCTATTGCCATAGTTTTTGATATTTTAGTCATGAATTCTTTGCCCATGCCTGTGCCTGAATGGTATTGCCTAGGTTTTCTTCTAGGGCTTTTATGATTTTAGACCTTACATTTAAGTCTTTAATCCATCATGAGTTAATTTTTGTATAAGGTGTAAGGAAGGGGTCCAGTTTCAGTTTTCTGCATATGGCTAGCCAGTTTTCTCAACACCATTAATTAAATAGGGAATCCTTTCCCTCTTTCTGGTTTTTGTCAGGTTTGTCAAAGATCAGATGGTTGTAGATGTGTGGCATTATTTCTGAGGGCTGTGTTCTGTTCCATTGGTCTATATCTCTGTTTTGGTACCAGTACCATGCTGTTTTGGTTACCGTAGCCTTGTAGTATAGTTTGAAGACAGGTAGCGTGATGCCTCCAGCTTTGTTCTTTTTGCTTAGGATTCTCTTGGCTATACAGGCTCCTTTTTGGTTCCATATGAAATTTAAAGTAGTTTTTTCTAATTCTGTGAAGGAAGTCATAGGTAGCTTGATGGGGATAGCATTGAATCTATAAATTACTTTTGGCAGTATGGCCATTTTCATGATATTGATTCTTCCTATCCATGAGCATGGAATGTTTTTCATTTGTGTGTGTCCTCTCTTACTTCCTTGAGCAGTGGTTTGTAGTTCTCCTTGAAGAGGTCCTTCACATCCCTTGTAAGTTGTTTTGCTACTTATTTTATTCTCTTTGTAGCAATTGTGAATGGGAGTTCACTCATGATTTTATTCTCTGTCCATTATTGGTGTATAGGAATGCTTGTGATTTTTGCACATTGATTTTGTATCCTGAGACTTTGCTGAAGTTGCTTATCAGCTTAAGGAGATTTTGGGCTCAGACAATGGGGTTTTCTAAATATACAGTCACGTCATCTATAAACAGACAGTTTGACTTCCTCTCCTCCTATTTGAATACCCTTTATTTCTTTCTCTTGCCTGATTGTCCTGGCCAGAACTTCCAATACTATGTTGAATAGGAGTAGTGAGAGAAGGCATCCTTGTCTTTGCTGGTTTTCAAAGGGAATGCTTTCAGCTTTTGCCCATTCAGTATGATCTTGGCTGTGGGTTTGTCATAAATAGTTCTTATTATGTTGAGATACGTCCCATCAATACCTAGTTTATTGAGAGTTTTTAGCATGAAGGGGTGTTGAATTTTATCAAAGACGTTTTCTGCATCTATTGAGATAATCTTGTGGTTTTTCTCATTGGTTCTGTTTATGTGATCGATAGTACTGATTTGTGTATGTTGAACCAACCTTGCATTCCAGGGATGAAGCCGACTTGATCATGATGGATAAGCTTTTTAATGGGCTGCTGGATTCAGTTTGCTAGTATTTTATTGAGGATTTTCCCATCGGTGTCCATCGGGGATATTGGCCTGAAATTTTGTTTTTTTGTTGTGTCTCTGCCTAGTTTTGGTATCAGGATGATGCTGGCCTCATAAAATGAGTTAGGGAGGAGTCCCTGTTTTTCTATTGTTTGAAGTAGTTTTAGAAGGAATGGTACCAGCTCCTCTTTGTACCTCTGGTAGAATTTGGCTTTGAATCCGTCTGGTCCTGGGCTTTTTTTTTTTTTTTGGTTGGTAGGCTATTACTGCCTCAATTTCAGAACTTTTTATTGGTATATTCAGGTTTTCTTCTTCTTTCTGCTTTAGTCTTGGGAGGGTGTATGTGTCCAGGAATTTATCCATTTCTTCTAGATTTTCTAGTTTATTTGCATAGAGTTGTTTATAGTATTCTCTGATGGCAGTTTGTATTTCTGTGGGATAAGTGGTAATATCTTCTTTATCATTTTTTATTGTGCCTATTTGATTATTCTCTCTTTTCTTCTTTATTCATCTGGCTAGTAGTCTATTTATTTTGTTAATCTTTTTAAAAAACCAGCTCCTGGATTCACTGATTTTTTTTTTTTGAAGGGTTTTTTGTGTGTCTGTCTCCTTCAGTTCTGCTCTGATGCTAGTTATTTCTTGTCTTCTGCTAGCTTTTGAATTTGTTTGCTCTTGCTTCTCTAATTCTTCTAATTGTGATGTTAGGGTATTGATTTTAGATATTTCGTGCTTTCTCCTGTGTGCATTTAGTGCTATAAATTTCCCTCTAAACACTACTTTGGCAGTGTCCCAGAGATTCTGGTACATTTTGTATTTGTTCCCATTGATTTCAAAGAACTTACTTATTTCTGCCTTAATTTTGTTATTTACCCAGTACTCATTCAGGAGCAGTTTTTTCAGTTTCCATGTAGTTGTGCAGTTTTGAGTGAGTTTCTTAATCCTGAGTTCTAATTTGGTTGCATTGTGGTCTGAGAAACTGTTATGATTTCTGTTCTTTTGCATTCATTGATGAGTGTTTTACTTCCAATTATGTGTTCAGTTTTAGAATAAGTGTGATGTGGTACTGAGAAGAATGTATATTGTGTTGATTTGGGGTGGAGGGTTCTGTGATGTCTATTAGCTCCACTTAGTCCAGAGCCGAGTTCAAGTCCTGAATATCCTTGTTAATTTTCTGTCTCGTTGATCTAATATTGACAGTGGGGTGTCAAAGTCTCGCACTATTATTGCGTGGGAGTCAAAGTCTTTTTGTACGTCTCTAAGAACTTGCTTTATGAATCTGGGTGCTCCTGTATTGGTTGTATATATATTTAGGATAGTTAGCTCTTCTTGTTGCATTTATCCCTTTACCATTGTGTAATGCCCTTCTTTGTCTCTTTTGATCTTTGTTGGCTATAAGTCTGTTTTATCAGAGACTAGGATTGCAACTCCTGCTTTTCTTTTGCAATTTGCTTGGTAGATCTTCCTCCATCCCTTTATTTTGTGCCTATTTTTGTCTTTGCACATGAGATGGGCCTCCTGAATACAGCACACCAGTGGTTCTTGACTCTATCCAATTTGTCAGTCTGTGTCTTTTAATTAGGGCATTTAGCCCATTTACATTTAAGGTTAATATTGTTATGTGTGAATTTCATCCTATCATTATTATTCTAGCTGGTTATTTTGCTGGTTAGTTGATTCAATTTCTTCATAGTGTTGATGGTCTTTACAGTTTGATATGTTTTTGCAGTGGCTGGTACCAGTTTTTCCTTTCCATATTTAGTGCTTCCTTCAGGAGCTCTTATAAGGCAGGCCTGGTGGTGACAAAATCGCTCAGCATTTGCTTGTCCGTAAAGGATTTTATTTCTCCTTTGCTTATGAAGCTTAATTTGACTGGATATGAAATTCTGAGTTGAAAATTCTTTTCTTTAAGAATAATGAATATTGGCCCCTACTCTCTTATGGCTTGTAGGGTTTCTGCAGATAAATCTGCTGTTAGTCTGATGGGCTTCCCTTTGTGGATAACCTGACCTTTCTCTCTGGCTGCCCTTAACATTTTTTTCCTTCATTTCAACCTTAGTGAATCTGATGATTATGTGTCTTTGGGTTGCTCTTCTAGAGGAGTATCTTTCTGACGTTCTCTGTATTTCCTGAGTTTGAGTGTTGGCCTGTCTTGCTAGGTTGGGGAAGTTTTCATGGATAATATCCTGAAGAGTGTTTTCCAACTTGGTTCCATTCTCTCTGTCACTTTCAGGCACACCAATCAAATGTAGTTTTGTTCTTTTCACATATTCCCATATTTCTTGGAGGCTTTTCTCATTGCTTTTTTTCTCTAATCTTGTCTTCATGCTTTATATCATTTAGTTGATCTTCAGTCTCTGATGTCCTTTCTTCCGCTTGATTGATTCAGCTATTGATACTTGTGTATGCTTCACGAAGTTCTTGTGCTGTGTTTTTCAGCTCCATCAGGTCATTTATGTTATTCTCTAAACTGGTTATTCTAGTTAGCAATTCCTCTAACCTTTTTTCAAGGTTCTTAGCTTCCTTGTGTTCGGTTATAAGATGCTCCTTTAGCTCAGAGGAATTTGTTATTACCCATCTTCTGAAGCCTGTTAATTTGTCAAACTCATTCTCCATCCAGTTTTATTCCCTTGCTGGCAAGGAGTTGTGATCCTTTGGAGGAGAAGAGGCCTTCTGGTGTTTGGAATTTTCAGCCTTTTTGCGCTGGTTTTTCCTCATCTTCCTGGATTTATCTACCTTTGGTCTTTGGTGTTGCTTACCTTCGGATGGGGTTTCTGTGTGAATGTCCTTTTTGCTACTGTTGATCATATTCCTTTCTGTTTGTTAGTTTTTCTTCTAACAGGACCCTCTGCTTCAGGTCTACTGGAGTTTGCTGAAGGTCCACTCCAGACCCTGTTTGCCTGGGTATCACCAGTGGATGCTGCAGAACAGCAAAGATTGCTGCCTGTTTTTTCCCCTGAATGCTTTGTCCCAGAGGGGTACCCACCAGATACCAGCCAGAACTCTCCTGTATGAGGTGTTTGTTGACCCCTGCTGGGAGGTGTCTCCCAGTCAGGAGGCACGGGGGTCAGGGACCCACTTGAGACCGTAGTTTGTCCTTTATTTGAGCTCGAGCACTGTGCTAGGAGATCTGCTGCTCTCTTCAGAGCCAGCAGGCTGGAACATTTAAGTCTTCTGAAGCCGTGCCCTCAGCCATCCCTTCCCCCACGTGCTCTGCCCCAGGGAGATGGGAGTTTTATCTATAAGCCCCAGACTGGGGCTGCTGCCTTTCTTTCAGATATGCCCTGCCCAGAGAGGAGTCTAGAGAGGCAGTCTGGCTACAGGAGCTTTGCTGAGCTGTGATGCCTCCACCCAGCTCGATCTTCCCAGTTGCTTTGTTTACGCTGTGAAGGGAAAATTGCCTACCCAAGCCTCAGTAATGGCAGGCACCTCTCCCCACACCAAGCTCAAGCTTCCCAGGTCAACTTCAGACTGCTATGCTGGCAGCAAGAATTTCAAGCCAGTGGATGTTAGCTTGTTGGCCTCTATGGGGGTGGGATCTGCTGAGCAAGACCACTTGGCTCCCTGGCTTCGGCCGCCTTTCCAGGGTAGTGAATGGTTCTGTCTCAGTGGTGTTCCAGGCGCCACTGGGGTATTAAAAAAAAACTCCTGCAGCTAGCTCGCTGTCTGCCCAAATGGCCACCCAGTTTTGTGCTTGAAACCCAGGGCCCTGGAGTCATAGGCACCCGAGGGAATCTCCTGGTCTGCGGGTTGCGAATACCTTGGGAAAAGCATAGTATCTGGGCTGGAGTGCACCATTCCTCAAGGCACAGTCCCTCAAGGCTTCTCTTGGCTAGGGGAGGGAGTTCCCCAAACGCTTGTACTTCCTGGGTGAGGCAACACCCCACCCTGCTTTGGCTCGCCCTCCATGGGCTGTACCCACTGTCTAACCAGTCCCAATGAGATGAACCAGGTACATCTATTGGAAATGCAGAAATCACCCGCCTTCTGCGTTGATCTCGCTGGGAGCTGCAGAATGGAGCTGTTCCTTTCGGCCATCTTGCCAGTTACCAAACGTTTTTTTAGAAAGGACCAGGTTGTGAACATTTTAGGGTTTATGGGCCTAAAGTGAGGGTCTATATTTAAGGCTTTGTGAGTCTCACTTATTCAACTATCTATCTTTGTAGCATAAGGGGGTCACAGAGAATACATAAATGAATTTGTGTGACCATGTTCAAATAACATTTTATTTGAGCAGTGGGCTGTGGGCTGTAGTTGGCCTAACGCTGCTTTAACAATTACATAAAGTCATAACTGAAATGCCTCTTTATTTCTAAAATATTTTCCTTTCCTCTAAGATACCATTTTTAAAATATTTTAATTTCATTCCTAAGTATTACCTATTTTTATATACCTATATATAGAACCTATATAACCTATATATTACTTATACATCTCTGCATATATATAACATAGATATATATATAATCGATAGATAGATAGATAGATAGATAGATAGATAGATAGATACACATTTTTTGAGACACATGGTCTCACTCTGTTGCCCAGAGTGGGGTGCAATGGTACAATCTCACCTCACTACAGCCTCAAGCTACCAGGCTCAGGCAGTCTACCCACCTCAGCCCCCCAAGTAGCTGGGACTACAGGCACGTGCCACCCTGTCTAGATAATTTTTGTATTTTTTGTAGATATGGGATTTTGCCATGTTGCCCAGACTGGTCTCAAACTGCTGAGCTAAAGCAGTCCACCCACTTTGGCCTCCCAAAGTGCTGGGATTATGGGCATGTGAAAAAAAAAGCAAAAATTAGCCAGACATGGTGACATGTGCCAGTAATCCCAGCTATTCAGAAAGCTGAGGTGGGAGAATTGCTTAAGCCCAAGAGGCTGAGGCTGCAGTGAGCCATGATTGCACCTCTGCACTCTAAACTGGGCAACAGAGTGAGACCCTGTCTCAGAAAATATATATATATATAAAGAATATTCTGTAATATATTCAACAACTACCCTATTGTTGCCCATATACGTTTTTCCCCTTTCTATTGTTTTTGTTATTGCCACAGACAAGAACTTTGTTTATATGACATTGTATATATGTAATTTTGCAGGGCAGAAAACCAAACTGGCCTCCTAGGCATGCAACCCTGCGCTCAGAAGGGTTCCACACTGTAGACTAGTGCTATCTTGAAATTGTTAATACATTTGAATGAAGGACCCTGCATTTTTCTTTTTCTTATTTTGTATAAATTTAAGGGTTGAGGTACAAGTGCAATTTTGTTACAAAGATATATTTCATAGGGGTGTAGTCTGGGCTTTTAGTGTATCTATCACTGATATAATGTTCATTATACCCATTAAGTCATTCTCATCATTCACCACCCTGCTTGCGGTTATGATTCTTCATTGTCTATCCTCTATGTCCATTGTCCACACTCTTATGTCCATGTGTACACATTATTTAGCTCCCACTTACAAGAAAGAAGATGCAGTATTTGTCTGTTTCTGAATTATTTCACTTAAAATAATGGCCTTCACTTCCACCCATGTTGCTGCAAACATACATGATTTCATTTTTTAAATGACTGAATAGTATTTCCTTGTGTGTATGTATCACATTTTCTTCATCCAGTCATCTGTTGATGGACGCTTAGGTTGATTCCTTATCTTTCCTGTTGTGAATAGTGCTGTGATAAACATACAAGTGCAGCTATCTTTTTGATAAGATGATTTCTTTTCCTTGGGGTAGATATCCAGTAGTGGTATTGCTGGATCAAATGGCAGTTCCATTTGTAGTTCTTTGAGAAATACTCATTCTGTTTTCCATAGAGGTTGTACTATTTACATTCCCACCAACGTTCTATAGGTATTCCCTTTTCTCTGCATCCCCATCAACATCTGTTTTTTTGTCTTTTTAATAATAGCCATGCAAATTATGTACCCACTCTTGCTTAGAAATGAAAAATTTTGGGCCAAAGGCTATGTGCATTCTGATTTTAATAGAACCTTGCAGTTTTTATAGTATGTTTATACTCTGCCAACAGTTATGACAGTTCTCTTTCCCTCAAATAGGATGCTATTGAAAAAAATACATTTTCCATGTTTTCATAGGCTGTTTATTCAAATATATAAACTTGTGTTTTACTTCATGAGTTAAAAATCAGACTTAATTTTCACCCAAACCTCCATTTCCAACTTACAACATAAAATTCTATCTAGTCACACTCTTGAAAATGGCAGATAGGAGGCAGGACTAAATTGCAGGTCCTACTTGGATAGACAGAGCAGTGTGTGGAGACTTGCATTGTGAACTTTTGCTCCACGAACTACTGCAGGAATATACCAGGAAAGCTGAGAGAACCTACAGACCCTCTGAAGGAAGTAGATTGCTCCTACAGGACCTGGGAGACAGTCCAAATACAGTGAGTGCCCAAATTGTGAAAGCGGGAAAGGAGGATGGTCCACCCCCAAACACACACAGGGGAACCTGAAGTTCCAGATCATGGGGGAAGGATTTGACCTTACCTAGAGCTGAGTCATTTTAGAGAGCAGCTTGAAATACAGGGGTAGAGGAGGCTGCGGGAGAACCCCTGTGGGCTCTCTGGTCCCCCAGGGAAGCCATTTTTGACTTGTCTCACAAGGGTCCTTCCAGAGGGCTGCCATAGAAACTGGGAAAAGACCACAGGGAGAAGGAAACCTCCAGCAGAACTTTATAACAATTCCAACCAAACGCGAAGTCTCCTGGCCAGAACTTGAGGGAGAGCATGAATCCGGTGTTCAGGCTCAACAGGCAAGGAGGTGTGAAAGCCCTCCTTGCTTTCTCAGCGGGGAGGCTGGTAGCCTCAGGCACGTTCTCAGCTCAGCTCGCCCACTGCCTGGAAACAAACTTAGTGCTGTCCCAGGGCACAGTGGGAGTGACACCAGTCTTTTGGGTTGCATGGGAGCTTGGTAAAGCCTGTGACTGCCAGCTTTTCCCCACTTCCCTGACAACCTGTATGACACAGCAGAGACAGCCATAATCCTCCTGGGAACATAACTGCATTGTGGCAGCAAGCCCCACCCAAGGAGAATCTGAGTTTAGACATGCCTAACCCTGCCCCCACCTGATGGTTCTTCCCTAGCCACCCTGGTAGCTGAAGACAAAGGTCATATTCTGTTGGCTGTTCTTGGGCCCCACTCACTGCCAGATCCTCCCCTGCTACTACAGCTGATTCTCTCTTGAAAATGCTACCTCCTGACAGGAGGCCAAACAACACAAAACTAGTGTATTAAATGACTACAACTAAGGACCCTTACAGAGTCCATTTCATTCCCTTGCCATCTCCACGGCTGGCATCCACGGCTGAGAGACCTGAAGAAAGTTCACATTACAGATATCTGTGCAGACACCCCCCCAGTACCAGCCTGGAGCCTGGTAATCCTGCTGTGTGGCTAGATCCAGAAGAGAACAGTCATTACAGTTCAGCTCTCAGGAAGCCACATCCCTGGGAAAAGACGGAGAGTACTACATCAAGGGAAAAGCCCATGGGACAAAAGAATCTGAACAGCAGCTTTGAGTGCCAGATCTTCCCTCTGACATAGCCTACCCAAATGAAAAGGAACCAGAAAAACAATTCTGGTAATATGGCAAAACAAGGTTCTTTAACACCCCCACCAAAAAATCACACTAGCTCACCAGCAATGAATCCAAACCAAGAAGAAATCCTTGATTTGCCTGAAAAGGAATTCAGAAGGCCAATTATTAAGCTAATCAAGGAGGCATCTGAAAAAGGTGAGCTCCAATTTAAGGAAATAAAAAAAAGATAGAAGATATGTGGGGGAAAATCTTCAGTGAAATAGATAGCATAAATAAAAAACAATGACAACTTTAGGAAATAAAGGACACAGAGAAATGCAAAATGTACTGGGAAGTGTCAGCAATAGATTTAACAAGCGGAAGAAAGAACTTCAGAGCTTGAAGACAAGGTTTTAAAATTAACCCAAGTCAACAAAGACAAAGAAAAAAGAATCTTAAAAAATGAACAAAGCCTCCAAGAAATTTGGGATTATGTTAAATGACCAAACCTAAGAATAATTGACATTCTGAGGAAGACAAGAAGTCTAAAAGTTTGGAAGACATATTTGGGGGAATAATCAAGGAAAACTTCCCCAGCCTTGCTACAGATCTAGACATCCGAATACAAGAAGCTCAAAGAATACCTGGGAAATTCAACACAAAAAGATCATTGCCTAGGCACATTGTCATCAGGTTAACTAAAATCAAGACGAAGAAAAGAATCTTAAGAGCTATGAGGTAAAAGCAACAGGTAAACTATAAAGGACAATCTATCATTTTAACAGCAGATTTCTTAGCAGAAACCCTGCAAGCTAAAAGGGATTAGGGCCCTATCTTCAGCCTCCTTAAACAAAACAATTATGAGCCAAGAATTTTGTTTCCTAATGTAAATCACGAGTTAATGGGTGCAGCACACCAACATGGCACATGTATACATATGTAACAAACCTGTACCTTGTGCACATGTACCCTAGAACTTAAAGTATAATAAAAAAAAGAAAAATAACCCATACGTCCTTGCTTCTGAGTAGATTAGTGAATAGTCTATGTTCCTACTACTAATCATATAAATATTTTTAGCAAAATGAAATAAATGAATACAAATTCATAAATATTTTCAACCAAAAAAAAAATTTGTTTCCAGTGAAACTAAGTTTAATAAGGAAAGATACAGCCCTTTTCAGACAAACATGCTGAGAAAATTTGCCACTACCAAGCCCTAAAAGCACTGCTAAAAGGAACTCTAAATTTTTTTTTTTTTTTTTTTTTTTTTGAGATGGAGTCTCACTCTGTTGCCCGGGCCGGAGTGCAGTGGCGCAATCTCAGCTCACTGCAAGGTCCGCCTCCCGGATTCACGCCATTCTTCTGTCTCAGTCTCTTGAGTAGCTGGGACTACAGGCGCCCGCCACCATGCCCGGCTAATTTTTTGTATTTTTAGTAGAGACAGGGTTTCACCATGTTAGCCAGGATGGTCTTGATCTCTGACCTCGTGATCTGCCCGCCTCAGCCTCCCAAAGTGCTAGGATTATAGGCGTGAGCCACCGCACCTGGCCAAGGAGTTCTAAATCTTGCAACAAATCCTAGAAACACATCAAAACAGAACCTCTTTAAAGCATACATCTCACAGGACCTATAAAACAAAAATACAATTTAAAGGACAAACAAGTTATACAGGCAACCAACAGCACAAATGGATAGTACCTCACATCTCAATACTCATGTCGAATGTAAATGGCCTAAATGTTCCACTCAAAAGATACAGAATTGCAGAATGGGTAAGAATTCACTAACCAAGTATTGCTGCCTTCAAGAGACTCACCTAACTCATAAGGACTCACATAAACTTAAGGTAAAGGGGTAGAAAAAGACATTCCATGCTAATGGAAACCAAAAGCGAACAGGAGTGGCTATTCTTACGTCAGACAAAACAAACTTCAAAGCAACAGCGGTTAAAAAAGACAAAGAGGGACATTATATAATGATGAAAGACGTACAATAGGAAAATATCACAATCCTAAACATATATGCACCTAACCCTGGAGTTCCCAAATTTATGAAACTACCACTACTACTACTACTACCACCACCTAAGAAATGAGAGAGACAGTAGCACAGTAATAGTGGGGGACTTCATTACTCCACTGACAGCACTAGACAGGTCATGAAGACAGAAAGTCAACAAGGAAACCATGTATTTAAACTATACCCTAGAACAAAGGGACTTAACAGATATTTCTACCCAACAGCCACAGAATATACATTCTATTGGTCAGTTGCATGGAACTTTCTCCAAGATAGACCATATGATAGGCCACAAAACAAGTCTCAATAAATTTAAGAAAATTGTAATTATATCATGTACTCTCTCAGACCACAGTGGAATAAAATTGGAAATCAACTCCAAAAGGAATGTTCAAAACCATACAAATACATGGAAATTAAATAACCTGCTCCTGAATGATCATTGGATCAACAATGAAATCAAGATGGAAATTAAAATATTCTTTGAAATGAAAAATAACAGTGACACAATCTATCAAAACCTCTGGGATACAGCAAAGGCGGTGCAAAGAGGAAAGTTCATAGTCTTAAATGCCTTCATGAAAAAGTCTAAAAGAGCACAAATAGACAATCTAAGATCACACACCTCAATGAACTAGAGAAGCAAGAACAAACCAAACCCAAACCCAGCAGAAGAAAAGAAATAACCAAGATAAGAGGAGAAGTAAATGAAATAGAAACCAAAAAAAAAAAAAATATATATATATATATATATATACACACACACACACACACACACAACAGATAAATGAAACAAAACGCTGGTTCTTTGAAAAGATAAATAAAATTAATAGACCATTAATTCTATTGATTGGGAAGATCCAAATAAGCTCAATCACAAAACGGGAGATATTACAACTGACACCACAGAAATACAAAAGATCATTCAAGGGTACTATGAACACCTTTACGTTCATAAACTAGAAAACCTAGAGGAGATGGATACATTTCTGAAAAGATACAACCCTCCTAGCTTAAATCAGGAAGAATTAGAAAGCTGAACAGACAAATAACAAGCAGCGAGATTTAATG
Organism: Macaca thibetana thibetana; assembly: GCF_024542745.1. Lineage (NCBI taxonomy): Eukaryota > Metazoa > Chordata > Mammalia > Primates > Cercopithecidae > Macaca > Macaca thibetana. The sequence goes on along the minus strand of NC_065584.1, from coordinate 161,458,874 downwards.
GTGATTTTAAAAATTACCAACAACAACAGAAAAGTCCAGGACCAGACAGATTCACAGCTGAATTCTATCAGACATTCAAAGAAGAATTGGTAGCAATTCTAGTGACAATGTTCCACAAGATAGAGAAAGAGGGAATCCTCCCTAAATCATTCTGTGAAGCCAGTATCACCCTAATATCAAAACCAGGAAAGAACCTAACAAAAAAGAAAACTACAGACAAATATCCCTGATGAACAGACCAATATCCCTGATGTATAGTAGACTTCAGCATCTGATTTTGGTATCCATCTGGGGATAGTGAAACCATCCCCAAACAAATACCAAGGGTGACTGTATATGTAATACACACACATGCATTTATATACCCATATATATGTATGCATGTGTATATACACATATATTTATTTTCTAGCTCTGTTCAATGACAAGGCATGAAAAGAATGCCCAACTCAGTAGCAAAGAGCAGCTCTAGTGCTCATTGATTTGTGGTTTGAAATACCTTTTCTCAGTAAAAGAAACAAGAACTTCTTGGGGAAATGGCTAATTCCTGATCTGAATGACTAAATATAGCCCTAAATTTATTTGATTAATTCCAGATATGAATGTCTAAAAATAGCTCTAAATTTAGACCATGTACCTTCCAAATAGAGGAGATGAAAAGTTAATGAATTTATATCTTCCTATCCATTATGCTAAAGAACAATCTTAGTTCCTAAATGGACCAAGTATCTTTTCTTGTACTTTTACAAATCTTCTAAATGATCCTAGTGGACCACCCCACCATCCCAAGCAGACTTAACTGTGATAAAAGTTAGGTAAAAGTTAGGAATCCTGGGAGAGATACTTTTACATTTCACATTTACCAATGACAGACTTGAGCTTAGAGTTGCTGAAATTTGTTCCAGTTTTAAGAAGAAAATATTTGATCTTACAGCATTATTCACAAAGCCATTTACCTGACAGATACTTCTCATATTCCTGGGTTGGGAGTTACAATGCCTTCACTTCTCCTTTTTATGCTAGAAAAATTATCTGCCAGAAGGAATCAAAATAAAAGTTTCTGTGTTAAAAACTGCACTCTCTAAGCAGCTCATGTTTTTGCACTGTGAGGAAAATATAGCTCTCAGAGCTTGACTTCTCTGACATTCTATAATTATTTATTGCATTAATTAAAATCTAGTGCTTTTTTTCTTGACAGGGACTGTTTTATTTGTTGTATATCTGTGAAGGCAGGGAATGAGATGGGTGTAGCTCATATTACCAAAGCATCACTTTGATTTGGCATTCTTCCTTGAAGGATAGGATCAGAATTGATTTACCTCAGGGTGAAATACAAGCCTCTTGTATTCTGTGAATTAAAATGGTCCTTGTGCCTCCCTCAGTACTGATTTTCAGTCAAATGTCAGCATTCTTGGTAAGAATAGTGCTAAATTCATATATACCTGTTGCTGTGGCTGGATATTTAGTTACATGGTACGCAGACATTGGCTACTTACCTATCACACAGTGAAGTTCACTGCCAATCATCTTCCACATAAGGTCAGTAACTTTAATTGGATGTCACTCTAGCCCATATTTGATTGGAAGGTAAAAGAAGTATGCTGCCATTACTCTTTTTTTTTTATTTTTAATATTCTATTTTTCCATTTGTTAGATTGAGATATACTATCAGTGAATAGTAGTAATAGTTGACCATTTATTGAATGTCTACTTTAGTGTGTGGTGTCAGGATTGTCATAGTAATCATTTCGAACCTCCTAAAGCTCTGAAAGGAAATATATATTGTCCTGACTTTTAAGATGAAGAAACTGAGATTCAGAGAAGTTAAATAACCTCCCCAGGGTTTATACACATGGTATGTGCTGGAGCCAGAATTCAAGTATAGGTACTTCTGATTTTAGAGTTTTTATTTCTATTCTTTGACTTATCAAAGTAAGCTTCATGTAAGTAGCTGAGGCTTAAACTGAAGTTCACCAGTGCCTTTTTCAGTTGCATTTGTTGTTGTATTCTTTGAAAAATTTTAACGTTTACATAAATTTTTAGTTGAAATTGTATTCTAGGAATATAATCTTTTGTGAATAGAACTTTCTTATTTAAATTGAGGCTGGGCATGGTGGGCTCACACCTGTAATATTACCAAGCACTTTGGGAGGCTGAGGTAGGAGGATCACTTGAGCCCAGGAGTTCAAGAACAGTGTGGGCAACATAGTGAGACCCTGTCTTTTCAAAAAAAAAAAAAAAATTAAAAATTAAATTGACTAATATGGTATGATCGCAAAAGCATAAGATTTGAAGATTAAAGGCTTAGGTTTCAAGTTCTATAGTACATTTTACCAACTGTATGACCTTGGGAAGGTCACCTAACTATCTTGAGCCTTAGATTTTGCATTTTTTTAGTTTTAATTTTTGTGGGCACATAGTAGGTATATATGTTTATGGGTACATGAGATATTTTGATACAGGTATATAATGCATAATCACTTCAGGGTAAATGGGATGTCCATCACCTGAAGCATTTATCCTCTCTTTGTGTCACAAACAATCCAATTATACTCCTTTAGTTACTTACAATAAATTGTTGACCTTAGTCACTCTGTTATGGTATCAAATACTAGATCTGATTCATTCTATCTAACTATATTTTTGTACTTATTAATGACTCCCACTTCCCCACTACCCTTCCCAGCGTCTGATGACCGTCAATCTACTCTCTGTCTCCATGAATTCAGTTGTTGTAATTTTTAGCTCCCAAACATAAGTGAAAACAAGGAAAGTTTGTCTTACTTCACCTGGTTTATTTCATTTAACATAATGACCTCCAGTTCCACATGTGTTGTTGCAGATGCTAAGATCTCATTCCGTTTTATTGGTGAATATATTCCATTCTGTATATATACCACGTTTTCTTTATCAGTTTATCTCTTGGTGGACACTTAGGTTGCTTCCAAATCTTGGCTGTTATGAATAGTGCTGCAATAAACATGGGAGAACAGATACCTCTTCGATATACTGATTTTTCTTTTGGGTATATACCCACCAGTGGGGTTGCTGGATCATATGGTAGCTCTGTTTCTAGTTTTTTGAGAAACCTCGGAACTGTTCTTCATAGTGGTTTTACTAATTTATAGTACATTCCCACCAATAGTGCATGAGGGTTCCCTTTTCTCCACATCCTCACCAGCATTTGTTATTGCCTTTTGGATAAAAGCCATTTTAACGGGGGTGAGATGATATCTCATTGTAGTTTTGATTTGCATTTTTCTGTTATCAGTGATGTTGAGCACTTTTCATACACCTGTGTGCCATTTGTATGTCTTCTCTTGCGAAATGTCTATTCAGATCTTTTGCCCATTTTTAAATTAGATTATTAGATTTTTTTTTTTCCCACAGAGTTCTTTGAGCTCTTATATATTCTGGTTGTTACACCGTTGTCAGATGGATAGTTTGTAAATATTTTCTCCCATTCTGTGGGTTGTTTCTTCACTTTGTTGATTCTTTCCTCTGCTATGCAGAAGCTTTTTAACTTGATGTGATCCCATTTGTCCATTTTTTGCTTTGGTTGCCCATGCTTATGGGATTACACTCAAGATTTTTTTTTCATTTATTTATTTATTTATTATTATTATACTTTAAGTTGTAGGGTACATGTGCATAACGTGCAGGTTTGTTACATATATACACTTGTGCCATGTTGGTGTGCTGCACCCATCAACTCGTCATTTACATCAGGTATAACTCCCAATGCAATCCCTCCCCCCTCCCCCCTCCCCATGATAGGCCCCGGTGTGTGATGTTCCCCTTCCTGAGTCCAAGTGATCTCATTGTTCAGTTCCCACCTATGAGTGAGAACATGCGGTGTTTGGTTTTCTGTTCTTGTGATAGTTTGCTAAGAATGATGGTTTCCAGCTGCATCCATGTCCCTACAAAGGACGCAAACTCATCCTTTTTTATGGCTGCATAGTATTCCATGGTGTATATGTGCCACATTTTCTTAATCCAATCTGTCACTGATGGACATTTGGGTTGATTCCAAGTCTTTGCTATTGTGAATAGTGCTGCAATAAACATACGTGTGCATGTGTCTTTATAGCAGCATAATTTATAATCCTTTGGGTATATACCCAGTAATGGGATGGCTGGGTCATATGGTACATCTAGTTCTAGATCCTTGAGGAATCGCCATACTGTTTTCCATAATGGTTGAACTAGTTTACAATCCCACCAACAGTGTAAAAGTGTTCCTATTTCTCCACATCCTCTCCAGCACCTGTTGTTTCCTGACTTTAATGATCGCCATTCTAACTGGTGTGAGATGATATCTCATTGTGGTTTTGATTTGCATTTCTCTGATGGCCAGTGCTCTCTGATGAGCATTTTTTCATGTGTCTGTTGGCTGTATGAATGTCTTCTTTTGAGAAATGTCTGTTCATATCCTTTGCCCACTTTTTGATGGGGTTGTTTGTTTTTTTCTGGTAAACTTGGTTGAGTTCTTTGTAGGTTCTGGATATTAGCCCTTTGTCAGATGAGTAGATTGCAAAAATTTTCTCCCATTCTGTAGGTTGCCTGTTCACTCTGATGGTAGTTTCTTTTGCTGTGCAGAAGCTCTTTAGTTTAATGAGATCCCATTTGTCAATTTTGGCTTTTGCTGCCGTTGCTTTTGGTGTTTTAGACAGGAAGTCTTTGCCCATGCCTATGTCCTGAATGGTACTACCTAGGTTTTCCTCTAGGATTTTTATGGTATTAGGTCTAACATTTAAGGCTCTAATCCATCTTGAATTAATTTTCGCATAAGGAGTAAGGAAAGGATCCAGTTTCAGCTTTCTACTTATGGCTAGCCAATTTTCCCAGCACCATTTATTAAATAGGGAATCCTTTCCCCATTTCTTGTTTCTCTCAGGTTTGTCAAAGATCAGATGGCTGTAGATGTGTGGTATTATTTCTGAGGACTCTGTTCTGTTCCATTGGTCTATATCTCTGTTTTGGTACCAGTACCATGCTGTTTTGGATACTGTAGCCTTGTAGTATAGTTTGAAGTCAGGTAGCGTGATGCCTCCAGCTTTGTCCTTTTGACTTAGGATTGTCTTGGAGATGCGGGGTCTTTTTTGGTTCCATATGAACTTTAAAGCAGTTTTTTCCAATTCTGTGAAGAAACTCATTGGTAGCTTGATGGGGATGGCATTGAATCTATAAATTTCCTTGGGCAGTATGGCCATTTTCACGATATTGATTCTTCCTATCCATGAGCATGGTATGTTCTTCCATTTGTTTGTGTCCTCTTTTATTTCACTGAGCAGTGGTTTGTAGTTCTCCTTGAAGAGGTCCTTTACATCCCTTGTAAGTTGGATTCCTAGGTATTTTATTCTCTTTGAAGCAATTGTGAATGGAAGTTCATTCCTGATTTGGCTCTCTGTTTGTCTGTTACTGGTGTATATGAATGCTTGTGATTTTTGCACATTAATTTTGTATCCTGAGACTTTGCTGAAGTTGCTTATCAGCTTAAGGAGATTTGGGGCTGAGACAATGGGGTTTTCTAAATATACAATCATGTCATCTGCTAACAGGGACAATTTGACTTCTTCTTTTCCTAACTGAATACCCTTGATTTCTTTCTCTTGCCTAATTGCCCTAGCCAGAACTTCCAACACTATGTTGAATAGGAGTGGTGAGAGAGGGCATCCCTGTCTTGTGCCAGTTTTCAAAGGGAATTTTTCCAGTTTTTGCCCATTCAGTATGATATTGGCTGTGGGTTTGTCATAAATAGCTCTTATTATTTTGAGGTACGTTCCATCAATACCGAATTTATTGAGCGTTTTTAGCATGAAGGGCTGTTGAATTTTGTCTAAGGCCCTTTCTGCATCTATTGAGATAATCATGTGGTTCTTGTCTTTGGTTCTGTTTATATGCTGGATTATGTTTATTGATTTGCGAATGTTGAACCAGCCTTGCATCCCAGGGATGAAGCCCACTTGATCATGGTGGATAAGCTTTTTGATGTGTTGCTGAATCCGGTTTGCCAGTATTTTATTGAGGATTTTTGCATCGATGTTCATCAGGGATATTGGTCTAAAATTCTCTTTTTTTTTGTTGTGTCTCTGCCAGGCTTTGGTATCAGGATGATGTTGGCCTCATAAAATGAGTTAGGGAGGATTCCCTCTTTTTCTATTGATTGGAATAGTTTCAGAAGGAATGGTACCAACTCCTCCTTGTACCTCTGGTAGAATTCAGCTGTGAATCCATCTGGTCCTGGACTTTTTTTGGTTGGTAGGCTATTAATTATTGCCTCAATTTCAGAGCCTGCTATTGGTCTATTCAGGTATTCAACTTCTTCCTGGTTTAGTCTTGGAAGAGTGTAAGTGTCCAGGAAATTATCCATTTCTTCTAGATTTTCCAGTTTATTTGCGTAGAGGTGTTTATAGTATTCTCTGATGGTAGTTTGTATTTCTGTGGGGTCGGTGGTGATATCCCCTTTATCATTTTTAATTGCGTCGATTTGATTCTTCTCTCTTTTCTTCTTTATTAGTCTTGCTAGTGGTCTGTCAATTTTGTTGATCTTTTCAAAAAACCAACTCTCCTGGATTCATTGATTTTTTGGAGAGTTTTTTGTGTCTCTATCTCCTTCAGTTCTGCTCTGATCTTAGTTATTTCTTGCCTTCTGCTAGCTTTCGAATGTGTTTGCTCTTGCTTCTCTAGTTCTTTTAATTGCGATGTTAGAGTGTCAATTTTAGATCGTTCCTGCTTTCTCTTGTGGGCATTTAGTGCTATAAATTTCCCTCTACACACTGCTTTAAATGTGTCCCAGAGATTCTGGTATGTTGTATCTTTGTTCTCATTGGTTTCAAAGAACATCTTTATTTGTGCCTTCATTTCGTGATGTACCCAGTAGTCATTCAGGAGCAGGTTATTCAGTTTCCATGTAGTTGAGCGGTTTTGATTGAGTTTCTTAGTCCTGAGTTCTAGTTTGATTGCACTGTGGTCTGAGAGACAGTTTGTTATAATTTCTGTTCTTGTACATTTGCTGAGGAGTGCTTTACTTCCAATTACGTGGTCGATTTTGGAGTAAGTACGATGTGGTGCTGAGAAGAATGTATATTCTGTTGATTTGGGGTGGAGAGTTCTATAGATGTCTATTAGGTCTGCTTGCTGCAGAGATGAGTTCAATTCCTGGATATCCTTGTTAACTTTCTGTCTCGTTGATCTGTCTAATGTTGACAGTGGAGTGTTGAAGTCTCCCATTATTATTGTATGGGAGTCTAAGTCTCTTTGTAAGTCTCTAAGGACTTGCCTTATGAATCTGGGTGCTCCTGTATTGGGTGCATATATATTTAGGATAGTTAGCTCTTCCTGTTGAATTGATCCCTTTACCATTATGTAATGGCCTTCTTTGTCTCTTTTGATCTTTGATGGTTTAAAGTCTGTTTTATCAGAGACTAGTATTGCAACCCCCGCTTTTTTTTGGTCTCCATTTGCTTGGTAAATCTTCCTCTATCCCTTTATTTTGAGCCTATGTATGTCTCTGCGTGTGAGATGGGTCTTCTGAATACAGCAGACTGATGGGACTTGACTCTTTATCCAGTTTGCCAGTCTGTGTCTTTTAATTGGAGCATTTAGTCCATTTACATTTAAGGTTAAGATTGTTATGTGTGAACTTGATCCTGCCATTATGATATTAACTGGTTATTTTGCTCGTTAGTTGATGCAGTTTCTTCCTAGCCTTGATGGTCTTTACATTTTGGCATGTTTTTGCAATGGCTGGTACTGGTTGTTCCTTTCCATGTTTAGTGCTTCCTTCAGGGTCTCTTGTAAGGCAGGCCTAGTGGTGACAAAATCTCTAAGCATTTGCTTATCTGTAAAGGATTTTATTTCTCCTTCACTTATGAAACTTAGTTTGGCTGGATATGAAATTCTGGGTTTAAAATTCTTTTCTTTAAGAATGTTGAATATTGGCCCCCACTCTCTTCTGGCTTGGAGAGTTTCTGCCGAGAGATCTGCTGTTAGTCTGATGGGCTTCCCTTTGTGGGTAACCCGACCTTTCTCTCTGGCTGCCCTTAAGATTTTTTCCTTCATTTCAACTTTGGTGAATCTGGCAATTATGTGTCTTGGAGTTGCTCTTCTCCAGGAGTATCTTTGTGGCGTTCTCTGTATTTCCTGGATTTGAATGTTGGCCTGACTAGGTTGGGGAAGTTCTCCTGGATGGTATCCTGAAGAGTGTTTTCCAACTTGGCTCCATTTTCCCCCTCACTTTCAGGCACCCCAATCAGACGTAGATTTGGTCTTTTTACATAATCCCATACTTCTTGCAGGCTTTGTTCATTTCTTTTTCTTCTTTTTTCTTTTGGTTTCTCTTCTCGCTTCATTTCATTCATTTGATCCTCAATCGCAGATACTCTTTCTTCCAGTTGATCGAGTCGGTTACTGAAGCCTGTGCATTTGTCACGTATTTCTCGTGTCATGGTTTTCATCTCTTTCATTTTGTTTATGACCTTCTCTGCATTAATTACTCTAGCCATCAATTCTTCCTCTTTTTTTTCAAGATTTTTAGTTTCTTTGCGCTGGGTACGTAATTCCTCCTTTAGCTCTCTGAGAAATTTGATGGACTGAAGCCTTCTTCTCTCATCTCATCAAAGTCATTCTCTGTCCAGCTTTGATCCGTTGCTGGCGATGAGCTGCGCTCCTTTGCCGGGGGAGATGCGCTCTTATTTTTTGAATTTCCAGCTTTTCTGCCCTGCTTTTTCCCCATCTTTGTGGTTTTATCTGCCTCTGGTCTTTGATGATGGTGATGTACTGATGGGGTTTTGGTGTAGGTGTCCTTCCTGTTTGATAGTTTTCCTTCTAACAGTCAGGACCCTCAGCTGTAGGTCTGTTGGAGATTGCTTGAGGTCCACTCCAGACCCTGTTTGCCTGGGTATCAGCAGCAGAGGCTGCAGAAGATAGAGTATTTCTGAACAGCGAGTGTACCTGTCTGATTCTTGCTTTGGAAGCTTCCTCTCAGGGGTGTACTCCACCCTGTGAGGTGTGGGGTGTCAGACTGCCCCTAGTGGGGGATGACTCCCAGTTATGCTACTCAGGGGTCAGGGACCCACTTGAGCAGGGAGTCTGTCCCTTCTCAGATCTCAACCTCCGTGTTGGGAGATCCACTGCTCTCTTCAAAGCTGTCAGACAGAGTCGTTTGCGTCTGCAGAGGTTTCGGCTGCGTTTGTTATTGCCCTGTCCCCAGAGGTGGAGTCTACAGAGACAGGCAGGTTTCCTTGAGCTGCTGTGAGCTCCACCCAGTTCGAGCTTCCCAGCAGCTTTGTTTACCTACTTAAGCCTCAGCAATGGCGGGCGCCCCTCCCCCAGCCTCGCTGCTGCCTTGCTGGTAGATCACAGACTGCTGTGCTAGCAATAAGGGAGGCTCCGTGGGTGTGGGACCCTCCCGGCCAGGTGTGGGATATGATCTCCTGGTGTGCCTGTTTGCTTAAAGCGCAGTATTGGGGTGGGAGTTACCCGATTTTCCAGGTGTTGTGTGTCTCAGTTCCCCTGGCTAGGAAAAGGGATTCCCTTCCCCCTTGCGCTTCCCAGGTGAGGCAATGCCTCGCCCTGCTTCAGCTCTCGCTGGTCGGGCTGCAGCAGCTGACCAGCACCGATCGTCTGGCACTCCCCAGTGAGATGAACCCAGTACCTCAGTTGAAAATGCAGAAATCGCCGGTCTTCTGTGTCGCTCGCGCTGGGAGTTGGAGACTGGAGCTGTTCCTATTCGGCCATCTTGCTCCGCCCACCTTTCTTTTTTTTTTGAGTCGGTGTCTCACTCTGTTGCCCGGGCTGGAGTGCAGTGGCTCAATCTCGGCTCACTGTAACCTTCACCTTCCAGGTTCAAGCAAATCTCTTGCCTCAGCCTCCTGAGTAGCTGGGCCTACATCCACATGCCACCATGTCTGGCTAATTTTTTTATTTTTGGTAGAGACAGGGTTTCATTATGTTGACCAGACTGGTCTCGAATTCCTGACCTCGTGAGCCGCCCGCCTTAGCCTCCCAAAGTGCTGGGATTACAGGAGTGAGCCACCGCACCTGGCCTACACTCAAGAAATCTTTGCTCAGTCCAATGTACTGGAGAATTTCTTTAGTGTTTTCTTGTAATAGTTTCATAGCTTGAAGTCTTAGATTTAAGTCTTTAATTCCCTTTGATTTGATTTTTGTATATGACAAGAGATAGGTTACTAGTTTCATTCTTTTGAATATGGATATCCAGTTTTTTCAGCACCATTTATTGAAGGGACTGTCCTGAGACTGTCTTTTCCTCAATGTATATTCTTCGTGACATTGTCAAAAATGAGTTCTCCATAGATGTAAGGATTTGTTTCCACATTCTCTATTCTGTTCCACTGGACTATGTATCTGTATTTATGTAAGTACCATGCTGTTTTGGTTACTATAGCTTTGTAGTATACTTTTGAGGTCAGATAGCGTGACTCCTTCTGTTTTGTTATTTTTGCTCAGAATAGCTTTGGCTATTTTGCATCCTTTGTACTTCCATATAAGTTTTAGAATTGCTTTTTCAATTTCTGTGAAATAGAAAAATACTTATTTCATTGGTATTTTGATAGAGATTACATTGAAACTGTAGATTACTTTAGATAGTATAGACATTTTAACAATATTCTTTCATTCCATGAACATGGAATACCTTTCCATTTATTTGTGTCTTCTTCAGTTTCTTACATCAGTGTTGTATAGTTTTCATTGTAGAGATCATTTATTTCTTTGGTTAATTTCTAGGTGTTTTGTTTTATTTGAAGCTATTGTAAATACGATTAGTTTCTTGACTTTTTCAGATTGTTTGCTGTCGGGATGTGGAAATGCTAGTGATTTTCATATGTTGATTTTATATCCTGCAGTTTTACTGAATTTGTTTATTAGTTCTAATAGTTTTTTGGTGGAGTCTTTAGGTTTTTCCAAACATAAGATCATATCATCTGCAAATAAGGATAATTTGACTTTTTATTTTTCAATTTGGATGCCCTTCATTTCTTTCTCTTGTCCAGTTGGTCTAGGTAGGACTTCCAGGAGTATGTTAAATAACGGTGGTGAAAGTAGGTATCCTTGTTTTGTTTCAGTTCTTAGAGGAGAGGCTTTTAGCATTTCTCTGTTCAGTATACTAGCTCTGTGTCTGTCATATATGTTTTTTATTGTGTTGAGGTATGTTCCTTCTATATACAGTTTTTTGAAGGTTTTTATCATGAATGAACGCTGAATTTTATCAAATGCTTTTTCAGACCAGGCACGGTGGCTCACACCTGTAATCCTGGCACGTTGGGAGGCTGTGGCAGGTGGATTGCCTGAGCTCAGGAGTTTGAGACCAGCCTGGGCAACATGGTGAAACCCCTTCTCTACTAAAATACAAAAGCTTAGCTGGGCATGGTGGTGTGAGCCTGTAGTTCCAGCTAGTCGGGAGGCTGAGGTACGAGAATGGCTTGAACCTGGGAGGCGGAGGTTGTAGTGAGCTGAGTCACACCACTGCACTCCAGCCTGGGCAACAGAGCGAGACTCTGTCTTGCTTTTTCAGCATCCTTTGAAATGATTATGTTGTTTTTGTCCTTCATTCTGTTGATATGATGTATCACATTGCTTTGCATATGTTGAACCATCCTTGCATCCTTGGGATAAATCTCATTTGGTCACGATGAATGATCTTTTTAATGTGTTGTTGAATTCCATTTGCTTGTATTTTGTTGAGGATTTTTATATCAATGTTCATCAGGGATATTGACCTATAGTTTTCTTTTTGTGTGTCTTTGTCTGGTTTTGATATCAGGATAATACTGACCTCCTAGAATGAGTTTGAAAATATTGTCTTCTCCTCCACTTTTTAGAATTGTTTGAGTAAGATTGATATTACTTCTTTAAATATCTGGTTAAACTCAGCAGTGAAGCCATCAGGTCCTGGACTTTTTTTTTTTTTTCTGGGAGACTTTTTGTTATGGCTTCAATCTCATTAGTTGTTACTGGTCTCTTCAGGTTTTAGATTTCTTCGTAGTTCAGCCTTGGTTGGTTGTATATGTGTAGGAATTTACTTATTTCTGCTAGGCTTTCCAATTTATTGACATGTAGTTGCTCATGGTAGCCTCTAATGATCCTTTAAATTTCTGTGGTTTTGGTTGTAATGTCTCTTTTTTCATCTCTGATTTTATTTATTTGGGTCTTTTTCTTCTTAGTCTGACTAAAGGTTTGTTGATTTTGTCTTTTCAAAAAACAAACTTCTTATTTCACTGATTATATTATTTTCTTTCAAGTCCATTCATTTCTGCTCTGATCTTTGTAATTTCTTTTCTGCTACTAATTTAGGGTTTGGATTGTTCTTGCTTTTCTAGCTCTTTAAGATGTAGCTATAGGTTTTTTATTTTAAGTTTTTCTACTTTTTTGGTATAAATGCTTATAGGTATAAACTTTCCTCTTAGTACTGCTTTCACTATATCCTTATAATATAATATAACACTATAGGTCTTGTTATATTATGTTTCCATTATAATATTTTCAAGAATTTTTTTTTTATGTGTAGAGATGGGGTCTTGCTTTCCTGTTCAGACTAGCCTCAAACTCCTGGCTTCAAGGGGTCCTTCTATCTTAGCCTCCCAAAGTGCTAGGATTACAGACATCAGCCACCACACACAGCTGTTTCAAGAAAATTATTGATTTTTTTATCAACTTCTGCATTAACCCACTGGTCATTCAGGACCATGTGGTTTAATTTCCATGTGTTTGTATAGTTTCCAAAATTCCTCTTATTGATTTCTAGTTTTATTCTAGTTTTGTCAGAGAAGACTATTGATGTAATTTCAGGTTTTTGAAGTTTTTAAGACTTATTTTGTGGTCCAACACTTGATCTGTTCATGAGAATGATCCATGTGCTAAGGAGAAGAATGTGTATTCTTCAGCCATTGGATGAAATGTTCTGTAAATATCTATTAGGTCCATTTTGTTTATGGTTTAGATTAAATCCAGTGTTTCTTTGTTGATATTCTGTCTGGATGATCTGTCCAGTGCTAAAAGTGGGGCGCTGAAGTCTCCAGCTGTTACTGTATTGGGGTCTGTCTCTCTCTTTAGTTCTAATCATACTTGCTTTACATATCTTTGTGCTCCAGTATTCAGTGCATATATATTTATAATTATTATATTGTTTTACTGAATTGACCCTTTTATTATTGTATAATGACATTATTTGTCTCTATAGTTTTGTCTTGAAATGTATTTTTTCTAATATAAGTATAGCTACTTGTACTCTTGTTTGGTTTCCATTTTCATGTAATATGTTTTTCCATCCCTTTATTTTCAGTCTGTGTGTCTTTATAGGAGAAGTGTGTTTCTTGGAGGCAACAAATAGTTGGATCTTCTTGTTTTAATCCATTCAGCCATTGCATGTCTTTTGATTGAAGAGCTTATTCCATTTACATCCAGTTATTGATAAGTAAGGACTTATGCCATTTTGTTATTTGTTTTCTGGTTACTTTGTGGTCTTTTCCTTCTTTTCTTCCTTTCTCGTAGTGAAGGTAATTTTTCTTTAGCAATGTGTTTTGATTTCTTGCTTTTATTTATATGAATCTGTTGTGTGGTTTTTGGTTTGAGGTTACCACGAAGCTTGCAATTGATATTTTATAACCCATTATTTTAAACTGATGACAACTTAACACCAATTGCATAAAAAAACTAAATAACAAGCAAAGGAAAAACTAATAAAAACTTTACATTTTAACTTCATCCCTCTGCTTTTTCACTTTTTGTACTATATCTTAAAACGTAGTTATTTTTTATTGGTTCATCTTTTAGTCTTTCTACTCACAATATGAATAGTTTATATACTACAATTATAGTGTTATAATAGTCTGTGTTTTTCTGTGTGCTTACTATTACCAGTGAGTTTTGCACCTTCGGATGATTTCATATTGCTTATTAACATCCTTTTCTTTCATGTTGAATAATTTGTTAGCATTTCATATAGGAAAGGTCCTGTGTTGATGAAATTCCTCAGCTTTTGTTTTTCTGGGGAAGTCTTTATTTCTCCTTCATGTTTGAAGGATATTTTTGCTGGATATAATATTCTCAAATAAAAGGTTTTTTCCTTCAACTCTTTAAATAAATAACAAAATGCCACTGTCTCCTGGCCTTTAAAGTTTCCACTGAAAAGTGTGCTGCCACAGCCATATTGGAGCTCCATTTTATGTTATTTCTTTTTTCTTGCTTTTAGAATGCTATTTTATTTATTTAAACAGAACCTCACTTGTCACCCAGGCTAGAGTGCAGTGGTACAATCTCAGCTTACTGCAACCTCTGCCTCCCAGGTTCAAGCAATTCTCGTGCCTCAGCTCCCTGAGTAGCTGGGATTACAGGTGTGTGCCACCATGCCAGCTAATTTTTGTATTTTTAGTAGAGACGGGGTTTTGCCACGTTGGCCAGACTGGTCTCGAACTCCTGGCCTTAGGTGATCTGCCTGCCTTGGTCTCCCAAAGTGCTGGAATTACAGGCATGAGTCACTGTGCCTGGCCTCTATAGAATGCTTTTTAAAATCCTTGACCTTTGGGAGTTTGCATATTAAATGTCTTGATATAATCTTATTTGGGTTAAATCTAGTTCTGTAACTTTTTTGTACTTGATTATTGATATCTTTCTCTAGGTTTCCCAAGTTCTGTTATTATCCCTTTGAGTAAACTTTCTGCCTGGTCTTTCTCTCTACCTTCTCTTTGTCTCCTCTGACTGTTTTCAAATAGCCTGTCTTCAGGGTCACTAATTCTTTCTTCTGCTTGATCATTTCTGCTGGTAAGAGACTCTGATACATTCTTCAGTAGGTCAGTTGCATTTTTCACCTCCAGAGATTCTGGTTGATTATTATTTATTTATTTATTTATTTTGAGACGGGGTCTTGCTCTGTCATCCAGGCTGGAGTGCAGTGGTGCGACCTTGGCTCACTGCAAGCTCCGCCTCCTGGGTTCACGCCATTCTCCTGCCTCAGCTACTGACTAGCTGGAATTGTAGGTGCCTGCCATCATACCCAGCTAATTTTTTGTATTTTTAGTCAAGACAGGGTTTCAACGTGTTAGCCAGGATAGTCTCAATCTCCTGACCTTGTAGATCTGCCTGCCTTGGCCTCCCAAAGATTATTTTTAATTATTTTCATCTCTTCGCTAAATGTATCTGATAGAATTCTGAATTCCTTCTGTGTGTTATCTTGAATTTCTTTGAGTTTCATCAAAACAACTATTTTGAATTCTCTGCCGGAAAGGTCACTTGTCTCTGTTTCTCCAGGATTGGTCCCTGGTGCCTTATTTAGTTCATTAGGTGAGATCGTATTGGGTGTTTGTAGGTGTCTGGCATTGAAGAGTTAGGTATTTATTGTAGTCTTCACAGTGTAGGCTTGTCTGTCCCCGTCCTTCTTGGGAATGCTTTCCAGGTATCCAAAGGGACTTGGGTATTGAAACCTAAGTTATTGGCCACCGCAGTTATATCTGCATTTGGGGGAACCCCAAGCCCAGTAACACTATGACTCTTATAGACTCGTAGAGGTACTGCCTTGGTGGTCTTGGATAAGATCCAGAATTTTCTGGACAACTAGGCAGAAATTCTTGTTCTCTTCCCTTATTTTCTCCCAAACAAATGGAGTCTCTCTCTCTGTGCTGAGCTACTTGGAGCTGGATGAAGGTTGACACAAGCACCCCTGTAGCCCCCACCACTGGGCCTGTGCTAGGTCAGACCTGAAGCACAGATTACTGTGTCTCTCCCAAGGCTTGCAGTAACCACTGCCTGGCTACCACCTTTGTTTGCTGAAGTCTCCCTAGGGCTCTACAATCAGCAGGTGGCAAAACCGGCCAGGGTTATGTATCTCCCTTCAGTGCAGCAAGTTCTACCTGACCTGAGCAGGTCCAGATGTGCCATCCAGGAGCCAGGGCCTAGAGTCAGAAACATTAGGAATCAACCTAGTGCTCTGTTCTACTGTCGTTGAGTTGACACCCAAACCATAAGACAAGGTCCTTCCCACTCTTCCCTCCCCTTTCTATAGTCATAGGAGTCTCTTTCTGTGGCCGCTACCACCCCAGGCCCATGGTGAGTACTCCCTGGCTACTGCCAGTGTTCACTCAAGCCCAAGGGCTCTTCATTCAGTTTGTGGTGTATGCTGCCTGACCTGGGCCTTTCCATTCAAGACAGTGGCTCCCCTGTGGCCCAGGTCAGGTTCAGAAATACCATCCAAGAGCCAAGGCCTGGGGAATCAGGGACCTCAAGAACCCATTTATTGCTCTACCTGACTGTGGTCAAGCTGATACCTAAGCTGCAAAACAAAGTTCCCTTACTCTTCCCTCCCCTTTTCTCAAGCAGAAGTAGTCTCTCCCGTAGCCACCACAGCTGGGAATGTGCTGTATCCCATCTGAAGCCATCATGTCTCTGAGTCTCACCCAAGGCCCTTGGCGAGTGCTTCCTGGCTACCACTGCTAACTCGTCAGGGCCCAAGTACTCTTTTGTCAGCAGATGACAAATCCTTCCAGGACTGGGTCTTTGCCTTTAAGGTAGCCCATTCCATTTTTGCCCAGGATATGTCTTAAAATACCATCCAGGAGCTAGGGCCTGGAATGGGAGCCTCAGGATTCTGCCCAGTTATTCTGTCCTACTATGGCTGAGCTGGTTTCCAAGTTGCAAGACAAAGTCCTCTTTTTTTTTTTTTTTTTTTTTTTCGAGACAGGGTCTTGCTTTTTCACCCAGGCTAGAGTACAGTAGCATGAAATCATAGCTCACTGCCGCCTTGACTTTTGAAACTCAATCGATCCTGCCTCATCAGCCTCCCGAGTAGGTGGGACTACAAGTGTGTGCCACCACACCCAGCTAATTTTTGTATTTTTTGGTAGAGACAGGCTTTCACCATGTTGCCCAGGCTGGTCTCGAACTCCTGGGCCCAAGCAATCCTCCTGCCTCAGCCTCCCAAAGCACTGGGATTATAGGTATGAGCCACTGTGCCTGGCACAGAGTCCTCTTTACTCTTCCCTCCCCTTTACTCAAGCATAGGGAAGGAATCTGTACCAGAGTTGTGAGCTGCCTGGGGTTGGGGGCAGTGGGTGCAAACACTCCCTTGGCTGCCCTGGCTGGTCTCATAGGTCACGTTCTTCCCAAGTTCACTGACTCCGAGCCCAGCACAACGCCAGGACTTGCCCAGGAATTGCAGTTCTTGTGGCTTAAACCTCCTTTCAAGTTTATTTAGGTCCCCAGAACACTTTAACCTGCAGTAACAAGGCTTGCTGGAGCTCAAGTTCCGACTGCTAGGATGGGCAATTCCCTGCTCTCTAAGGCTAGTCTAAATGCTCTCTCTGTGGGGGCCAGCTGAATTCTGTCCTGTTGCTTTCCACTGTAACAGGCTAGCACTGAGTTCCAATGCAAAGTCCCTCTGTCACTGTGCTTCCTGTCTCCCAAGTGCATAGACTCTTTGTCTGCACCACAGGGTGACTGCTGGGGGATGAGGGAGGAGTGGCATCAGCATTTCAAAACTGTCTTTCCTACCTCTTCAGTGCCTTTTTCAGTGATATGAAGTTAAAACCAGGTACTGTGGTGATTCACGCAACTTTTGGTTCTTTTTTTTTTTTTATACTTTAAGTTCTAGGGTACATGTGCACAACGTGCAGGTTTGTTACATATGTATACATGTACCATGTTGGTGTGCTGCACCCATTAACTCGTCATTTACATTAGGTATATCTCCTAATGCTATCCCTCCCCCCTCCCCCCTCCCCAAAATAGGACCCGGTGTGTGATGTTCCCCTTCCTACGTCCAAGTGATCTCATTGTTCAATTCCAACATGCAGTATTTTAAGGTATGTTTTCATGTGGATAGTTGTTCAATTTGGTGTTCTTGTATGGAGGACATCTGTGAAGGCTTCCATTTGGCTATCTTGCTCTGCATCAGTTTTTGCATTTTCAAATAGGGCTAATACTAATTGACAGCATTGTTGAGAGGATTAAATAGGATCATGTACATGAAAGTATTTTGTAACCTATGAAGTTATTGGGTTTTTTTCTTTTTAGAGATGGAGGTCTCACTCTCTTGCCTGGGCTGGAGCACAGTGGTGTAAGCTCACTGCAGTCTAGAATGCCGAAACTTAAGCAGTCCTCCCACCTAAGCCTCCTGAGTAGCTAGGACTACAGGTGCACGCCACCATTGCCAGCTAATTATTTATTTTTTATAGAAACTAGGTCTTGCTTTGTTACCCAGGCTGATCTCAGATTCCTGGCTTCAAGTGAACCTCCTGCCTTGACCTCCCAAAGTGCTGGGATTACAAGCATGAACCACCATCCCTGGTCTGGATATTGTTAAAATTAATGTAAAGAAGAAGTTTTCCCTGTAGGACATGAATTTATTAAATATCTAATGAGTGTACTTCTGTAAAAGTAGCATGTTACATGATAAGGATAAAGCAGTGAGGAGATAGGCGATCACCTCTCTCATGAAGTTAATACTCTGCTTCTGTACTGTTCAATACAATAGCTTCTAGCCACCATGTTGGACAGTGCAAATATAGAACATTTCTGTCACTTCAGGAAATTCCCTTGTAAAGCTTTGCACAGAAGAAGCACACATTAAACAGTTAGTTCAGTAAGTATTTTTAATTCTCTTGTGATGAGTGCTTTGAAGAAATAATCAAATCAGAGAAAGTAATGTTTGTGCTAAGAGCCGAGGGATAAATAGTAATGTTCTAGGTAATGTGGAAGTGGAGGAAGCATTTCAGAAGGAAAAGATGAAGAACATTTGCAGAAAGACCTGAGACAGGAAGAAGAGAGAGCTTGAGAT
Organism: Macaca thibetana thibetana; assembly: GCF_024542745.1. NCBI lineage: Eukaryota > Metazoa > Chordata > Mammalia > Primates > Cercopithecidae > Macaca > Macaca thibetana. The sequence goes on along the minus strand of NC_065584.1, from coordinate 161,440,084 downwards.
CCAGAAAGAACTCATGCATACATCCTGTGTGGTGAAATTAGTCCTGCCTGGAAGGAATGACTGTAATAAGAGGAACAAAGAAGAAGATGGGTGAAATGCAGATAAGCTTGTAGATTTTATGGCCCAAAGTGAAAATTTTCTTGTTCCAATAACTTCTATTTTCTCTTTGAAATGTAGGATCATCTTATGAAAGCAAGAGAGAGAAAGGAAAGGGTGGAGTTTTGAAGAGAGTGGGGAATGTATGAAGCAAATCTTTGTGGACAGTGGGAGAATGAACACCCTAGAGAGATTTAGTAAGATCTTGAATCAGTAGTCCTACCAGTATTTTGCATGGTCTGACTCCCCCCAACACCCCTACACCCGCCAGATTCAGAAATGGAAAAGTCTGGCAGTTGTTTTCATTAATCCAGCTAAAGAAATTAATGCCTGCAAAACATTGAGAATGGCGCCTGGCCCATAGTAAGAGCTAAACAAACGTTATTACCACTGCTGGGGTTTGTCTAAGAAGAGTGAAAAACAGAACAACAGAGAGGAAATGTAGGACATTTGCAAGAAAATGATTATAATGATGTACTGTGAAATCTACCACAGATAAAAATTTAAGGCAACGGGGATGATATATAGGGGAAAAGTGGGGAGATCTGGTGAGCATCTGTTAGTGGATTCTCAAGCAAATAAGTGGAAAGCAGAGGAGGCTTGCTCCAAGAGTGAGGTGCATGAAACCAGGTAGGGGCCAGAAAGAAGTAATGCACACAGTGATCTGAATGAAGACTCTTATAGTCTAGGTATAATGTGGTATTTCTTGGTGGAAAGCAAATAAGTGTTCTCGTCTAAGTAAATGATATGAGCAGTAGCAGACAATCCCCAAACTGCCTGTAAACAAACATTTGGAAGTTCAGCTTTCTGAGAGTTTATAAAGCTAATAATATCCAAACCTATTTGAAGTTTTAAATCAAAGTATAAAAACCTGCTCAGGTTCTTATACGCATTTTCTCTGCTATCATCCTCTCACCTTCTCCCGATTCCTAATTCTGTTCCGATTTAAGAATTTTATAGAAACTAAAGGCATCAATTGGTCTAGCTAAACCTGTAGATTGATAATATTATCCTTTAGTTCTGTTTTGTGCCATGAAGAGTGGATTGGTGGTCATGAATATAAAATAACACCAGCTTTATTGGTTGTCTGCTTTTTTCTCCCCTCAGGTGCTCTGTGAAGCATTTTCAAATACAATACTCAAAGTAACTTGTGTTTCAAGGTATTTTGGGAAATGAAGCATTATAGTCTAATTCATTAATGTCATTCTTTCCTTTCATTTGGTATTAAAGGCTTCAGCGATTAGCCAAAGATCTTCTAAAACAACTGCAAGTACAAGACAGTGGCTCATGGGCGAACAATAAAGTGTCTGCTTTGGATCGGACCCTAGGAGAGATCACTAGAATACTGGAAAAAGAGGTGTGTAACTAATCTCTGATTTTTTAACCTTAATCTTTGTGATCCTTTCTCACTATGACAGTACATAGAGCTATAAGGCAGACTCAGTATATGCCTTTCTTCTGTTTTTTAAAGCTAGTTAATAATAGATGTACTTTTCTTTTTTTACTTTTGTTCTTTTCAGTTGTTTAAATGAAGTTATTTTCAGGTTTTTTAAATTGAAGTCCTCTTTAGATCATGGTTTCCTCAGTCATATTTTTCCCACACAAACAAACTGAAATTATTTTGTCAGGAATCACAATAATAAAGATGTATGACTCTATAGCAGAAAATAGAAAACTTTGAATTATAAAGCCTAATAAATCACAACCAAATTTCTACAAACACCAATATCCCCTGATTCCAACAGATTTGGCAGTTTTCTTTAATGACTTAGAATCATTAAATATCTCAATTATAGTTTAAATATCCTCAGTGATTTTTAAAGTATTTATTATTCACTATAGGAAAATGTTAAATGTACAAAGAAGAAATAAAACTTCCTGTAATATCAACTGATAACATTTTATGGTATCTTCTTCTAAACATTTTACTGGACTTTTTTACATTGTTTTATCATAAATACTTTATCATGTCTTTAAAAACCTTTAATGGAATGAACATATCACATTTTACATAAAGTATAATATTTAGGTGGTTTCTAATTTTCTATTTAAAGTAATGGCTATTTTCATTTATTAGCTGTAGTTTTTGGTTTTTTGTTTTGTTTTCTAGGTTTAAAGGTTATTATGTTATATTTGATATATACAAAAGAAATTGTAATAAAAATAACATAAATACAGTGAACAGCTGTGAACTCACCACCCAATTTAGGAGTAAGATTGTTACCACTACATTTGTGGTTCTCAATATGATCGTTTCTCACCCCATTCCTGATTCCTTTAAAGGGAATACTGTACAGAATTAAAGGTGTATCATTGTTTTTTAGAAATAGCTTTATTGCTTTATCACGTAAATGTATTGTCAAATAACGTTAGTTAGTTTTGACCTTCATAAAATATTGTACGATAGACTTCTGCAATTATTTTTTCAGTCAAAATTATGGTTCTAAGTTTTTAGCCTTATAGCTGTTTTTCATTGCTTTTCTCTGCTGTAGAGTAAGTCCTTCGTTGTATTAATACTACAGTTTTTAAATCTGTTCTGACAATGGACATTTCAGAGAGAGAGAGTTTGTGTATGTATGTGAGAGAGAGAGAGAGAGAGTGCACACAAGCATGGGCAAACAGTGCTGCTCAAACATTCTTGTATCAGAGTAAATAAACAAGAATTTCTTTAAAGTTGGGGGTCTCAGTCTTTCGTCTGCATCAGAATTGCCTAGAGAACTTGTTAAAACACAGATTGCTGCCCCCGGCTCCTGCCCCAGATTTCTGATTAAGTAGGTTTAGGGTGGGTCTGGAGAATTTGTATTCCTAAGAAGTTCCTAAGTGATATTGATGCTGCTAGTCCAAGGACCATATTTTGAGAATCACTGCTCTAGTCTAAGGCATATGTCTCAATGGTGGAATTGTGGGGTTCTCAGGCATATGAATGTCCAACTTTATAAGGTAGTGCTCAACTACATTTTGGCATCAGATAGTACAGTCATCTGAAAAAACCGAAAGCAGCCTATTCACTGAATAGGACAGAGCTGTAAAGTCAGTTCTTGTGTGTAACACATCCCTTTCAGGATACCAGAGGTTCAGAAACTGGTAGTTGTCACACATTTGCTAGAATGCAGTATTTAAAGATTCAATGTGCTTTGGGAAAAATCTCTGATCTTTTTTAAAATTATTATATACTGATTATTTTTGTAAAGGATAGAGTACTTTGAATTAAAAGGCAATTGCTTGAAGACACTGCTACACGTATCTTATCTCATGAATATTGTTTTAGGTTAAAGTAATAGAACTTTTGAGGAAAAGGCAAAATGATCTATATAAGAAAGGTATTCAGTATCAAAATTCACCTAAAGTTATTTCCTTCACAAAGGGGCAATTTACTGAAATACCTCTGGTTTCTTATAATTTGGGGGAGAAAAATGTTGTCTGGCTCCCAGTCTAAATGGTCTGTGTCAGGAACCTTGCTGTAAAGCTGTCCTCAGAGTATACACTGCAGGACCACCTAAGAGTTTAGACTTACCTACAATAAGATCCTTTTGCTCCTTTTAAACTGAAATCCTTTTTACCTAGCCAAGACACACTCACGTTATGAAGACTTCTGTAGAGTAATACTGACATTTCAGTGTAATTCAGCTGATGATATTTATGATTTCAGTCTAGGAATTGTAAATAGCCATTCCTTTTTGTTTGGAAAACTGCCTGGAGTAACAAACTCATTAGAGCCAAAGCCAGGTACCCAGTGAAGGATATTTGAAGACAGTCTAGAAGAGACAAGGTAAGACAGTAGAACTTGGGCAAGTGTAAGCACTAATGGAGGAATGGTGAGAGATGAATCTTGAGGTCTTTATTTGCTTAATTTAGACCTCAAAACATGGATGCTTTCTACTATCGCTTGACACAGTGTTTCTTTAGATAATTTTTCTAAAGTTCGGAGAACTACTTTAGACCTAATGGATTAAACTTGTGATGTATAGAAATGCTCTTGTCATGGAAGGGGTCAGGAAACTGAGGAGACCTGGGTTTTGTTGTACTTACTATGCATTTCAGGTTCCTTCTGTTTTTTTGGGTTTTCTGATTTCATTCAGAAATTAAAAGTGTGTAAGCTTTATTTATGTGTTATGCTTTTAAAAATATCTTAAGCCGCTTCTGTTTACTAACATACTTTGGTCTAGGGTACTGGTACCAACTCTTCCGACAAAAATATCTGAAAATGCTGGGTGGGGAAGAAAGCAGTTTTCTTAAAAGCATCAAATAGCTAAGAAGAAATTAAAGAATTCCCAGTCCAAGGAAAAAGCAAGAATTTAGAAAGTTGTGCTTATAACTTAATTGCCCCAAAAAACGTGCCAGATTGGCAAATGTGGGTTGTGGTTTACAGGCGTCATCGTGTAAGGTGATGAAAGTAAAAGTATAAGGGCTGCCTAAGTATGAGGTCTAATAGGAGATTTTTCCGATTTTCCTTTCATGAAGATAAGACCACATCAGCCTACTCCATCACATAATGATGAACCTTTGCATCCCACTCTCAGGACTATGAAGAAAGCACTTTGGCACAATGCAGAATTTATACCCATAGTCCAACACCTGGCATAGATTTGCTGCTCAAATTCACATCACCTGTATTATTTCAGATGGTGAATTGAGTTTAAAGTTGTCCTAGATTGACTTGTGGTGTCTTTAGGAATCAATTAGAAGAGAATACAAATCCTCATTGGAAGAAGACACCTTCATTCTAGGCCTCAGATACTTTCTGTTAAACAATTTTACAAGGACAAGTAGCCATAGTGAAAAGATAAGCCCAAAAGTAAGTAAGTCGTGATGAGTAAGCAGAAACTAGAACTGCAAGGCTCTGTTATTACTAGTCACAGATTACAAAACTATGCTTGCTATCTTCTGAGGAAGTAAAAGGCAAGCTTGAAAATTTCTATAGGAATGGACTTAGCAGTAGTGACAGTAGGTAATTCAGAACTGTCCTTCCACTGATGACAATAAAACTAGATAAAATATGAAATAAAACTGAACTGCAAACAGGGTAATGAATAATTACTGGACCAAGATCCAGAAATTTGACATTTTTGGACTAGGTACCATTGATGATCCAAAAGAAGTGGACATGAGTTTGATTAGTTCCTTTGAGACTGTTTGCAGGACTGATGAGAAAAAAAAAATATTGGCATCTAGGACAATCAATGGTAGGGACTATGGCAAAAAAAAAAACTCATGTTTTGGTTTGGGATCTTAAAGGACTGTACAAGGAAAAAGGGTGGACAGGAAGTACACCAGTCATTACACAGACAACTCAGTTTCAAATCATGTAGGTGGCTGGGAAAATCCAAATCACTGAAAAAAGATTAAAATGATTCTAAATTGCTAATACACCAGGTGGCTAACAGAAGCAATTGGAAAATTTATTTTGGAGAAAGATAATAGCAACCTAAGTCTCAAATTATCTCAACAAAATAAATTTCAAATGTAGTGTTTGGTAGAGTAAGGTAATTAAGCATACAAAGGGACAAGACAACATGCATAAAAACCAATAGAAACAGACCTGCAGAGGCTCCAGAACTATGCTTATCATGATCAAAGATATAAATATTAATTGTTTTAAAAGATATATAGCACATTTGAGAAAAAATTGGAATTTGAGAACTGAACATTTTAGTAATAAAAGTTACAAAAATTATAGATGAGGTAACAGTAGAATAAGCCAAGCACTGGAAGATAGATCATAAGAAAGAATCCAGACTGAGCATGGAGAGAAAAAGATATGGAAAATAAAGAGAAGAGTATAAGAAGGATGTAATATATGGTGAAAATGTCTAATTTCTGTGTAATTAGAGCTCCAAAAGGAAAAGAGAGAAGAAAATAGGGCAGAAACAGTATTTGAAGTGATCATCATTTAGAACTTTCCAAAACTTACAAATCAATTTACAGATTCAAGAAGCCCAATTATGCCCAAGCAGGGTAAATAAAAAGAAATCCACATTTGCAAATGTGACAGCGAAACTAAAGAAAGTAAAATTGTAAACCAATCTCATTCATAAATGTGGAGTCAGAATTTCTAAACAAAATTTTAGCAAACTGAATCATGCAATATCTAATAAGGATAATATATCACAACAAAGTTGGATTTATTCAAGATACTTGAGTTTGCTTTAACATTGGAAAATTATGATATATTAACAGAAGAAAAGAAAAAATATCATCTCAAAAGACGCAGCAAAAGCGTTTGGTAAGTTCAGCATCAATTAATGGTAAAGATTCATAGTAAACCAGGAATAGAATGGAATTTCCTTAATCTGACTAATTGAATCTACCAAAAAAATTATAGCAAAATAATATTTACTGGTGAAATGTTGAAAAATTTCCCTTTGAAATTGTGTACAAAAGAGAATATTTGCTGTCAACACTTCTGCTTAAAATGGGGGTTCTAACTAGTGGAAAAATAAATAAAAGTTGTAAGATTTGAGAGAAAAAGTAAAATAGTCATTGTTAGCAAATGATATACATAAAAAATGTAAAATAATTTACAGATAAATATTAGCACAAATAAGTTAGATTAACAAGGATACTAGACAATGGGCAGTATATAAAAATCAATTATATTTGTATATTACCAAAATATTAAATATCTAGGAGTAAATCTATAATGTTTATGGATTGGAAAACTCACTATGGTATATTTTTCTTTTCTGCCCAAGCTTATTTGTAGATTCAGTGAAATCTCATTTAAAAGTCCAATACTTTGTTCTTTGGAAATTCCAAAACACTATTTAGAATTTCTAAAGAACAATATTTAGGCGCAGATTGTAAAATACGGAATTTCAAAGATCCAATGAAACAGTGTGCAAAACCCTGTTGAAAAAGAACAATATGACCAGGACTTTGGGAGGCTGAGACGGGCGGATCACTTGATGACAGGAGTTCAAGACCAGCCTGGCCAACATGACAAAACCCCGTTTCTACTAAAAATAGAAAAAATTAACCAGGTGTGGTGGTGGACACCTGTAATCCCAGCTACTTGGGAGACTGAGACAGGAGAATCACTCAAACCCAGGAGTCAGAAGTTGCAGTGAGCCAAGATCATGCCACTGCACTCCAGTCTGGGCAACAGAGCGAGACTTGTGGCGCAGGGGGAGAGGAACGATATGGAAGATTTGCTCTACCAAGTATAAACACTTTTTATAAAGCCACAGTAATTAGGATAGTGTACTATTGGCGATAAGATGGAGAAAAAGAAGAATGGAACATAATTGAATTCATAAACAGTACCATTTGTATATATATGCTTGATCCGTGAAATGTGAGGTATTTGCCTATGCACATATGGAAAAAGGAAGCACCACAGAACACTGTGGGAAAGTATGCTCTATTTAGTGAATAAAGGCTATAATGATTGAATATCCTTGTTTTTTAAAAAAAGTTACCTGTATCTCACATCATAAACAAAAAATTAATTCCAGATGGATCTAAATATAAAAAGAAAAAACTAATTTTTAGAAGATAATATAGATTAATCTCTTCTTTACCTCGGAGTTTTACCTGGACAAGAAAATGACACAAAAGAAATTAACAGTAAAGGGAAACTTGATAAATTGGACTGCATTGAAAATAAGAACTTTTGTTCATCAAAAGACACCAGGAAGAGAGTAACAAGACAAGCAATAGAAGGGAAGAATTTTTTTTTATATATAATCAACAAAAGAGTGGCATCCAGAGTATGTAAGGAATTCCTACAAATTAATGAGATGCAAAAACAAACTAAACCAGTAGGATAATGGTCAAGAGAATAGGCATTCTGAAAGAAATCCAAATAGCTAAAAAATAAATGTGTAGATAGTCAACCTCTTTAATAATCAGGATAATTCAAATTAAAAATTCAATGTGATAATGTGATTCACTTATCAGAATGACAAAAATTAGATTGAAAATACCAAGTATTGGCAAAGAACTAGAGCAATGGGAACATACAGACAATGTTCGTGATAACATAAGTTGAGCCTACCATGTAGCAAACAGTCTACTGTTATCTACTAAATTTGTAGACATGTGTATCATATTTCACTTTTAGGCATACACTCCATGGAAAGCAATGCATATATCCACCAGGCAAGATATACACAAATGTTCAATGGCAGCATTGTTTATAATCACCACATATGGAAAATAGTGCAAGAATCCATCAATAGCTGGAGATACAAATTATGGTATGTTCATATAATGGATTATTATTCAACAATAAAAATGAGTGAACTACATCTATGGATAACAGTATGTATCTCACAAACTCTCTTTAGTGAAACAAGTCACCAAAAAATATATATACTGTTACAATTCCAGTCATATAAAGTTCAAGAAAAGACAAAAGGACCTGTATTGTTTTGGAATAACACATAGGTGGTAAAACTGTAAAGAAAATAGAAAAAGAAATTTCCTAAAAATCAGGATCGTGATTGTTCAGAGAGAAGGTTGAGATGTGTGGTCAGAAAGAGTCATATAGGTGGCTTCCTCTATGCTTCTAGTTTTCTTTTTCTTGACTGGATACTGGTTACACATTGTTCAAATTAAAATTATTCTTAAAATTCTGTAAAATTAAAATACAGGTTTACTATTTTTTCTGACTTTTCTGTATGTTTATGTTTAACAATAAAATTAATTTTCAGAATTTAAGGTAAAATAAATTGCTCCAAATAAAAGACCCTTTTATTGACGAAATATTCAATTATTTCAAAAAAGAGTTTAAAAAAATAGTCTTACATATGCAAAAGCATTTTCCTTATTCTTACCATTGTGTTAAATTTGGTCCAAGTCAATGTGATCTGCATTTGCATTGACTTTTCTCATTACTTTGTGATGATAAACATTACATTTAAGTTTGGATAGTAACAGCATCCCAGAAGCTTTTCTGTGGTTTATCAGTAACATGAGACATGTGTATGCTGTTACTATAAGTAAACAGTTTAAGCAGATGGATTGGACATGGAGTTTGTCCAATTGCCTTTCCTGACTTTATAGAGTCCTGCCAAATTTAAATAGAGATTCAGCTGTGATTCTTTTGAATCTGAATAAGCAAACAACATAGCTGGCAGCATTGATGATTTGAAGTGAATTGCGATATGTGAAATCACAATTTACATTGTAATACCTATAGCAAACCATGCCATGCTTTGGTATTTTCAAAACTTATCTTGTAAAATTCCATTCACAGATACCTGTATAAGGTAGAAAGGTAGAAACTCTTCCCTACCATTTTCCTCTTTTTGCCAACTGTTGTGACTGTGTAACATATAGTTACATAGTCTAGGCTCAGAGAGATAAATCAGTAAGCCTTAAGAGCTTTTTCAACCTAATTATATTCAGAAAACTGTGTTCAGGTCCTGCTAGACACTGCCCATCTTCCAAACCCCATGGTTCTGCTTCTTGTATTTTCAGCTGGAATTCTTCAGCTGAAGAAATGGGAAGCATTCAATACTAGGAATCTCTTATTTTGATCCCTTCACTATGTTCTCAGCTTACATGGTTGTTTCCTCATTGCAACTGATACATAACTGAATATAGCTGGCGTGACACCCATGTTTTGTCAGAAGGTGACAAGTATATAGCCCAAAGTAAAATGAAGACGTTTTTCAGACGTTTTTCAGCTAGCCTCCCTTGGAAGACTACTATAAAGAAAAATTGAATTGTTATTTCATGAATATGACAGATTTAACTTATAAATGGTTTGTATTTTTAAAAAAGAAACAACAAAAAGCAGGTGTTGAGAGAAGGATAACTTACTGGAAAGGGGCATAAGGAAATTTCTAGGGTGATTAAAAAGTGTTCTGTATTTTGTTTTAGGTGGTGGTTAGATAGTTGTGTGCAGCAGTCAAACTTCATCAAACTGAGTGTATAAGCATTCCTTTTTCTCCACAACCTCACCAGCATCTGTTATTTTTTAACATTTTAATCATAGCCATTCTGACTGTGTGAGATGATATCTTATTGTGGTTTTGATTTGCATTTCTCTAATGATCAATGATGTGGAACTTTTTAAAAATGATTGTTGGCTACCTGTATGTCTTCTTTAGAGAAGTGTCTGTTCATGGCCTTTGCCCACTTTTTAATGGGGTTATTGGTTTTTATCTTGTAAATTTGTTTGAACTCCTTATAGATGCTGGGTATTAGGCCTTTGTTGGATGCATAGTTTGCAAAAGTTTTCTCCCATTCTGTAGGTTACCAACCTTCCTTCCCAGAGATGAGACCTACTTCATTATGGTGGGTAAGCTTTTTGATGTGCTGCTAGATTTGGATTGCTAGTATTTTGTTGAGAATTTTGCATTGATGTTCTTCAAGGATATTGGCCTGAAGTTTTCTTTGTTGTATCTCTTCTAGGTTTTGGTATCAGGATAATGCTGACCTCATAGAATGAGTTAGTGGGGAGTCCCTCCATCTCAATTTTTTGGAATAGTTTCAGTAGGAATAGTACCAGCTCTTCTTTGTATACCTGATAGACTTCAACTGTGAATCCTTCTGATCCTGGGCTTTTTTTGGTTGGTTGGCTATTTATTACTGCTTGCATTTCAGAGCTCATTATTGGTCTGTTCAGGAATTCAGTGTCTTCCTGGTTCAGTCTTGGGAGGGTGTATGTGTCCAAGAATTTATCCACTTCTTCTAGATTTTCTACTTTATGTGCACAGAGGTATTCATAATATTCTCCCATTGTTGCTTGTATTTCTCTGGGTTCAGTGGTATTTTCTATTATGATTATATAAACTAACTATTTTTGGACTATTTAAAAATGTATCTTTGAAACCCCTTGCCTTATGTAATACAGTACACAGATACTTACTTGCACAAAATAATGAAAACTATGAAGGCAAAAACCTCAGTGACTACTAATTGAGAAATAGGGCATTGTCAGCATTCCAGAACGCTTTTGTCTGCTCCTGTTTATTTTGCTAATCACACTCATTTCTCTGCATTTTATGATAAAGTATTAATTTGACTTTTTAGAAACGGCTTCCTTTTCTTTATGGTTTTATCACTTAAGGATCTGTTTCTAAACACCATCTGTTAGTTAAACATGTCTAGTTTTGAACTTCATGTAAATGGAATCCTACTGTCTATATTTTGATGGCTTCCTTCTATCAAACTTATGTTTTTGAGAATTTATGTTGTACAGTTTTGTTTCCATTACTATATAGTGTGCCATTGTATGAATTTGTCACAGTGGTATTTATCCATTCCACTGTTGATGGACATTTGGATTATTTTTATGAAAAATGTGCCTGTAAGCATGTATCCTGGTATTCGTGCAAAAATTTCTCTAGCAAGCAGAGTTCCTGGGTCATAACATATGCCTCTCTTTATCTTTTCTTGATAATGCTAAACAGTTTTCCAAAGAAATTGTACCAATTTGCATTTCTGCCAGCAGTATATAAAAGTCTTGTTGCTTCCTTTCTTTCCAGCACTTGTTATTATCAGACATTTTGATTTTTGCTACTCCTGTATGTAGACAGTGAGATCTTGCTGAGATTTTAACATACAGTTGTCTTTTGGCAGATAGGTTCAGGCACCTTTTCATATTTATTGGCCATTTGGGATTCTTCTTTTGTGACATGCCTGTTCAAATCTTTTACACATTTTTCTACTGATTGTTAGAATTTCCTTTGTGTTCTGGACACTAGTCCGAGATTGTTCAAATATATTAAACACATCTACTCCTGTTATTGAGCTGTGTTTTTATTGTCTTTTGGTTCCTTTGAACAAAATTTCTTAATATTAGTGTGTCAGATTTATCAATATTGTCTTTTATAAAGATTGTTTTTGCTCTCCTTTTAAAATATCCCATCGCAAAGTTAAGAAGATATTCTTGTATTTTTAGTCTCTTGTCCATTTGGTATTAATTTTTTTTTTTTTTTTTTTTTGAGATGAAGTTTTGCTCTTGTTGCCCAGGCTATAGTGCAATGGTGCAATCTTAGCTCACTGCAACCTCCTCCTCCTGGGTTCAAGTGATTCTCCTGCCTCAGCCTCCACAGTATCTGGGGGATTACAGGCACCCACCACCATACCCGGCTAATTTTTTGTACTTTTGGTAGAGATGGGGATCACCATGTTGGCCAGGTGGGTTTCGAACTCCTGACCTCGGTGATCCACCTGCCTTGGCCTCCCAAAGTGCTGGGATTACAGGCATGAGCCACCACACCTGGCCTCTGCCTCATATTAAAAAAAAAAAAAAAAAAAAAAGTAATACTGGGAGGCGAAGTTTGCAGGGAAGCAAAGGTTTCAGTGAGCCAAGATTTCGCCATTACACTCCAGCCTGGGCAAAAAGAGCAAAACTCTGTCTTAAAAAAAAAAAAAAAAAAGTGAGGTAGAGACTTCATTTTGTTTTTCTTGCCCTTGTAGATGCATAATTTCTTGAGTGTTGTTTATTGAAAAGGCCAGTTTTAATACTTGTATTGTACCTACACACTGTGATTAACCACCCCTCCCTAAAACAGTGCTAAGGAAAGTTACTCAAAGCGGTAAAATAGCACACTTCCCTCAAGTATCGGTTTCATTCAAACATTTCAGGGAACAAAAACATCCATGTCCAAGTATGGATCTTGATGCTAGCTGCCTTCAGTTCAGCTCAGTTCTTTTAAATTAGTAGACTCCATGACATATCCTGTCTATTAACTAATGCAGGTAGAAATGTTTATACTCCTAAGTTTTTGTCCATACCTGTGCAAAAGATACTTAAAATATCTCTTGAAGAAAGGTAGTATATAAAATACTTGTGGTAAAATAATTTTTAAAGAAAATTTCAACCAGGCATGTCAATTATTACAATAGGTAAGAAATACCATGAAAATGATATTTGAGAGCCAGAAGTAGTACCATTAATTATTTAATTTTAATTTTAAGTAAATGCATTATAAGAGGCTCTTTTGGCCCAACATGTGACATTGAGTGATTTTATTTCTCAGTAAGCAGATGTGCTTATTGAGGTTTCTGCTTATAACAGCCTGGTAGTATTCCATCATGCTAACTCTCTGGCTATATTCTACTCTAAGCTCACCTGAGTGATTGATTGCCTCATGCAGTGAGTAAATACTTACTGTTTTTAACCACATTTATGTAAGTCTAGGTTCTCGGAAATAACGACACTAAAAAAAATGAGAGAGAAATTGCCCATGTATGGATCTTGATGCTAACTGTCTTCAGTTCAGCTCAGTTCTTTTAAATTAGTAGACTCCATGACAGATACCCTGTGTATTAACTAATGCAGGTAGAAAACTCCTTTCTCCTTAATATAACACATTATTTTCTAGTTATGATAAACATGGGCCACATGGAAAAAATTGAGAAGTCTTGAAGGTATTTCTTTCTAGTACTAGGTGTATATCCCCCAGCCCTGCATCCCTTTTCTCTGATATTACAGAGTCATAAATGGATACTTGGAGATCTGTACTCTAGTAAATCATCTAGCTTATTTTCTATTCCGTTCCCAGGAACTATGAAGAAACAGGATTGTTGAAAGTAATGATGTGGGTTGGGTTTGGATCATCATTGGGAAGGTATTTAGGGAAGCAGTTAAGAGCAATATTGAAAGCATGGACTAGAACTTATTGTTTTGTTATTGTGTGACCCTGGACAAGTTAATTAATTTCTTTGGGTGTCAGTTTCCTTATCTTATCAGTAAAATGTAAGATTCTGACACATCCCAAAGAATTGTGTGGCTATTAAATGAAATATTGCATGTTAAACTCCTGGCAATGAGTATGCAGTCAGCAAGTGTTGAAACAATGTAATGAATGCATCTGTTGCGAGTACAGGCTTTGTAGTTACGGGCCTGAATTCAAATTCCAAATAGATCATGTAGTGGCTCTGTGAGTTCACCAAGGTTTTATTAACCTTTGTAAGCTTCAGTTTCTGCCTTTGAAAAGTAGGATAGGATTACTCTCTTAAGCCTCCTTCACAAGGGTACTAATTCTGTTCCCAAGATTGGAGACCTCCTAAATTACTTCCCCACAGGACCCACACCCAGTGCTGTCACACTGGGGATTAAGTTTCTACACATAAATTTGGAGAGGGGCACACAAACATTAAGACCATAGCAGAAAGCTAATAAGAGAAAAAAATAAAAAAAAAACTCAATGGGAATGACACCATAAATATTTGATGTGTGGGAATTTGATGTTTCTGTCAAAATAGTATAACTATTTTAACTTTCTTTACAAAGTAGTAAACATACACACACACATATACACACACATGCATATACAAGTTGTTGTTTTTCTTTAACTTTTAGTTTTAGGGGCATATATGCAGGTTTGTTACTTAGGTAAGTTGTGTGTCATGGGGATTTGGTGTACAGGTTATTTCATCACCCAAGTAATAAGCGTAGTATCCAATAGGTAATTTTTCAGTCCTCAACCTCCTACCAAGGTCCACCCTCAGGTGGGCCTTGATACCTTTTGCTGTCTTCTTTGTGTTCATGTTTACTTATATTTACAAATGAGAACATGTGGTATTTGGTTTTCTTTTCCTGCATTTGTTCACTTAGGATAATGGCCTCCAGTTCCATCCATGTTCCTGTAAAGGACATTGTATTAGTCTGTTTTATACTGCTACAAAGAACTGCCTGATATTGGTCAATTTATAAAGGAAAGTTTAATCGACTCACAGGTCCTCATGGCTGGGGAGACCTCAGGAAACTTACAATCATGGCAGAAGGCAAGGGGGAAGCAAGGCACCTTATTTGCAAGGCGGCAGGAAGGAGAAGTGCTGAGCGAAGGTGAAAGAGCCCCTTATAAAACCATCAGATCTCAGCCGGGTGCAGTGGCTCACAACTGTAATCCCAGCACTTTGGGAAGCCAAGGCAGTGGATCACTTGAGGTCAGGAGTTTGAGACCAGCCTGGCCAATGTGGTGAAACCCCGTCTCTACTAAAAATACCAAAAAAAAAAAAAAAAAAGCCGGGTGTGGTGGTGGGCACCTATAGTCCCAGCTACTCAGGAGGCTAAGGTAGGAGAATTGCTTGAACCTGGGAGGCGGAGGTTGAAGTGAGCTGAGATGTGAGCATCTCCATCTCCAAAAAAAAAAATCAGATCTCATGAGAACTCACTATCACAAGAACAGCTTGGAGGAAACCACCTCTATGGTTCAATTACCTCCACAATTACCTCCACCTGGCCTCTTCCTTGACATGTGGGGATTATGGGTATTACAATTCAAGATGAGATTTGGGTGGAGACACAAAGCCTAATCATATCAGACACGATCTCATTCTTTTTATGGCTGTATAATATTCCATGGTGTGTGTGTGTATGTGTGTATGTGTATATATATATCACATTTTCTTTATCCAGTCCACCATGAATGGGCACCTGGATTGAGTCCATGTCTTTGCTATTGTGAATAGTGCTGTGATGATCATACATGTGCATGTGTCTTTATGGTAGAACAATTTATATTCCTTTGGATATATACCCAGTAATGGGATTTCTGGGTCAAATGGTAGTTCTGTTTTAAGTTCTTTGAGAAAGCATCACAACTGCTTTCCACAGTGACTGAACTAACTTACTTTCCCACCAACAGTATATAAGCATTTGCTTTTCTCAACAACCTCACCAGCATCGGTTCATTTTTGAATTTTTAATAATAGCCATTCTGACTAGTATGAGATGGTATCTCATGTAACTCATTGATTTGGATCAATGAGATCAATGGTATCTCATTGTTTTGGATTTCTCTAATGATTAGTGGTGTTGAGCATTTTTCACATGCTTCTTGTCCACATGTTGTCTTTTTAGAGGTGTCTGTCCATGTCCTTTGCCCACTTTTTCTTTGTTTTTTGTTTGTTAATTTATTAAGTTCCTTATAGATCCTGGATATTATACTTTTGTTAGATGCATAGTTTGCAAATATTATCTCCCATTCTGTGGGTGGTCTTTTTACTCTGTTCATAGTTTCTTTTGCTGTGCAGAAGTTCTTTAGTTTAATTAGATCCCATTTGTCAGTTTTTGTTTTTATTACAACTGATTTTGTGGTCTTAGCCATGAAATCTTTGCCAGGGTCTGTGTCCAGAAGGGTATGTCCTAGGTTTTCTACTAGGGTTTTTATAGTTTGAGATGGCATATTTGAGTCTTTAATCCATTTTGAGTTGATTTTTTTATATGGGGTAAGAAAGGCGTCCAGTTTCAATCTTCTGCATATGGCTAGCCAGTTGTCACAGCACCATTTATTGCACAGGAATCCTTTACCCATTGCTTGATATTATCGACTTTGTCAAAGATTAGATGGCTGTAGATGAGCAGCTTTATTTCTGGGCTCTCTATTCTGTTCAGTTGGTCTATGTATCTGTTTTTGTACCAGTATCATGCTGTTTTGGTTATGATATTAGTCTGTTCTCACATTGCTATAAAGAAATACCTGAGACTGGGTAACTGATAAAGAAAAGAGGTTTAATTGGAAGCATGAGTCTGTCATCTGCTCAGCTTCTGGGGAGGCCTCAGGAAACTTATATTCATGGTGGAAGGCAAATGGGGAGCAGGCATTTCACATGACCAGAGCAGGAGCCGAGAGAGAGAGTGCCACACACTTTTAAACAACCAGATCTCACAAGAACTCACTATCTCAAGGACAGCACCAAGAGGGTTGGGGCCAAACCATTCATAAGAAGCCCACATGATCCAGTCACCTCCTACAAGGCCACACCTCCAACATTGGGGATTACAATTCAACACGAGATTTGGTGGGGACACAGAGCCAAACTATATCAGTTACTATAGCCTTGTAGTGTAGATTGAAGTTGGGCAATGTGATATCTCCAGCTTAGTTCTTTTTGCTTAGCATTGCTTTGGCTACTGGGGCTCTTTTTTGGTTCCATATGAATTTTAAAATAGTTTTTTTCTAATTCTGAGAAGAATGTCATTGGTACTTCGATAGGAATAGCATTGAATCTGTAAACTTCTTTGGGCATTATGGCCATGTTAATGTTGATTCATCCTGTGGATGAGCATGGAATGTTTTTCCATTGTTTGTGTCATTTCTGATTTCTTTCAGCAGTGTTTTATAAATTTCTTTGTGGAAATTTTTCACCTCCCTATTTAGCTATACTCCTAGATTCTTTATATTTTTTGTGGCTATTGTGAATGGATTACACTCTTGATTTGGCTCTACATCTTGGTTGTTGATGTATAAAAATGCCTCTGGTTTTTATACATTGATTTTTTTATCCTGACACTTCCTTGAAGGTGTTATTAGACATAGGAGCTTTTGGGCAGAGACTGTGGTATTTTCTAGGTATAGAAGCATATTGTCTACAAACAGAGATAATTTGACTTACTCTCTTCCTATTTGGATGCCTTTTATTTCTTTCTCACACCTGATTGCTGTGGCTTTTTTTGGTTTGGCTTATTACTGATTCAGAACTCATTATTGGTCTGTTCAGTCTTTCAGTTTCTTCCTGGTTCATCTTTGGAGGTTGTATGTTTCCAGGAATTTATCGGTTTCTTCTAGGTTTCCTAGTTTGAGTGCATAGAGGTGTTCATAATAATTTCTGAGGGTTTTTTTTACATCTGTGGGTTAGTGATAATGTCCCCATTGCAATTTCAGATTGCATTTATTTGGATCATCTCTTTTTTTGTTCATTAGTCTAGGTAGCGATCTATCAATTGTATTTTTTCTTTTAAAGAACCCACTTCTGAATTTACTGATCTTGTGTATGATTTTTCACATTTCAATTCCATTCAGTTCAGCTTTGATTTTGTTATTTCTTGTCTTCTCCTAGCTTTTGGGTTGATTTGCTGTTGTTTTTCTAGTTCATTCTGGTGTGGTGGTAGGTTAATGCTATAAACTTCCCTCTTACACTGCTTTAACTGTGTTCCACAGATTCTGGTATGTTATATCTTTGTTCTCATTAGTTTCAAAGAATTTCATTTCTACCTTATTTTCATTGTTTAGCCAGAAGTTGTTCAGGAACAGGTTGTTTAATTTCCTTGTGATTATATGGTTTTCTGTGGTCTCTTCAGCAGCATATATACTATGTATATGGTTTTCAGTGACCTTCCTAGTATTCGTTTCTCTTTTTATTGCACTGTGGTCTGAGAGTGTGGTCAGTATGATTTTGGGATTTTTTAATTTGCTGAGAATTGTTTCATGGCTGATTGTGTGGTCGATTTTCTAGTATGTACCATGTGCAAATGAGAAGAATGTATATTCTGTTATTTGGGGGAGGAGAGTTCTGTTCATATCTATTAGGGTCATTTGGTCAAATGTTGAATTCAAGTCCCAAACATCTTGGTTAGTTCTTTGTCTCAATGATCTGTCTAATACTGGTGGTGCAGTGTGTTGAAGTCTCCCACCATTATTATGTAAGTTTCTTTCTAGGTTCCTAAGAATTTGTTTCATGAATCTGGGTGCATATATATTTAGGATAGTTAAGTCTTCTTGTTGAATTGATTCCTTTACTATTATGTGTGCCCTTCTTTGTCTTTTTTTTTTTTTCATTTTTGCTTTAAACTCTGCTTTGTCTGAAATTAGAAAGCAACCCCTGCTTTTTTTATTTTCTGTTTGCTTGGTTGGTAGATTTTTCTCCATCTTTTTTCTTTGAGGCTACGAGTGTCATTGCATGTGAGATGAGTCTCTTGAAGACAGCATACAGTTGGGTCATGCTTCTTTATCCAACTTACCCCTCTGTGCCTTTTAATTGGGGCATGTAGCCTATTTCCATTCAAAGTTAATATTGATATGGGCAGATTTGATCCTGTCATCTTGTTGTTAGATAGTTATTATGCATACTCAATTGTGGAGTTGCTTTGTAGTGTTAATGTCTGTGTACTTAAGTGTGTTTTTGTGGTGGCTGGTAATGGCCTTTCTATATTTAGCACTCCTGTAAGGACCTTTTGTAGGGGAGTTCTGCTGGTAACGAATTCCCTTAGAATTTGCTTGTCTGAAAAGGATGTTATTTCTCTTTGGCTTATGAAGTTTAGTTTGGCTGGATATGAAATTCTTCACTGTAGTTTTTTTAAAGAATGTTGAATATATGGCTGGGTGCAGTGGCTCACACCTGTAATCCTAGCACTTTGGGAGGCCAAGGCGGGCAGATCACTTGAGGTCAGGAGTTCAAGACCAACCTGGCCAACATGGCAAACCCTGTCTCTGCTAAAAATATAAAAATTAGCTGGGCATGTTGGCATGTGCCTGTAATCCCAGCTATCAGGAGGGTGAGGCAGGAGAATCACTTGAACCCGGTAGGCAGAGGTTGCAGTGAGCCGAGATCATGTCACTACCACTGCACTCCAGCCTGGTGACTCTGTCTCAAAAAAAAAAAAAAAAAAAAAAAAGGAATGCTGAATATAGGCCTCCAATGTCTTCTGCCTTGTAGGATTTCTGCTGAAAGGTTCACTGTTACCCTGATGTAATTCCCTTTGTAAGTGGCCTACCCCTTTTCTCTAGCTGCCTTTTCTGTTTCTTTTTTCTTTTTTTTTTATGCCTACCTTGGAGACATGAAAAATAGCCAAAGCAATGATAAGTAGAAAGAACTTAAGCTGGAGGTATCATACTACCCAACTTCAAACTATACTACACTTGGAGAATCTGATGACTGTGTGACGTGAGGGATGGCCATCTTGTATACTGTCTCATAGTGGTTCTCAGCATTTCCTGAATTTTAATTTTATTCCTATCTAGAGAGTTTGGGGAAATTTTCATGGATGATATTCTCAAATGTATGTTTTCCAGGTTGCTTGCTTTCTCTCCTTCTCTTTCAAGGACGTCACCGAGTTGTAGACTTAGTCTCTTCATGTAATCCCATATTTCTCAGAGGTTTTGTTCATTCTCTAATGGTTTTTCTTTATTTTTGTCTCATTGAGTTATTTTGGAGAACCAGTCTCCAAGCTCTGAGATTGTTTCCTCAGCTTGGTCGATTGTACTGTTAATACTTGGTGGTTATCTTATGAAATTCTTGTAGTGTGTTTTTCAGCTCAATCAGATCAGTTTGGTTCTTTCTTAAAATGGCCATTTCATCTTTTAACTCCTGTATTGTTTCATTATATTCCTTAGATTCCTTGGATTGGATTTTGACTTTTTTCTAAATCTTGATCTTCATTCTTGTCTACATTCTGAATTCCATGTCTGTCATTTCAGCCATTTGAGCCTGGTCAAAAAACATTGCTAGGTAACTGGTATAGTCATTTGTAGTTAAGAAGTCACTCTGGCTTTTTGAGTTGCCAGAATTCTTTTTTTTTTTTTTTTTTTTTTTTTGAGACGGAGTCTCGCTCTGTCGCCCAGGCTGGAGTGCAGTGGCGCGATCTCGGCTCACTGCAAGCTCCGCCTCCCGGGTTTATGCCATTCTCCTGCCTCAGCCTCCTGAGTAGCTGGGACTACAGGCGCCCGCCACCGCGCCCAGCTAATTTTTTGTATTTTTAGGAGAGACGGGGTTTCACCGTGGTCTCAATCTCCTGACCTTGTGATCCGCCCGCCTCGGCCTCCCAAAGTGCTGGGATTACAGGCGTGAGCCACCGCGCCCAGCCTGAGTTGCCAGAATTCTTGCACTAGTTCTTTCTAATCTCTGTGGGCTGATGTTCCTTTAATCTTTGAAGTTGCTCCTTTGAATGAGGTTTTTTTGTTTTTATCTTTTTTATCTTTTTTGATGATCTTTGGATTTGACTGTGGTATAATGTGGGTTCTGTTAACTAGCTTTGATTCTGGAAGATTTCAGAGGGCCAAGGCTTAGCTCAGGACTCCATGGCTGTGTGCTCTTACTCTTGGGGGCTGGGACCAAGCCCTTGGCTTTGTTCTCTATCCCCTTGAGGTTAGGAACCTGCTGTGCTGGAGGGGCCTAGGTATTCCCTAGTCTTCTGGCCCCAGTACTCCATCGAGTTGTGCCAAAGTGCTTTGTAGGGGCAGTATCAGCGAGATCTGTGCTCATTCATGTGTGCCAGCAACTGTGGTGGCACAGCAAGATGCACGTGCATCTGCTATAGGGGACACCTGCGGGACTAGGGCAGAAACATCCACGCATACATTCCCGCCATCTGTGGTGACATTGCCGGGTGTCCACATGTTGGCCATGTGGTGACAGGTGCTGGCATCTATGTATGTACTTGTGCTGGTAGGGGCAGGGGCACCGTATACACACTAAGGCGGCACAGGTGGAGCGCCAGCAGGGGCTGGGTTCTGGCATCTGCACAGGTACTTGCAATGCAGCAGCATGCTCTACATGGTGGACTGCCCGTGCCTCAGCTGGGTTGGACAGGGGAGGAGTGTGCACATATGTTCACCATCCAGGGAGGGGAGACAGGGTCCACCCGTGTCCATAGCCATCAAAGCAGTGGGGGGTGGGGAGTGCTGTGGGTAAGTACATGCCAGCAAAGTGGCAGAGGGGAAGTTTCAATGGGAGGGAAACTGTCAGTGGACTGGGGACCTATCTGCTAGAGCTCTCCAACAGGTAAACGTGGTCTGCCAGCAAAGGAGCTATGATAAGGGTCCATGGGAAGCACTCTGGTTGAGCATTGGAAGCTTGCCCAGTAAGCAGGCATGGCCAGACTGGGGTCCCTGGAGAGGCTAGCAAGTAGTGGGAGCGCTGTGATCGGACTAACCATGGGCAAGTCTGCCCTGCTCTGTTCAGGTTAAACAGTCTCTCAAAGGCTAAAGCCATCTAGCAGTGCTTGACATTCCTGGTTGGGAGTGGGGGTGGGGGTGGGGGCAGGCATGGGCATCCCTGGCCATGCTGCACTGCATCAGTTCCTGCACCAAACCCCTAGGCTGCGTATGGGCTGGAGTCCTGCTCTGCTTCTTTTCTATGCAGCTGTCCCTGCCAACTCAGGTGTCCATGGGGGTTATGAGTTCTCCTGCAGCTAGGATTCTGAAGGTCCATGGCAAGAGGGGGCCAGTGCTCACCTATTCAACTCACCTTTTCCCTGGAG
Source organism: Macaca thibetana thibetana (assembly GCF_024542745.1). Taxonomy (NCBI): domain Eukaryota; kingdom Metazoa; phylum Chordata; class Mammalia; order Primates; family Cercopithecidae; genus Macaca; species Macaca thibetana. The sequence goes on along the minus strand of NC_065584.1, from coordinate 161,418,105 downwards.
TCAGCGGGGTCCAGGAGCCTGTCCCAGTGTTTGGCCAACCCTGCATAGGGTTCTCAGCTTATCCCCCTTCAGTCCAGTGTCCACATCCTTCATCCATCCACTCTCAATGCCTTCCCTCTGATGATCTGCTTGGAGTGTGCAAGTCTTGCAGATGTCCATTCCTTTAGTGGAAAATTATCCTTCCGGGTGTGTCTAGTTGTCCATCTTGAATTCCTCTCTTGTTTTGTTTTGTTTGTTTTGAGATAGGGTCTCATTCTCTTGCCCAGGTGGAAGTGCAGTGACACAATCAGCTTACTGCAACCTCAAACTCTGGAGCTCAAGGGATCCTCCTGCCTCAGCCCACCTAATAGCTGGGACCACAGGCATGTGCTACCATGCTCGGTTCATTTTTACATTTGTAGAAACAGGGTCTTTTTTTGTTGCCCAGGCTGATCCTGAACTCCTGAGCTCAAACAGTTTTCTTACCTCAGCCTCCCAAACTGCTAGGGTTACAGGCATGAGTCACCGCGCCCAGCTTCCCTCTCCTGTTCTTTACAACCTGCAGGTCACAGGGCTATGGAGGCTACAGGAGAACCATCTTGGCCTCCCAGACCAAAGAAAGAGGAGCAGTGGAAACTGACCAAGAAACAGACATGTAGGCATGAGAGACAAAGTCTAGCTGAAGTTGTATTTTCTATATAATTGACTCATAATAATTGCACATTTTATGGGGGTACAGTGTGATATTTTAATACATGTATATATTGTGTACTGATGAAATCAGTGTAGTTAGCATATCCATCACCTCAAACATTTCTTGTTTCTTTGTGATGAGAACAATCAAAATCTTCTAATTTTTATATACAGAGTATTGTTAACTATAGTCACCCTCCTGTGCAATAGAACACCAGAACTTATTCCTCCTATCTAACTGTAATTTTGTAACCATTGACCAGTCTCTTCTCATCCCCTCCTCTCTGCTACCCTCCCCAGTAACCTGTATTCTACCCTGTACATCTGTGAAATCTGGTTTTTTTTTTTAGATTCCACAAATGGTGAGGTCATACAGTATTTGTCTTTCTGTGCCTGGCATATTTCACTTAACATAATGTCCTCCAAGTGTATCCATGATGCCATAAATGACAAGATTTCATTCTTTTTTATGGCTGAATAGTATTCCATTATGTATATACATCTCATTTTTTTATCCATCCGTTCTTTGATGGACCCTTAGGTTGATTCCATATCTTGGCCATTTTGAATAGTACTGCAATAAACATAGGAGTGAAAATATTTCTTTTTTTTTTCTTTTTTTTTTTTTTTGAGACGGAGTCTTGCTCTGTCACCCAGGCTGGAGTGCAGTGGCCAGATCTCAGCTCACTGCAAGCCCCGCCTCCCGGGTTCACGCCATTCTCCTGCCTCAGCCTCCCGAGTAGCTGGGACTACAGGCGCCCGCCACCTCGCCTGGCTAGTTTTTTTGTAGTTTTTAGTAGAGATGGGGTTTCACCGGGTTAGCCAGGATGGTCTCGATCTCCGAAAATATTTCTTTACATACTGATTTCATTTCCTTTGGATGAATAGCCACTAGCAGGATTGCTGGGCCTTACAGTAGTTCTATTTTTAATTTTTTGAAGAACCTCCGTACTGATTTTCATAATGGCTGTACTAATTTACATTCCTACCAACAGTGTAAAAGTGTTCCCATTTCTGTACATCTGTGTTAGCATTTGTTATTTTTTGCGTTTCTGATAATAGCCATTCTAGATGGGGTCAGAGGATGTATCTATTTGTAGTTTTGACTTGCGTTTCCCTGATGATTAGTGATGTTGAGAATTTTTTTTATATACCTGTTGGCCAATTGTATGTCATCTTTTGAGAAATGTCACATCTCACACCAGTCAGAATGGCAATTATTAAAAAGTCAAGAAACAATAGATGCTGGTGAGGCTATAGAGAAACAGGAGTGCTTTTATACTGTTGGTGGAAATGTAAATTAGCTCAACCATTGTGGAAGACAGTGTGGAAATTCGTTAGAGATCTAGAACCAGAAATACCATTTGACCCAGCAATCCCATTACTGGGAATATACCCAAAGGAATATGAATCATTCTGTTACAAAGATACATGCACACATATGTTTATTGCAGCATTATTTGCAATAAAAAAGACATGGAATCAACCCAAATGTCCATCAATGATAGACTGGATAAAGAAAATGTGGTACCTATACACCATGTAATACTATGCAGCCGTAAAAAGGAACGAGATCATGTCTTTGCAGGGACATGGATGGAACTGGAAGCCATCATCATCAGCAAACTAACACAGGCACAGAAAACCAAACACCGCATGTTCTCAGTTATAAGTGGAAGCTGAACAATGAGAACACATGGACACATGAAGGGGAACAGTATACAGTGGAGCGTGTCAGGGGTCAGGGGGAGGGAGAGCATCATGATAAATAGCTAATGCATGCTGGGCTTAATGCCTAGTTGATGCATTGATAGGTGCAGCAAACCACCATGGCACACGCTTACCTATGTAACAGACTTCCATGTCCTGCACATGTACCCTGAAACTTAAAATAAATTTTTGTTAAAAAAGAAATGTCTGTTCAAGTCTTTTGTCCATTTTTAAATTGGGTTATTTGGTTTTTTTTTTCTTTTTTTTTTTTAAGCTGTTGGGTTATTTGAGTTCCTTATACATTCTGGTTATTAACCCCATGTCAGAAGCAAAGTTGGCAACTATTTTCTTTCATTTTCTAGGTTGTCACTTCCTCTATTAACTGTTTCCTTTGTTATGCAGAAGTTTTTTAGCTTGTTGTCTTTTTGTCTGATTTTGCTTTTGTTACTTGTGTTTTTGAGATATTCTTCAAAAAATCCTTACTTACATTAATGTCATGAGGCATTTCCCGTATGTTTTCTAGTAGTTTTATAATTTCAGATCTTGTATTTAAATCTTTCATCCATTTTGAGTTGATTTTTGTATATGATGAGAGATAGGGTTCTAGTTTCCTTAATGTCATCCTTAATAGCAACAAAAACTATGCTTAAGAATAAATCTTTTAACCCTTTTCCCATTTGCCTTGAGAATATTCACCAGTGGCACTCACAGATGTAGCATTTACCCCAAGATAACTTTGCCATGAAATAGCTTGCTTTTATTATTATTTTCACGTTGCTCTAATATATCAACTTTGGAAACAAGACATCATTCTATTTATAGCATTCTTCTTTTCATAGTGGTATTTCCATCTACCAAATATAGTAATTCTTAATCGCTGAAAATGTCAAATCCTAGAAAATGTAGCATTTCTATTTTTTTGTGATGGTAACATCATTCTTGAACAGTTGTTGGCCCAAGATTCATTTGATGAAGCTGATTTTTTCAAAATAGGCAATTCTGATTATTCAATTCTAATGTTCTGTTAAGAAATAACTCCATGAACAGTTTCTATATTTTATTTTCACATTGAAAATCAGTTTGATTTGCTTCAGCCTCAAAGAGCTTGTTTATGTAAAATTAAATGAGCGCTAGCAGCAAGCTGCACTTTTTTTTTCCTAAATGGGAAAAGGGCTAAAAGAAATAAGATCTTATGAATAAAATTATAAAATTCTGTTGAGAGAATATTTAACGAAATGGAGATCCAGGATGCTCATAGTTTGGTAAACTCAATACAATAAAGCTGTCAAGTCCCCATAAATTAAATTAAATCATAAATAAAATCCAATCAAAACAGCAATAGACATTTTCATGGAATATTACAAAATGATTCTAAAAGTTCAAAAAAATAAGTGAGTGAGAATAACCAAACCAATTTTAAAGAAGAAATAAACAAGACTTTTTAAAGCTTTGGTAATTAAAAGTTTCTTATTAGTACAAATAGATCAATTAGTAGAAAATATTAGCCCACAAATGATTTGACCTATGTACGCATATATATATATATATTTATATACAACATATATGACCCTTCTCGTCAATCAGTCAATGAGTGGATGTATGGATAGAGTAAGTGAGCAAATGAATAACCACACCATATACAAAAATTAACTCCAGAGTGAGTTAAATACCTATAAGTGAAAAAGCAGAACTTTTAAAATTTAGAAGAAATAAATTTTATGATACCAGGTAGAAAAGAATTTAAGATCTCGAAATCACTATTAATTAAGGTAATGTAATTGATCATATTAAACTAAAAAAAATCTTCAGGAAGCAATGCAGCATAAACAAAGTTGTATACCAAAGAATATAAAGAAGATATTTACAACATATATAACTGGCAAATGAGTTAGTACAAATATATTCAAAAGTATCCTACAAATCTTTAAGTCAGCTCATTAGAAAACTGGAAAAGCCACAGAAAAATAAATCCACATGGCTAATAAATATTTCAATAGATACTTAATCTCATTAATAATTGGAGATCTATGAATTTAAATAAAAGAACATTTTACTCCCACTTCTTTGGCAAAAATTGAAAGTTCAAAATACTAAATATGGGAAAGCATATGGGGAAAGGGAACCCTGTACACTGCTGGTGAGAGTGTAAATCAAAACCCACTTTGAAGAGCAAGTTCTAGTAAAGTTGAAGCTGTGCATTCCCTATTTGACCCTAAAATTTCCATTTCTAGGCTTATACTTTGGAGAAAATTTTGTAGTTGAATGTAGTGGGATCTGTACAAGGATGTGTGTTGCATCATCATTTTAATAGCGGAAATCTGAAAACAACCTAAATGTTCATCAGTGGAAAAATGACAGAAGGGAAGGGGGTAAGTTTGTAGCATTGTCATAGAATAGAATACCATCGAACAGGTCACTGACTCATTTATTTAAAAAACATTAATGAGCTATCCACTGTATGCCAGATACCTTTCTAGATACTGAGGATATGATGATAAACAAGACAAATACTTTTAAGTTGTAAAACTTAAGTTCTAGAAGTCTGCATACAGTGTGCTACCATTATGTAACACTTGCAAATACTTAAGGAAATGCTGTACTTCTTAGCAGAGAAAGAATGCATTTGTATGTGACAGAGAGAGAGAGAGAAAAGTATAAAAGCATCAAAAAGAAAAAATACCAATTTTGGATAGTCCTTACCCCCGTGAAAAGTAGGAAATTGGGTGGGGGCAGGGGTATTAATCCTATTCTGTTTTATTTCTTTTTTAAAAATAATAAAGCATTGCCGGACATGATGGCTAATGCATATAATGTCAGCACTTTGAGAGGTCAAGGTGGGAGGATTCCTCGAGCCTAGGAGTTCGAGACCAGCTGGGCAACAAAAAACTTTTTTAAAAAGCACAGCTGAAAACACATTTTTAGATGTAGACAGTAGGTACATAGATTTTGGTTATATTATCTTTTTCGTATATTTGAAATATCTGATAATATTTTTAATTTAAAAAGGATTGATAGTCAATAACATAAAACATCTTGGACTTATATTTTCAACATTTGTACTTCATACTTCCACTACCCTGGGGTGTATCTTGTTGTGTGGATTTTTCCTGGGAAGGGTACTAAACCTGCTGGTAAGCAGTACTCTAGCATTTAGGGACTTGTTTTGAAATTTTAATCTAGGTCTAGTTTAGTCCTACTATCAAGGCATAGATATTTTTGGGTTTCTTCTGTGTGTCCTGGATGTTGAACTAGGACTTTACCCTGGCTAATCAGGACTCCAGTTTCTCCCTGCTCTGTGTGAGCTCTGGGAATATTTTTTTAGGGCATGGGAGATGTCTTTTTTTATGTCAGTTTTTTGCCTTGTCTTATGGAGTTTCATCCACACATGCATAACTTAATATCAGCAATAGAGTTAAAGAGAACACCAGGCAAATTTCTGTAGTTAATTTCTCTGTTTTGCTCCATCTTTTCTGGTATTCTGTCCCACATACTCCATCTAACTTCACCTTCCTGAACTCTTGTTTCTGTCTCCTCAACTTAGTGAGACTATTGTCCTTTGCATCTCCTTCCCTTCACGGTAGTCTTCAAAAAGCCAGGGTGATTATGAAGCTCCCATCATTTATTTCCCTTTTCCTAGGCATCACAGTCCTGAGATACCTATTATTTTAATGTCTAAAAATAGTTGTTTCATATGTTTTATCCAGGGTTCTCATTATTGACATCAGGAAGCTTAGCCTGGTCCCAGTTACTCTCAGTGGCCAGAAGTGGAATTGATGATATATTTTTCTCTTCTAAAATATGTCTGTTTTCTAACCATGTACACTATAATAGCATCAAAGAAACCTTTATAAGGCAATCCAGTAGCAATATTGTGGTCCCTAAATATTCTTCTTAAAATGAACCAATGTTGTTGGAGAAACAGTTGCATCTCTAGCATAGAATGTTCAGGATGAGCCTGAGATATTTGCTTGTGCCAGTTAACAAGGAAGTTATGAAGTGCTGAGTTATTGTCAAAAGAACACAAGAGCTACCCTAAAGGGGTTGTTGCATTTGCCCACAATAACCATTGGAGCATTAAGAATAATGACTATAGTTTTACATCAAACACATTAAAGATATAAAAATTCATGAATTCATAATGATAATTTAAGAGGAAAAAAATCTCATTGGCCCCCATTGAAGGTTACTAGGATACTAAGTTGTTATTCTAAAAACTGGTAAATTACGGGAAGAAACCAAGTATTTATCATGCCTTGCTTATATAAATTGTATTTCAGGGTAGCGAAGTAATTGATGTTAATCAGTTCAGAAGGACTGATAAAGATATGAAACCACTATATTGTAAATTCTGTAATGAAGTAATGAATCTAGATAACAACCATCAGTGTATACTAAAACCACTGAGTGTTTGGCTAATTGGGATCTTCCATATATCAACCTTAAAGAGACCTAATTCATATACCATACAAGTTACTATTTAAAATATCCAATTTATGATTTTTGGTATGTTTAAAGAGTTGTGCAACCATCAACACGATCAATTTTAGAAGATTTTCATCACCCCAGAAAGAAACCCTGTACCCATTGCCAGTCATGCCCCATTTCCCACTAACCTCTCCATCCTGGGCAACCATGAATCTACTTTTGGTCTGTATAGATTTGTCTATTCTGGACATTTTATATGAATAAAGTTATTCAATATGTGGTCTTTTGTGACTGGCTTCTTTCACATTAGATAAATTTCAGGGCTCATCTACATTATAGCTTGTATCAGCATTCTGATACTTTTTATTGCTGAATAATAGTCCACTGTATATAGACAGTAGTATTTCATTGTATAAGACATTTTATTTTGTTGATAGACATTTGAGTTGTTTATGCTTTTGGCTATTAATAATGCTGCCATAAATACTCATGTGCAAATTTTTATATGAACAGATGTCTTCTTCAGGGTACATTTCTAGGAATGGAATTGCCAAGTTGTATGGTATAAACTTTGAAGAAACTGGCAGATTTTTCCTAAGCACCTGTATCACTTTACATTTTCATTAGCAGTGTATGAAGAAGACTCCCATTTTTCTACGTCCTCGTTACTGTCTTTTTAAATACAGCCATCCTAGTGGGTGTGAAATGGTATCTCATAGTTTTGATTTACATTTCCCTAATGACTAATGATATTGAATGTCTTTTCATATACATTTCAGCCATGTATGTATCTTCTTTGGAAAAATCTATTCAAATCTTTTACCCATTACCCATTTTTTAACTTGGTTTTTATAAAAATTTGAGTTGTAGGTGTCCTTTTTGTGTTCTGGATATATAACTCCCTTAGAAATGTTATCTGCAAATATTTCCTCCCATTGTCTGGGTTGTCTTTTCACTTCTTGATGATATGTTTGAAGCATATAAGTTTTAATGGTGATAAAGGTCAGTTTATCTGTTTTTCATTTTGCTCGCTGATGGTTTTGGTGTCATATCTAAGAAATCATTGCCTAAGCCATGGTCGTGAGCTGGAGGTCACAGCATTCATGGCATTAGGGAATTCCCTACCTTATTTCCAACCTATCTTGCAGCTGTGGCACAGGCATATGATATAGGTTCCTCCACTTTGAAGCATCCATGCCAGATTTTGTTTCAGAGTCTAGGGAGGTAAAGAAGCAAAACACTGCAAAAAATCCATTTTGGTAAGGGTAGCAGATATATCTAGTTTCCAGATTTCAGCATTGGTAGGAGTTAGGGGTGACATGCAGCTTCTGTCCACAGTGCAAACCACAGTGCTTTGCCCAGCAGTTGCAAGTGCAGAGTGTACACTGAAAATCTTTCTCTTACCATCATTCATTCATTCCTGAAATGAATCCATTCTGTGTGAGAATTCTAATTGAGAGTCTACTTCATGTTATTTTAAATAAGAAAAAAATGCATTACATGTCAACCTTAAACCTACAGCCAATTTCCTAAACTGTACCAAAACACGATAAAATGCACATATAAGTAATAAGCATACATATGAGGATATAAAATGCTTAAAGCATCAAAATAATTCATACAGTTGTGAATGGTTTGCTTTGTATGCAGTAACATATTACATCTCCCCTTTGTTGACAGTCAGTGCATTTTTTCAAAATGTCTACATGCGATTGTGACGTTCTACAAACTGTATTAGAAATGTAATTCAACATACATACTATTTAAAATCTATGGAGATATACAACTATTATGGATCATAATTATTTTTAAAAATTAAAATAATGTACTGAGTTTGGGGTATATATATTTTTTTCTGCATACTAAACAACTGGAAAACTTTGTATTGAGGACTAGGTATGTCCTGTAAAGTTTGGGTATTAAAAACCAAGAGGCATTTTTATGAGGAAAATACTAAGCATGGAAACTTTCTGCAGAGGTATGCCTGTATTAATCAAGCACCTGTGACATAGTTGGCACCATACAAAGGGTGCACATGATGTCTATAAGTCTGTGTTTCAAGTAAAACGCAGCTGTGTTTCATAACCATGACTTAGATACCCCAAGACTTATATAAAGAGTAAAAGAAGCAAAATTTTTTTTATATAGTCTTCCGTTTTCTTTAACCAGCTAAGCTGTACCTACACCTCTCTCTTTAAGGAAGGTTGTAAAATCATCTCATCCCAAAACTTGTGTAGGGGTTGTGGATTCTTTATTTTTTATTTTTTGTTTTTTTTTTTTTGAGATGGAGATGGAGTCTCACTCTTGTCGCCCAGGCTGGAGTTCAGTGGCGTGATCTCGGCTCGTTGCAACCTCTGCCTCCCAGGCTCAAGCGATTCTCCAGCATCAGCCTCCCAAGTAGCTGGGATTACAGGTGCCCATCACCACACCCAGCTAATTTTTGTATTTTTGGTAGAGATGGGCTTTCACCATGTTGGTCAGGCTGGTCTTGAGCTCCTGACCTCAAATGATCCACCCGCCTCGGCCTCCCAAAGTGCTGAGATTACAGGTGTGAGCCACCGCACCCAGCCAGAGTTGTGGATTCTAATCCCAGCCCTGATAACACTTGGCAAGTCATTTCCCTTTTCTGGGCTACAATTTATCTATAATATGAGAAGTAGATTGAATTAGATCTAGAGTTTTGTCTAGTTTTAAAATCATTTGATACGGTCATATAAGCAGAAAATAGTCAGATGAGTAGAACAGTTTTCAATGCTTCTTCTTTTAGAATGTCCAGATTTTTCCAAAATAGCTTTTATCTTATAGTTATTCTCAGAAAAACTCGGGTTCCCCTCATTTAGAAATTACATTCTGACCTGACAGGTTAGGAAGATCAAAAATTGTTTTCAAATCAATTTATTTTGTTAATTTAAAAAAATGTTACAAGCAAGTATTTTTTATAAACAGATGATCTACAAAATTGATTATTAACTTTTTATCATATATGTTTCTAGGTAAATGTCTGTAATAGGAAAAGGGCCATGGAAAGATAAATTTGGCAGTGTTAATAGGCAAGCCCTCATTGGAGTATTTTTTTCTTTTTCTAGGCATTACTCTGCCACCAGTGAAGTCTCATTATTTCTAAGTGTCCTAATCAATAAGGTCATGAAAGATTGATTTCAGGAGCTGTCGCTGTGTTTATGACAAGAAGCATATAGAGTCATTTATAGAAGTGGGCAGTAATTCTCCTGTTAACTAGCAAGTCAAGGAATCAGTAAGCCCATCTTACATGTCTTTGGGTGGTGAGGAAAATCTTGATGGTGACCATCACCGACAGAGTAAGAGACTAATATTGTTAATTGAATTTCCCTAAAGAGAGCAAAAATATACCATCGTGTAGGGGGAAGGGTAGAAGGAGCAAATCCATACAGGTCTCCAATATGTATGAGTTGGTTGCATTGATTTTCCTCTGCTAATGGCCTAGGATAGATACCAAATTGTTCTCAGAAAATATAAAGTTGATTAGAGCAGCTCATTTCCACTTAAGACTTTTTAAATTGCAACTACAAATATTTCAAAGGTATATGTGTATATTTATATATATATATAATTTTTAAATAAAACATTTATTTTTCTATTAATTTGTGTTATACCATGCATAACTTATAAACATTTCCTCATTATTCCTCACAAACATGATTTTTTTTTTCTTTTTTTTTGAAACGTAGTCTTGCTCTGTCATCCAGGCTAGAATGCAGTGGCATGATCTCGGCTCACTGCAACCTCTGCCTCCCGGGTTCAAGGAATTCTCTGCCTGAGTAGCTGGGATTACAGGCGCCCATCACCACGCCCGGCTAATTTTTGTATTTTTAGTAGAGATGGGGTTTCACCGTCTTGGCCAGGCTGGTCTTGAACTCCTGACCTCGTGATCCACCCACCTCAGCCTCCCAAAGTGCTGGGATTACAGGCGTGAGCCACCGCACCTATCCACAAACATGATTTTAAAAACCACATGATATTTTATCATATAAGGCTACTATAATTTATTGGACTAATCCTGTAGTTTACATTTAGGTATACAAGGCCTTTTGAAAAGAATAATTAGTATTACTATAATACATGTTCATTGTAAAAAAACAAAAAAAAACTAGACAATACAGAAATGTATAAATTAGAAGAAGTTAAAAACTCATTTTTCTCTCCTCAGACATAACAATTTTAAGTTTAGAATGTATTCTTCCAGATTTTTTCTATGCGTATTTCTGTAAACATACATATACACTCATATTTTTTATTAAAAAAATATATATAAACGTGTATATATAGTTTTTTATTTTCACTAAGTAGTATATATGAACATCTCATGTCAACACATGAAGATCTACCTAATCCTTTTTTGATTAGCTGGATTTGTAAAAGAAAATTATTTTAGAGACAGGGTCTTGGTTTGTTGCCCAGGATGGAGCACAGTGGCACAATCATACCTCTCTGCAGCCTTGAACTCCTGGGCTCAAGCAATTCTCCTGCCTCAGCCTCCTGAGTAGCTAGGACTACAGGCATGTATCACCACACCCATCTAATATTTTTATTTTTTTGTAGAGACAGGGTCTTGCTGTGTTGCCTAGGCTGGTCTTGAACACCTGGCTTCAAGCAATCCTCCCACTTCATGATTTATTTTTTAATTTAAAAAACATGGCCACATGTGGTTTTTAAAAAATTAAACCATCCAAAAGAGAATGCAGTGAAAAAGAAATTCTTCTTTTACTTTACCCTGGGAATTATTTTTAAAGACTAAATAGTATTCCATGGAATACTTGTACCGATAACTTATTTAACTGTTTTCCCATTAATTGACATTTCTTTGAATTGTTTTTAGAGATTTTGCTGTTTCAAACAATGTTTCAGTAGACATCCCTGTACATATACCATTATGGACTTGGACTTATTTTCCAGGATAGGTTTACTGAATGTGGAATTGAACTTTTGATTTTAAGAAACTTCAGATGTGTTAAAAAGTAGCCAAAATAATTTGGATCAGTAGTTGGTTGGTTAATCCCAAAACCCAAACCAAGTAAATCATAACAAATGATAACTAAATACCTTAAAGTGTTTTAACTTAAAACATTTTAAGTGGAAATTTCTTCACCAATATTCTGATGTAGGAGCCAGGCTTTTCTTTGTGAATGATTCTCTTCTTTGGAGTTCCATTTAGATTTTCTTGCACAAAACGTACCTGTAATACATTGTCTACAAATTCCACTTTGAGGTTTTTGTAAGTGAAGCAAGCACATAAAATAATCTAGTTTGTTATCAATCCTCTAGAATTTTACATTTTCCCGTTAGTCCTTTTACTTGTTTTATCTACACCTAATTTGCTGCCAGTTTTGCATAGCAGTTGCTATTATTGAATCTTTCAAAAACATTCAGCTTAGTTTTTTAGTTGAAACTTTTTTTTTTACTTACAACATTAGTTTACGTGGCATTTAGTTAAGTTACATAATTATTGTAGAGTTGATTCATATAAACTTGTTTGGGAACAGGTAGGACCTACTCATGATTAGCGTTAACATCTAGAGGCAAGACCATTCACTAGGTTGCAGGCATCAGTCTTCATGTTTTACAGAGGAATGGAAAATGTCCCTTAATCCAACATTTTGGCTAAAGTGGAGATCAGCTAAAAGAACTGTCTATACCATTGTATATACCCATCATAATTTGTCAGATTTCATTTCTACATATCCTTGCTAAAACTAGGCATGATCGATAAAGCATTTTAAAGCTGGAAAATGTTTTGTCAGTGAACAATAACCAAAAAACCCTAGCATTTATTCTCTTGTAACACTTTGTAATATTGTCTCATTAACTCATTACCATTAACTGTATAATGTTATCCTCATTTTTAAAATAAGAATAGTGAGACACACAGAGATTAACTAATTTGACCAAGGTCACACCGCAAGTGGCAGAGCTGAGATTCAAAAGTTTTTTTTTTTTCCCCCAATATTTATTATTTTAATACTGGGGTGTTTTTGTTTAAAGACAAGGTCTCTCTATGTTGCCCAGACTGGATGTGAACTCCTAAGCTGAAGTGAGCCTCCTGCCTCAGCCTCCTAAGTAGCTGAGTGGCACACACCACCGCACTTGGCCAAAAATAGTTTTAAACATTTTTATTGGATATTATAAGTTTATTGCATAAATGAGATATTGAGTATTTCAGCATCATATATTTACACAAGAAGTTAAAACATTCTTGCAAAATATAGAAGTAGTCTCTATAATATATGAAATGTATATTCCTTTCAAGACATATACTTTCAGAATGGTTTTAAATTTTTACTCAGTAAGTATATGTTAACCCTACAAATTACTGGAAGAAAACCGTAGAATGTTAAAATTTAAGTAACATGAACAGTTATTAAGCCAACTCTCTCATTTAAGCAAATGGGATAATACAGGCCCACAGAGCTGGATGACCTTCCTAAGACACTATGACTACTAAGACCAGAACCCAAGTCTCTTGACTCTTCTGTCATACTTGTATTGAGATGATTCATAAACTCATGGCCACTTTATAAGTGACTGATCTACCTTAACAAGACTCCTTCAGCCCATATAGACTATGCAGAACCTAGAGCCTGAATGAAGATTTCATTAGTGAAATCTTAGTGCATTTCTGTAGGCCAGCAATACCTGTAGGTTAGAGACTCATCCGGGCAACATAAATTTTCCATGAATGAATGTGGAATATGTGAATGAACTGTGCTGATGCTTCATGTTTGCAAGGGCCTTTACGGTAAAGATTAAAATTAGAATTTTTTTTTTTTTTTTTTTGAGACGGAGTCTCGCTCTGTCACCCAGGCTGGAGTGCAGTGACCGGATCTCAGCTCACTGCAAGCTCCGCCTCCCGGGTTTACTCCATTCTTCTGCCTCAGCCTCCCGAGTAGCTGGGACTATAGGGGCTCGCCACCTCGCCCGGCTAGTTTTTTGTATTTTTTTAGTAGAAACGGGGTTTCACCGTGTTAGCCAGGATGGTCTCCATCTCCTGACCTCGTGATCCACCCAACTCGACCTCCCAAAGTGCTGGGATTACGGGCTTGAGCCACCGTGCCTGGCCAAAATTAGAATTTCTTATATTCTTAGCAGAGGATGATAATGTGTCATGGGCATAAAATTGTGTCATGGGCATGAAAAATTGTCAGTCTGTAATCATAAATGTTAAATTCATTTTTACAGACCCACTGAGTGTGTCTAACTCCAGCATGTTTTTGTGGCCCAAGTTAAGACCTATGTTTCTCTATACATTAAGCTATACATTTGTTTTGGACTCTGACTTTTAATAGATTTATTACCATGTGTTGCAGTGACCTCCATTCCATTTTTAAACATTTTTAATATGTTTAGAAATAAAAATATATTTGTTCTTTATGTTAAAAGTCATCTTAAGCTCTAAGTATAGTTAGCCCAGGAATAAAGATGTAGGAATTATAAACATTTATAGACTAACATAAAAAATCAGCAATATTATAACCTTGTAATTTATAAATATAATTTAATTTAACCTTATAATTTGTAATTATAATAGTTTGATTTGCAGTGTCATCTTAATTTAAAAGATATCTTGACGTTTTCAAGAGAATTATTCATCCTATTGGACTTTTATAACTTTTCAGGAAAGCTCTACAAAGGAGTAATAACAATTTTCTCCCATAGAATAGAGGAAATGAAAGAATGGGATTAATTACATTTTATAGAAAATTAGAATTACGAATTGTATTCCATGCCCTTTCATGTAAAATCACTGAAAAACCAGAAACTAAATTTAACAGATTTTTATTTGTGCTCTAATTTAAAACTGTCCTTTAGAGAGAAAATGTTACCCTTTTTCTACTGGCTTCCAATCCTTTTGCCTCTCATATTACTTACTCTTGCCTCAACTAAATTGTGACAGTATCTTTGGTGCATATTTTTTGATGACTGATGACAACACTTATGACCTCCCCAAGCTGCTCCCTTGGTGACCACTAATGGTTTATCTAGTGTCAAACAAGATCTTTGTTTTCTTGATTTTAGATAAATTTGCAGCCCACTGCTTCACTAGTCATGATGTCAGTTGTTTACATTTCAGCACAATGTTTGTCGTAACTTTCAAATACAGGGGAACTGTAGACAGACGGTGTTTATCACGTTGTAGAGACTGTCAGAAATGGCTGGCCTCAACAGAACTGAGTCAAGCCCAGTGTTTACATTTTAATCTGCAAACTGTCAGGCCTGCTCACTATAGTGACCAATTGCAGCATGAGAAGATGAATAGCATAGAATTTTTATACTAGTTGCTATATATTACTCTGAATTAATCTTTTCAAAAAATATATATATTACAATCATAGTGGCTGAAGGGTGAGAAGAAACCATTCCAGCAATGGAAATGGTAATATTACTAATTTGGTTAATAATCCTCTTCTGATAGTGAAATGTGGAAACTCACATGTAGAATGTGTTTTCTGTGGTGGTATTCTTTCCTAGCATCATCTGACCAAGTTAGGTCAGAACAGTGTGCTGACAGATAAACAGAGGAGGAGTAACCCTTTACTTGCACAGTGGTCATGTCGACTGGTTTACACCCAGTTAAAGATTGTTTCAATTTCAGGCATTTACTCAATTATTTACTGAGCAAGAGTGAAGGAAATGTGTAATAATTTTAATATTGCTTAAGATATGTCCATAGATCATACATATGTACACTCATGCATTGCTTAACAATAGGGAGACATTCTGAGAAGTGTGTCCTTAGGCAGTGTCATCATTGTGCAAACATCGTAGAGTATACTTACACAGACCTCGATGGCATAGCCTGCTACACACATAGGCTATATGGTATACCCTATTGCTCCTAGGGTACGAACCTGTACGGCATGTTACTGTACTGAATACTACAGACATTCGTAACACAATGGTAAGTATTCATGTATTTAAACGTATCTAAACGTAGAAAAGATACAGTAAAAATACACTGTTATAATTTTATGGGACCACAGTTGTATATGCTGCCAATTGTTGACCGAAACATCGTTATGTGGCACATGAGTGTATGTAAATATTGACATATTGATTTTTAACGATGCTCTTCCTTCTTTACTGCCTACATGCCATTTCCTTTTCTGAAATACTCCCCAAAGCCAGCCCCTACTTACTCTTCAATCTCAGTAATCTCTACCTTTAGGAAGCCTTTTCCCAGTTCACTGTTTAACATCCTTGCCCAGCTACATCATTGCTGCATAATAATTGATCATTTGTACTGCATAATATAGTTACTTATTTTCCTGATTGTTTTGCCTACAAAACTGTAGTTTCTAAAAGGTAATTATTTAACCCTGTGTCACTAGTGCAAAGCAGAGTGTTCTGCATATAGTAGGGCTAAATAAGTGTTAAATTATTTGTGGACGTCTTTCTCTTGCTGTAGAACCCTAGCATTCATGGCCCTCCCTTGCTGTTACTTTCACTTCCCACCTCCAAAAGGCATCATCATTTGTTAATCAAAGCGACATCTGCATTGTGCCTGCACCATCTATCTTTTCTATATTTCCCTGTGATGTTACCTCTGTAATACTCCCTCATTTCCTCTGCTTATCTGTGCATGCTCTTTTCAAGACCATATTTAAGGTGAATTTTCTTAAAAAAATTTATGATGAATTTAATCCTTAATGCCATAAAGATTGCAGTGAGAAATATAGGCCCTCAGATTACTTTCTGAAAAAATTAATGCTGATAGAAAAATTGATAAGTGAAAAGTCAGCATTAGCATGCAGTCTTGAAAGAGAGAAAGTATGGTAAAGAAAGAGGAAAGTAGCCCTGGCATGGTGGTTCATTCCTATAATCCCAGCACTTTGGGAGGCCGAGGCAGGAGGGTCATCTGTGCTCAGGAGTTTCAGACCAGCCTGGGCAACGTATCGAGACTCTGTCTCAAGAAAGAGCTAATGAAAGGAAAGGAAGGGAAGGGAAGGGGAAGAGAGGGAAAGAGAAGGGAAGGATAATGTTAAAGGAGTTTGAATATTAGTTATATATTTATTCTTACCATTAGCATAGTCATCTCTATGATGAGGGAGAACATTGCCACAGAAATGATAAGCCTCAGCTTCTTGCCCCAGATGTGCCTGGATGAATGACAAAACTATTCAGCCTCAATTTCATTATCTGTGAAGCAGTAGGTTTTAGGGTTTTTCCATGGGCCAGTAAGCGTTGAGATGATCAACACCTGTGAAAAGAAGGGGAAAAATATATAAAGTCTACTATTTTAAAATCTTAAAAAAAAAGTTGACATGAGGGCAAGGATACCTGGTGGGTAGTAGGAGAGACTTTATATTCTAATCATCTCTATCAGAGAAGACCTGTATTGTTGCTAGAGCAGGATTTTGATGATCTGTGCTTCTTTGCCAATCCCTGGTGCCTAAGGGACAAGGAACCTGCTGAGTGAAAGAATGGACACAACCCAATCACACAACTCATTGACTTTACTGAAGCCTGCTCAGTAGACCACTAGCTCTCTGTGGGATACTCAAGGCCGCCTTTACTCAGAGTCAGAAGACACTGGGAAATAAAATATCTCTGGGCAATTTCATTAAATAAGTGCAGGCTAATAATCATACTTAACACTGTGCCAGTTACCATTCTTTTTTTTAACATATATTTACACATTTAATCCTCACATCATCCCTTTTGTTTTTCTTATGCTCATTTTACAAATGAAGAAACTGAGGCACATGTCCACACTCCCACAGCAAATAAGTGGTAAACCATGATTTGAAAACAGATAGCTTGTCACCAGTTAATTACTATGATGTACCGACTAAAGCAAGTTGGTATTCTATCTTGCTGCCTCTTGCTTGAGCAGCCGTCAGGATGTAACTGTCCCCAGTTTCCTCAGGAGAGAGCACTGAGACTGTCTTCACACATACTCAGAAGCCACAACCAGGAGTCATGTTGCAGTCCCAGATATCTTTTTGTAGGGAGTGTTTTTCCAGACCAGTAAAGAAAACAAGCATCTCTTCCCAAGTGGTTTGATTTTCTGATTTCGTTTTCCAGCTTTAGTAGATTCTTGTAGCAGGTTTTACTTCAGGACCTTTATGTCCTCAACTTTTGCTAATACATATTCATAAGAAGTACCAGTATTCTTGGAGGTTAACTGATTTATAATCAACTTTTTTATTCGAGATTCATAAGCTTCTGCCCTAAATTTTTGTTATATTCAATTAAATAATTTTTTTATCGATATAATCAAGAACTGCTTTTTAAACTTATTTTTAATCTCTTTGTGGTTTGGATTAAATATATACATATACATGCATATATACATGTATACATATATATGTATATACACACATATATATACATATACAGACAGACACACAAATATAACTTTAAAGTTCTTTGATTATAAGAAATATGTCTTGGGGATTTTTAAAAATCTCTACATACGTCCCTCCCTCTGTCTCTCCCTTTCTACCTTTCCTTTCCCTTTCCTTTTTCCTTCCTCAGCACTGTAAATTGTTTTGTGAACCATGGTGCTGTACATAATTAATATATGATGGTGATAATTTCCAGAGACATAGCTCATTCACAGGAAACAGATGTTCTCTCATTTCCCTGGTGCAAACTCAGAAACCATGTGCAGATACACACTCATCAAATTCAGTTGTTTGGAAAAACTGTAGGAAGAACAAGACCGTCCGAAGTAGGACCACAAAGAGGTTAATAAATTTCCCATAGTGCCTCTGGAACAGATGTTTGGGACAGTGGAGGCCAGTACATGATGCCTTTAAGTTTTTCTCATTTTCAGACCACATTTTAGATAATTTAGGCTTGAAAGGTTCAGAACATGGTTTACAGGGTGACTGTGCACACTGCTCTTTCAAAAGGGTACAATAATCAAAAAGTAAATTGGATGCCTGAGAGCTGGATTCATCTGTTCATTGAAAACCAAGGAGTCATGTGGTCATTAAAAGATAAGGCTAAGTTATAACAAACAGATAATTTAGTTGATGGATGAATATTTTATTGTGATGTATTCTGCCTGTTACTAATACTTTGGAAGGATATCTCATCTCTCCACTAAAAGGCATAACACTATTATGCAGTGTGTTCTTATTAGAGCACATTCCTGCATTCCTAAAAACCATGTTCAAAATATAACTTAGGAAGTAGATCATTCTTCCAGCAATATGAATGCCTAAACTATGTGTCAGACCCTGCTTATAAGACACTTCAATCTAATATCTGGCTTCAGTCAAGTGAAGAGGTGGTTAAAATATAATAAGCTGTACAATGACAGGTCTTCTTGCTTCCATCCTTGGTACTTTGATTCTGCTCTTTATACAACCTCCAGAGTAATCCATAAGTCAGATCACATCACTTCCCTACTCAGTACCCTCCAGTGACTCCTCATCATACTCAGAGTAAAGCTAAAGTACTTATGATCACCTAGAAAGCTCTAGATTTGCCCCACTCTTTGCATGTCTGACCTGTTCTCTCACTACTTTCTCTCGTCATTAACTGCTCCAGCCTCATGGCCCTTGCCATTCTTCGGATATGTCAGCTTTCTTCTGCCTTAGGCTCTTGTCACTTACTCTTCTCTCTGCCTGAAAGTTCTTTCTCAAGATAGTTGCATGGCTTTTTCCTAACTTCCTTCAGGTCTTTACTCAAATGTCAACTTCTCAGAAGGCCTTCTCTTACCATGCTATTTAAAATTGTATCTCCCTCTACCTCCACAGCCCAGAGGCCCCCTTCTCTTGTTTTTCTTTGTCATCCTAATGGGTGATAAGGACTACATCTGACTATCTAACATACTACCATATTGCTAATGACTTTCTCCCCCAACTAGAATATTCCTAGAAGTAAAAGTAGAGATTTTTGTCTGTTCTTAAACATTTGTTGAATCAATCAGTGAATAAAAGTTAAATGCAAAGTTCTGGCAGGGAATGGTGGCTCACACCTATGCTTCCATCACTTTGGGAGGCTAAGGCGGGCGGATCACTTGAGGCCAGAAGTTGGAGATCAGCCTGGGCAAAACCCTGTGTCTCCTAAACATATCAAAAAATTAGCCAGGTGTGAGGGTACAGGCTTGTAATCCTACTTGGGAGGCTGAGGCACAAGTATTGTTTGAACCTGAGAGGCAGAGGTTGCAGTGAGCTCAGATCGTGCCACTGCACTCCTGCGTGGGCAGCAGAGCAAGACCCCGTCTCAAACAACAACAAAGTTCTATAAGGGCACATAAATCCAGTAACGAATATCAAAGATGACTTTTAAGTTACAATGAAGGTAATATTTGGCAGATACGAGTAGGACGTTTTTAACAGTGTTTCAATCAGAGAATGGCACTTGCTAAGACCCAGAGAAGCACAGAAGAAAGTGTGGTACTTCAGTCATTCATAATGGCTAGAGCATAGCCAGGTTGGGAATGGTAAATGATGAGACTAGAGAGATAATCAGGGACTGGTTAGTGATGAGTCAGATAAAGACAGTGGGAGCCACTGAAGGAAGAATTAAGTGATTAAATTTGCATTTTGGAAAGATCTTTCAGGCTGCAATGTGGTGAGTAGATTGGAGGAAGGCAAACCTATAGCAGAAAAGCCTCTAAGGAGCTATTTTGGATATTCTAGTGAAATGGTGGCAGCCCGAAGTAAGCTGACAATGATAGGGATTGTTTGAACCTGGAGAAACGCATTTGAAAAGTGTTTAAGAGACTAAATCAATACTGGCTGTGAAGAGTGAGGAAAAGGAAGAAGCTAAAAATGGACTATGGATGGTGGTGCCATTCAGGATCAAGTTTAATTTCTTATAAGAAAAATAACAAATTCCTCTCTGGACACGTTGATGTGCTTATGGGACATCCAAATACCTAGTAGAAAGTTATCTGTAAAAGTATGGGGTTGAGAAGAGGGATCTAGACTTGAGATACAGGCTTGGGGGTCATCAGCTTAGATACAGTAAAGGAAACAGTAGAAATAGGTGATAATCTGTAGAATGAAGAAGATAGGACAAAAAAGAAAAACATAAGAAAAACAAAAGAAAAACATATTTAAGGTGGAGATTGGCAAACTATAGCCCATGGACCAAATCTGGCCCACTGCCTGTTTTCAGTTGCCCACCAACTAAGAATGGCTTTTACATTTATTAATGATTACATTTTATCTAAAGTCCTTGATTTTGTTTCTTGGCCTGCAAAACTTGTACTATTAACTATCCAGTTCTTTAAGAAAAAGTTCGTTGACCCCTGATTTAAAGGCAAAAAGAGAAGAGCCTCCAAAGACAAAGATAAATGTTAGAGTGGTGGGGAAAATCAGAGTGAAGTGTTGTGTAAGCCAATGGGAAAGACGAGGTTTCCAGATAGTTGGCGAAAGTTTTGGGTTGTCTTGACACAGTAAGTTTATACATTGACACATCCTTCTGCTCCAAATACATAAAAAATAAAAAATTGTAAACAGAACTAAGAGGACATAGGCTGTCAAAAACAAAACTGGGATTTCTATGGACTAGAAATAGAGTGAATATAAACACAAAATAGTAAAATTAGCAGAAGCCATTCATAATTCTGTTGTGCTCCTGGTCCAGAGGCAGACTGTTGTGACTAGGATTGGACTAAATGGGGGCTAAATGCCACATACAGCAGCTATATTCACAACCTACAGTCAGAGCTTGGGTCTTTTCTTCTCCTAAAAGGAGGTGGAATAAAAACTGCTGCTGATTACAGCAGCTTAGTAGGAAGCTTTAAGCCTAGGGAAGAAGAGAGAGCACCCAGTTTCACAACCAAGAATTGAACCAAGCCACCTGCCAGCTCAGTAACTACCTCTGCAATATCTTCATTGTCAGTGCTGGAACTCCAACAACTGAATTGCCGTTTATATGACCTGGAGCCCTAGATGCCCAGGGAAAGCAACTGTGAAGCTGCTAAATAATAGAGGAAGGAAAAGACAGAATGAAACGAAAAGCCTCTCACCCAAAATGCATCTGCAAACCAAAACTACAAACATGTATAAGTCAAATATTAAGAAAGCCATGACATAACTTTCAAAAATGGAACAAGAATTTATAACAGATAAAATTACAAGTGAAATTAATTTTATAAAACTATCTGGGCTGGGCATGGTGACTTCTGCCTGTAATCCCACCAGTTTGGGAGGTTGAGGCAGGTGGATCATCTGAGGTCAGGAGTTTGAGTCCAGCCTGGCCAACATGGTGAAACCCCGTCTCTACTAAAAATACAAAAAAAATTTAACTGGGCATGGTGGTGGGCACCTGTAATCCCAGCTACTTGGGAGGCTGAGGCAGGAGAATCACTTGAACATGGGAGGTAGAGGTTGCAGTGAGTCGAGATCGCGTGACTGCACTCCAGCCTGGGTGACAAGAGCAGAAAACTCCATCTCAAAAAAAAAAAAGCTATTTGAAAAAGATTTTCCAGGAAATATTTTTAGTATTCTCAAAGAGATAAATGAAAACAACAGGTCAATATGAAAAAAGAGGCAAAAATGAAATCATAGGTGATTTAAAAACTGAAATCTAGGAAGTAAAAATATAGCTTTGAAATTAAAAATAAACGACAGGGAAAAAAACCTAGACTGGAAATAGAATTAATAGCTTGGGTCATAGTATTAATATTAAGGAATATATCTTAAAAATAGCAGAAGAACCGATAAAATGTGTGAAAGAATGGTTCAGAATGATAGAGTATAAACTGTGGGGCTCCACTGATGTTTATTTGGAGTTCTGGATGAAGGGAATGGAAAGAAAAGAATTAGCACTATTTGACATGAAACGCCTGATAATTTTCAAGAATTGAATAAAGGCATGAATTTACATCACAGTTAAACTGCAAAAGATCAAAGAGAAGACAAAATACTTCAAACTACAAGAGTAGAGACAGATTATGTAAAAAGTACAGTTAGACTGGTAACAAACTTCATCTTGGCATTAAGAGCTGCCAAAAACCAGTACAGCAATAGGTTCAAAATGCATAACTATAGTGTAGAATTTTATGCACAGTAAAACACTCAAGAGTGAAGGCAAAATGAAGCTATTTTCAGATATTCAAAGATAAGGAAATCTAAGTACCACAGGTCATCACTAAAAGTAATTAAAAGGTATACTTCAAAAAGAAGAAAATGAGCTCAGAGGGAAGGAATGGGATATATAAAAATGATGAGCCTAGAAATTGTAAAAATACATGAGTGTATTTTATTAATTATTGACAATGTTCAACTACTTTTTAAAGTCAAAAAACCACAGATGCTGGCAAGGCTGAGAGAAAAGGGAATGCTAGGGTCTACTCTGTTGGTGGAAATGTAAATTCGTCCAGCCACTGTGGAAAGCAGTCTGGAGATTTCTTGAAGAACTTAAAACAGATCTACCATTTGACCCAACAATCCCATTACTTGGGTGTATATCCAAAATAAAATAAATCATTATACCAAAAAGACACATGCACTCTTATATTCATCACTGTGCTATTCACAATAGTGAAGACATGGAATCAACCCAGGTGCCTACGCATGGTAGACTGAATAAAGAAAATGTGGTATACAATATACACCATTGAATACTGCACAGTCATAAAAAAGAATGAAATCATGTCCTTTGCAACAACATGAAGGCCATAATCCTGAGCAAACTAATGCAGGAACAGAAAACCAAATACCACATGTTCTCACTGATAAGTGAAAGCTAAGCATTGAGCACGCATGGACATAATGATGGAAGCAGTGGACAATGGGAACTACTAGAAGGTGAGGGAGGGGGAGAAAGTTGAAAAACTACCTATTGGGTAGTGAGCTCACTAGCTGGGTGATGGGCTCAACCTCAGCATCATGCAGTGTTCCCATATAACCCACACATGTTCCCCCTGTATCTAAAATAAAATTTGAAATTTTTAAAATAAAATTACTTTTTTATTTGTATTTTAAAAAGAAAAAAAATTTACACTGTAGTCCACAACAATAACGTAGTAGGATGGCATATAATTGGGAGTTAAAGTATGCTAAGGGCCTTATGACAGATACGAGTTTAGGAGAGTGAAGATTTTCAATAGGTTACTAATCCTATGAATCAAAATTACTATGCAGTAAAAACATCATAATTAAAAGTTTGTGTTCTAGACCAAGAATTCAAAATCAGTTAAATAATAGGATGAGGCTAATGATGTCATAAAGGCAAAGATAAAAGTACTTGATCTACCCGTGAAAATCTTTAACAGGATAAAATTCTAACAGTGGCTAATTAAAATAGGCACCCAGACAAAGGAATGCCTATATATTTTTTAAGTATACATACAGAAAATCCAGCTTTACCAAAAAATAAATTATGCCTAACAATCATGTATTATCAGTTTAGTCTGTTTTAATATGGTTAGTAATTATGTTTAATTTTTCTCATTTTAAGGGGCATATGATGGATTATTTGAATGGTTAGGTCACTTAGATCTTCTGTATGTAAACCTACCATTCATATTTATTCCCTAGATCTTTCAAAATTAGGTTTCAACTCTTGTTTCATTTCATGCATACGCTCTGATGTATTGGTAAGTCTTTACATGAATGGTAAAAAACAAAACAACAACAACAACAAAAACAGAACAAAAAAACACAGCTCCAGAAGCTGTAATGGCTATCTTAAACATCTTAAAGCACAGAATGAACTTTTCTGAGCAGAATTTGGGACTGTCCTTATTTTCTATTTCTGAGTGTCATAAAAATATAGAGACAAAAATATGCAGTAAGATGTAAATATTAAGTGAATATATTTAAAAATATTCACTTAGATATATGTTGATCTTGTTTCCAATGGAATCATCCATAAATGTCTAGTAATTTAAATGAAAATATTTTCCAAGAAGTGATGATCTTCTCTTTGAACTCTGAAGCACTTTGTCTGCACTTTTCTTCAGACACCTACCAAATTTTGCCTTATCTTGTAGCTACTTATCACTTTTGTCTCATTATGTAGACACTAGTCTTCTCAAGGCCTTCTACCATGGCTCCCCATTCTCCACAGGTAGACTAGTGCCATCTGTACAGAGCATTAAAATGTTGCATGCATGGCTGATTCATATATCTGAATTTTTGTTTTTGTTTTGTTTTCACTGTAAGAGTAAAGCATTTTATAGTATGTTACTGCTGCATGTTGTCTTGCAAAACTATGGAATTTTTACAAATTTGCTGGTAAAGTAAGTAAAGTATTTGAGTAATTGGACCATCAAGGTAATGAAAATTTGTGTAAAGCTGATTGTGTTGGTGTTTTGAAGGAACTTTAAATCATAGTTTAACATAAGAGTCTTATTTCAGTACTAACCGTTATTTCAGTCTTAGGAAAGTCAGGAATTCATGGTGTGCAGGAAAAAACTAAGGTAGGAAAGGTTAAGTGAAGTCACCAAAGTTA
The DNA here is from genome assembly GCF_024542745.1 of Macaca thibetana thibetana. Taxonomy (NCBI): domain Eukaryota; kingdom Metazoa; phylum Chordata; class Mammalia; order Primates; family Cercopithecidae; genus Macaca; species Macaca thibetana. The sequence continues at coordinate 161,392,899 of NC_065584.1, read as the reverse complement.
CAACAATTGGGATTTGTGGTTGTTGATTTATGCACATTTTTTTACTGACTGGGACGCTGAAGTGGAAAGCATATCATCCTCTCCAAGCATACATGGAAACATGCTGCAGTAGTTATTTTTCATATATAAAGTATGTATTTTCTTCAAAAAAAGTAAACTGTTATTACTCTTCTGTGCTCTCTGAGCCCTCTGGTTGTACTCCTGTTACAACATGTACTATGCAATTGTGGTTAATTGTTTAACTGTCTTCCTAAAGCAGACCCACCTCAGTGTTTGGCATTGGGTAGATGCCCAAAAATGTTTATTGAATGAATAAATGATTCCCTAGATGTAATTTAATTGCCTTTGGAATTTGGATTCTCAAGTTTATTTATATTATTACTCATTTTTCTAAAGCAAATAGATTCGAATCTCTTTGTTGATTATTAGTCGGTTCTATCAGATTTACATAAAGGACAATCAGTGACTGACCTGGGAACCAGTAGCTCAGTACTTCTGTGGCCACAATATTGGAAATGTGTTAGCTGCTTTGAGAAAGAAAAATGTGGCAGTTTATATCCAAACTTAGAATCATGGAGTTTTGTCTGATTTCAAGTCTTCCTCATTTTATGCAAATATATATTTCTCATCTATTATTTAAAACTTTATAACTCCAATTAGTTTAAATGAGTATGAACCCCTTTATGAGGTAAAAATATTTTTATAAAATTGTCTTCTAATTTGAATTTTATGAATCATGATTGGTTAAAGCAATATGCCACTTTTATTAAAGACATGAATACTTCATGAGAATTAAGCTAATCTATTTTGGAATTATGGGAGGAATATGTAGGAAACCAGTATTTCAACAAGTTGTATTTTTAATTTAGACCATTTTGTTAATATTTTTAACAGCTCTTATTTAGATATAATTTTATGCCATACAATTCACCCATTTAAACTGTTCAATTCAGTGACGTTTAGTATAGTCACAGCTGTGCAACCATGACCACAATCAATTTTAGAACATTTAATTACCCTAAAAAGAAATTCTGCACCTCTTAGTCGTCACTCCTCTATTGTCCCCATCCTGCAACGTTTTGTTAAAATTTACACTTTATGGTTGAAATACTTATTTCCTACCCTGTCTTAGTGTAAAAATCTTAAGTTTGCCTTTTGCACATGCATGTATGTATTTCAGCAATCTCTGTACAGTCCATATTTTTCACATCTTGCTACCAGCTATATGTGCTAATGAGTTTCGGAATTAGAATTTGAGTATCATAGTTTTACTTTTTCCTCAAAATATAAAACTTTAAAATTAGTTTATTATTTGAAGATGAACCATTGCTTTATTGATAGAATTGAAATCAGCAATCTTGTAACTGACTTCCTACTGGTGAATTAGTCATTGTATAGTGATTGAAGAAGTATCTCTGCACCAAATTCAAATTGGAATAAATTATACTGGGATACTTGCTCTCTCTCTGTCTCTGTCTCATAATTTGACCTAAATTATTATTCATAGGTTTTTACAATTTTTGGAAAACTAAAGTTAGTAACAATGCATTTTGGATTTTTCAGAATAGAATTCCCCACGTAAATGAGAAATAACATTATACACTAAGTCTATTTTGATGAATGGGAATGTATAAATCACTTGTCAGAAACATTACGTGCTTTTTTATGTGTAATTTACACTAAATTCTTGCTGGCACAAAGCATTCTCTGAATTAAATTCTCTGTACAAAAGCAGTAAAATGTATAATGCATTTCTGAATAATGCATTAACATCCTTATATTCAAGATCAGTGATAAACAAACTGGTACCCTAGTATGTGGGGACACAGTGCTATAGGACTGCTGAGTTCATCTGATGGAAGCTTTTAGAGACTCGTCTACTATCTTTGCATCTATTGCCATAGAAACAAATCTAATAGATTTTTAAAACAAATTTAATAGATTTATTTAAAGCAGTGTGCCACTTTTATTAGAGACATTAGTACTTCATGAGAGTTAAGTTACCCTATTTTGGAATTATGGGAGGAATATATAGAAGCCAGTATTTCAACAAGTTGTGTTTTTTAATTAGACATTTTGTTAATATTTTTAACAGCTTTGTATACACTTTATATAAGGTATATCATTTATGTATTATTGTGATACCTAATGGTAACATCAGGGACACAAATGGATAACCTAAGTACAGCTATGAAGGGCTAACTGTTCTTATCACTTCAGTTTATTAACTAATGAAAATTGGTCTCGAACTCCTGGCCTCAAGAGATCCTCTCTCCCCAGCCTCACAAAGTGCTGGGATTACAGTCATGAGCCTAATTATTTGTTTGTTTGTTTGTTTGTTTTCCTGACCTTAGATTTGGTCTTCTAAAGCACCAACTACACATTCCTTATATATGCTAGATACTAGTTTGCTGAATTGATATATTAACAAAACCTGTTTATATATGAATCCAAGACAGTGAGTTATTAAATGTACCATAAAAAGCTAGTAAGTATACAGATAACCAGAATGACCATCTTAATATATTCCAAGGCATATCTTTGTCTCATCTAATAGGATTTAATTTTCGTAAAGAAATGAGATAATTTTCACGTTCCTTCCTAATCTAAAATTCCTGAATTCTGAACTTATTTTCTGTCTTTTACCATTTATTCTTAGCTACTTGAATAATGACCCTTTTCAAAGCTTCAGTAACCTTTCTCTCAGGAGTAGCATAGAGTCATCTCTAATCTAAAAGTTTCTAGTTCATCATGTCTGTAGTGCTATAATCTGTCTAGGAAAACTTCCCAACACTGACCCTGTATGTAATTGCATTCACTTTATAGACATTTTAGTTCAATTAAACAATTTTGTTTTTCAGTGTATACCATGCAGGTAGGCAATATACTATGGTGTTTGAAAGCTCAGATTCTAGAGTCAGACATATCTGGGTTTGACTTCCTGATCAGCACTTACTATTTGTATAATCATAAGCCAACTACTTATTTTCTCTGAGGTTTAGTTTCCCCATGTAATGGGAATAGTAATTGTATGAACCTCATGCTGTTGTGATATGAGACAGTTCTTGCAAGGCAGCACTTAGGAGAGTACTTGGTGGGCGTGGGTGTGTTTGTGTGTGGGGGGGATTGGGTGTATGAGTTCAACAAATGTTAGTGATTTTTTTAAAATGTACCAAGCACATGGAAAACACCAGTGATAAGACAGCTATAGGCTGGCTACAGTGGCTCCTGCCTGTCATCCCAGGACTTTGGGAGGTCAAGGTGGTTGGGTCACTTAAGCCCAGGAGTTCGAGCCCAGCCTGAGCAATATGGCAAAACCCCGTCTCTACTAAAAATACAAAAACTAGCCAAGTGTGGTGGTGCATGCCTGTAGTCCCAGCTGCTCAAGAGGCTGAAGTGGGAGGGTCTCTTAAGTCCAGGAGGTGGAGGCTGCAGTGATCTATGATCACACCACTGCACTCCAGCCTGGGTGACAGAGTGAGACTTTGTCTCAAAAAAAAAAGATAGTTACAGGCTCTGTCCTTCTAGACAACCAAATAATTACATTAAAGAGTGATGACTATTATAACTGAGGAAATACACAGTTGTTCATGGATATAGTAGGAAGACTAAACACAATCTAGAGGTTACGGAAGGCCCCTTTGAGGAAGTAACATGAGTGAGTAGTTAGACTCTTAGCCAAAATATAGGTTTTATGAGAGAAACTATACTGTAGTACAATTTTAAGATATTACAAAGATCCCTGGATATGTCCATCAAGAACTTTTAAGGGTCTACTATTATGAGTATCACTTAGCATTGAATGAAACAGAAATGAAATGTGAAGCCTTAGAAAAAGCAAGATCTCTCTAGAATAGGAACTAACATTTGTTTCATAAAAATTTATTAGACACATATTTAGCTAGAGAAGAGGAGTTTAGGGGGCAGAATTTAAATATGATCATCACTAACATTTATTCAGATTATTCAGTCATCTAAACAAGCACTTGAGATAGGAAGTATTAGCCCTGTTATATGAATAAGAACACCAAGGCATCAAGAGGATAAGCAGTTTGCCTGATGTTATGTGGCTAGTAAGAGAAGGAGTTAACATCCAAACTCTGGCAGAATTATTTCATAGGCCATGCTCTTAGCCACTGTTGTTGTAGCCTCTGAACAGTGGATACACAGTGCATGCCCATAAGGAGCTCATAGTCTAGAGGACAGTATTGTTCTGGACTGTAGCTGCTAGGACAAGACTTATTTTGAAATCACTTATATCACAAAGTTAACAACCCTAAATGGTCTTTCTGCCTGATTCCCCTGATAAAATATATCATTTCTGCCTATCTTTCTCAGATCCCTACTTCCCCCTTTCCCTGCTAAAAAGGCCTCCTGATGTTGTATGCCATTTAATATTTACAAATAATATTTTCAAAGGTATAGTTTTTTAAGGATCTTTACATTTATTTTCTATATGATCACTTGCCCATGTAGTGAGGATATAAACTTGCCTGCTGACTTAAAGCTAAGTGTATTTTAAATTTCAGATTAAAAGCATTGTGTAAATATAAATTGATCATCACATTTCTCTTCAAATGAACTTAAAAGTGCTCCTTGTGAATAGGAAGGGATTTTATGTTTGCCTTTTCATAAAATTATTTAATGGTCGGGTGTCCTCCAGGCTTAACAACTCCTGTGAGTTTTGTTTGCCTTAAATGAGCAGCCTTTTAAATGTTTCAGTTCGCCTTTAGTAAAGGTCTTATTCTCACTAGCAGATATTCTGAAAAAAGTTTTCACACTGTTCTCCACATAAGAAGGTATTATTTGTGACATTATGATGGAGAACAGAAGCTCAACAATGTTAAACAGTGTTCATCCATGACCAAAGTATAGATTAACGTGGGTACCTTGAAGTCCCCATGCTGAAGGGCTGTTCATCTTTACCTTCTTCCTTGCTGCACTACATTTTGTGTCAGATAGTCTGATAGGAACACATTTTGCAATGTTTTTGCCTCCTATATTTCTCCCATAAACCTTTTAGGTGCTAGAGAACAGGAGGGTCTAAACCAGAAAGCAGGCTCCAGATAACCCATCTGAGAAAACCCTGACCCTGCCTATCACTAGCTGTTTCCTTCCCTTCGTTTCCTTTAGACTAAATTAAGCAGACCCGGTGCTTCTAATAGGATCATCTCTAAAATTAGCTGTGCTTGACTTTCCTTGTGCCTCATCTAAAGACTTTTACCCCAGCTGCTTCTTGGAAAGAAAAAAATATATATTGCAATGAATACCTTATCATAGCACAAGTGGAAAAGGCTTACTATAAAGACTGTGAAGCAGTATCTGTGCTGAAGTTGGAAGCAGAGCCTGCAGAGATGAGCTCCAGTTCTGATATCCAAGAAGGAAGGTGTTCTGAAAGATGCCCTGGCTGAGGAACTATTGAAGGCCAGTTGGAGCTTGAGCTGCAGGGAGCCCATCTTGGGCCACCTGGAGTCTCTTCTAACCCTTGTCCCACATTTTCCCACATTTCTTCCCGCCTTGCCCAAGGCCTGCTTCCCTCCTGCTGTGTGCACATTTCTTCCCATTTCCTGCCAATCTCAAGAACTGCACCGCTGGTTAAAAGAACTACTCATATTTCAGTCCCTTAGAATCTAGTTAGCTCTTTCATTTCCTTTTTTATTTACTTGTGATAGTCAAACTTAACATTCCTTTACATTCTTTGAGTCTGGATTACTTCAAGATTTTTTTTTAGGCTGCTAGTGAAAGCTAATATAAGAAAGCTCAGGATCTCTCCTCTAATCCTAAAAGTAACTTTACTTATCTTTAAAATACTATTAAGCTAAATGCAATGTGGTATGCTAGATTCAATCCTGGAACAGAAAAAGGAGGACATCAATAGAAAAACTGAGAAAGTCAAAATAAAGGCTGTAGGTTAGTTAATAGTACCAATATAATTTCTTAGTTTTGATAAACATACCATGGTTATATAAGATGTTAATATGTGCCAGGCATGGTGGCTCACGCTGTAATTCCAGCACTTTGGGAGGTCGAGGCGGGTGGATCACTTGAGGTCAGGAGTTCGAGACCAGTCTGGCCAATATGGTGAAACCCCATATCTACTAAAAATACAAAAAAATTAGCTGGGCTTAGTGGCATATGCCTGTAGTCCCAGCTGCCTGGGAGACTGAGGCAGGAGAATGGCGTGAACCCAGGAGGCGGAGGTTGCAGTGAGCCAAGATTGTGCCACTGTACTCCAGCCTGGGCGACACAGCAAGACTCCATATTTAAAAAAAGAAAAAAAAAAGATGTTAATACAAAGGAAAGCTCGACTAAGGCATATAGGAAATCTCTACTATCCTTGAAACCCTTCTGTAAATCTAAAATTACTTGAAAATAAAAAGTTTTAAAAATATATTTTAAAAGTATATATATATATAGAGAGAGAGAGAGAGAGAGTAAAATCTTGGGCTTTGTAAATCAAGATTTTACAAATTTGGGCTATTTAGAGATAAGGGTGCCAAAAGTCAAACATACTTGCAGTTACATGCAAGATTTTCCCACAACATTCTTGGTGTAAACCCATTACACACTCAGAAATCAGATAAACCTAGACTCAGTCCCCAGCTCTGCTACCTCTAGCTTTGTACGTTTGAGCAAGTAACTGATTGTTCTAAGACTGATCTTCATATCTGTATAATGGGGCTGATGAGTGCTACCTCACAGGATTGTTGTAAGGACTTATATGTGAAGATAGCCCATGGCCTGCTACATGGTAAGCCCTTGAAATGTTGCTCTCAATAGCCCTCCAAGATGGTAATTTGATAAAAGTAAAATTTGGGTTCCTGTTTCCTCCTTAAATTTGTTTTGACTCTCAAGAATTGCTTTCCCCCTCTGTCCCTCAGGATATAGAAAGTTCTAGGTCACCAGCAATCTCATTTGGGTATATACCCAAAGGATTATAAATCATTCTACTCTAAAGACACATGCACACGTATGTTTATTGCAACACTATTCACAATACCAAAGACTTGGAACCAATCCAAATGTCTATCAATGAATGACTGGATCAAGAAAATGTGCCACATATATACCATGGAATACTATGCAGCCATAAAAAAGGATGAGTTCATGTCCTTTACAGGGACATGGACGAAACTGGAAACCATCATTCTCAGTAAAGTAACACAGGAACAGAAAACCAAACACTGCATGTTTTCACTCATAAGTGGGAGTTAAACAATGAGACACATCAACACAGGGAGGGAAGCATCACACATTGGGGCCAGTCAGGGGATGGGGTGCTAGGGGAGGGATAGCATTAGGAGAAATACCTAATGTAGATGACCGGTTGATGGGTGCAACAAACTACCATGGCACATGTATACCTGTGTAACAAACCTGCACATTCTGCACATGTATCCCAGAACTTAAAGTATAATTTTAAAAAATTTTTAGGCCAAGCGTGGTGGCTCAAGCCTGTAATCCCAGCACTTTGGGAGGCAGAGGCGGGCGGATCATGAGGTCAGGAGATCGAGACCATCCTGGCTAACACGGTGAAACCCCGTCTCTACTAAAAATACAAAAAAATTAGCCAGGTGTGGTGGTGGGCCCCTGTAGTCCCAGCTACTCGGGAGGCTGAGGAATGGCATGAACCCAGGAGGTGGAACTTGCAGTGAGCCGAGATCGCGCCACTGCACTCCAGCCTGGGGGACAGAGCAAGACTCCATCTTAAAAAAAAAAAAAAAAAGTTTTTAAAGAATACATATTTTAAAGAAAGTTCTGAGTTCTGGGTCACTACTTTCCCTAAGAATATCGCAAAAAAAACTGATGCCAAGATGAGTAAGGCAGGATGATTGACAAAGGCACAGTGGTTGGCCTCCGCATCTCTGGTCTCTCCTTTCCCTCTTTCCCTTCAGGCAGGCGTAACAGAAGGGCCTGCCTTCTCTATCAGCACACACAAGGACCAGTAACGTTTTCCAAAGGTTCTAGCTTACTTGTACCCTTACCTTGACTTTTCCAAGACTGTGGGTTTCTGAGACTTTTCTTTCTTATTGATGGGCTCTCTCTCCTCTTAAGGGAATTTCTGATGTCAGAGCCCCAGAAATTAAATTAATTGTAACTTTGTTCTTTGATGCAAATATTTATTGAATACCTACTTTTTGCTAGACCCAATATAAACATAATTCCAGCTGTTAGAGACCTCACAATCTAGTTTGTAATGAAGTAAACAGATACGGTAATCATTATGATTTAGTTTACAACCAAATAAATATAAAAATCAGTAAAGAAGCAAAAGTGTTATGATGGGGAGAAAATAGAAATTGCCACCTCTGAGAAAAGGGTCTGAGCTCTAAGGTCCTGCCTCCTAGGAGCTGCTGGACCCATTAGAGGTAGTCCATGTTACTGGCTCTTGTCCATATAACCCATTTGCCCAAAGCAAATTTTCTTTACTCTCATAGTCCCAAATTTCTTTTACCTTTAAACTTTAAAACATTCAGGATACTTGAGATACAGGGGCAAGGAATAAAGGAACTGCTGTGTTAAGACTCATGAGGTTCTGCTGTAAAGTAGTGGGTAGACCTGGAAGTTGGAAATGGTTGGCGTATAAAGAAGTTGTACAGGGAACATCATATATACATTCCTGACTTAGGTCCTTTGTCTTCTAATGTGAGAGCGTAGTAGCTTAGAAAACTGTCCACATTGACACCAGTTGTGTTCTAAAGAATTATTCAAAGGAATCATTTCTTCTATGATCATCTTTTTATATCCACTCTTTATAACATTTATCTCACTGTATGGCATTTATCTATTTGAAAGTCTACTGCTTACTAGACTATGAGTGCTGGTCCTGGCCCAGTGCCTCCCACTTGGCAGCTTTGGAGAACTTGAGGGTAAGGAAGATCAAAGTAACTATCATGAGCTTTGTTGGATTGCAGTAATGAACTCTTCATACTAATCTTTGGTCATCTATCTCAGTACAGTTTAAAAAGAAAAAGAAAGAGCACTTTTTCATATCTGTTGGCTGCATAAATGTCTTATTTTGAGAAGAGTCTGTTCATATCCTTCACCCACTTTTTGATGGGGTTTGTTTTTTTCTTGTAAATTTGTTTGAGTTCTTTGCAGGTTCTGGATTTCTAGATATTAGCCCTTTATCAGACGAGTAGATTGCAAAAATTTTCTCCCATTCTGTAGGTTGCCTGTTCACTCTGATGGTAGTTTATTTCGCTGTGCAGAAGCTCTTTAATTTTAGACCCCATTTGTCAATTTTGGCTTTTGTTGCCATTGCTTTTGGTGTTTTACACATGAAGTCCTTGCCCATGCCTATGTCCTGAATGGTATTGCCTAGGTTTTCTTCTAGGCGTTTTATGGTTTTAGGTCTAACATTTAAGTCTCTAATCCATCTTCAATTAATTTTCGTATAAGGTGTAAGAAAGGGATCCAGTTTCAGCTTTCTACATATGACTAGCCAGTTTTCCCAGCACCATTTATTAAATGGGGAATCCTTTCCCCATTTCTTGTTTTTCTCAGGTTTGTCAAAGATCAGATGGCTGTAGATGTGTGGTATTATTTTTGAGTGCTCTGTTCTGTTCCATTGGTCTATATCTCTGTTTTGGTACCAGTACCATGCTGTTTTGGTTACTGTAACCTTGTAGTATAGTTTGAAGTCAGGTAGCATGATGCTTCCAGCTTTGTTCTTTTGGCTTAGGATTGTCTTGGCAATGCAGGGTCTTTTTTCATTCCATATGAACTTTAAAGTAGTTTTGTCCAATTCTGTGAAGAAAGTCATTGGTAGCTTAATGGAGATGGCATTGAATCTATAAATTACCTTGGACAGTGTGGCCATTTTCACGATATTGATTCTTCCTATCCATGAGCATGGAATATTCTTCCATTTGTTTGTGTCCTCTTTTATTTCATTGACCAGTGGTTTGTAATTCTCCTTGGAGAGGTCCTTCACATCCCTTGTAAGTTGGACTCCTAGGTATTTTATTCTCTTTGAAGCTATTGTGAATGGGAGTTCACTCATGATTTGGCTCTCTGTTTGTCTGTTATTGGAGTATAGGAACAGTTGTGATTTTCACACATTGATTTTGTATCCTGAGACTTTGCTGAAGTTGCTTATCAGCTTAAGGAGATTTTGGGCTGAGACAATGGGGTTTTCTAAGTATACAATCATGTCATCTACAAACAGGGACAATTTGACTTCATCTTTTCCTAATTGAATGCCCTTTATTTCTTTCTCCTGCCTGATTGCCCTGACCAGAACTTCCAACACTATGTTGAATAGAAGTGGTAAGAGAGGGCATCTCTGTCGTGTGCCAGTTTTCAAAGGGAATTTTTCCAGTTTTTGCCCATTCAGTATGATATTGGCTGTGGGTTTGTCATAAATAGCTCTTATTATTTTGAGACACGTTCCATCAATACCGAATTTATTGAGAGTTTTTAGCATGAAGTGCTGTTGAATTTTGTCAAAGGCCTTTTCTGCATCTATTGAGATAATCATGTGGTTTTTGTCTTTGGTTCTGTTTATATGCTGGATTACGTTTACTGATTTGTGTATGTCAAACCAGCCTTGCATCCAGGGATGAAGCCCACTTGATCATGGTGGATAAGCTTTTTGATGTGCTGTTGGATTCGGTTTGCCAGTATTTTATTGAGGATTTTTGCTCATCATAAACTGGCCATCAGAGAAATGCAAATCAAAACCACAATGAGATACCATCTCACACCAGTTAGAATGGCGATCATTAAAAAGTCACGAAACAACCGGTGCTGGAGAGGATGTGGAGAAATTGGAACGCTTTTACACTGTTGGTGGGACTGTAAACTAGTTCAACCATTGTGGAAGACAGTGTGGTGATTCCTCAAGGATCTAGAACTAGAAATACCATTTGACCCAGTCATCCCATTATTGGGTGTATACCTAAAGGATTATAAATCATGCTGCTATAAAGACATACACACACGTATGTTTATTGAGGTACTATTCACAATAGCAAAGACTTGGAACCAACCCAAATGTCCATCAGTGACAGACTGGATTAAGAAAATGTGGCACATATACACCATGGAATACTATGCAGCCATAAAAATACTTGTCCTTTGTAGAGACATGGATTCAGCTGTAAACCATCATTCTCAGCAAACTATTGCAAGAACAGAAAACCAAACACTGCATGTTCTCACTCATAGGTGGGAATTGAACACTGAGAACACTTGGACCCAGGAAGGGGAACATCACACACCGGGGCTGGTTGTGGGGTTGAGGGAGTGGGGAGGGATAGCATTAGGAGATTTACCTAATGTAAATGACGAATTAATGGGTGCAGCACACCAACATGGCACATGTGTACATATATGGCAAACCTGCACGTTGTGTACATGTACCCTGAACTTAAAGTATAATAAGAAAGAAAGAGAGAGAGAGAGAGAGAGAGAGAGAAGGAGCACTCAGGTCTTGTGGTCTGCTTCTGTCCTTCAGTTCCTGCACCCACCCTCTCTCACTCACTCTATTCTTTCCTTCCTTAGTCCAAATGGGTCAGAAATGGCACAATTCAGCTCCCTCAGGGAGCGCCTTCCAAAGAGTCCAACTTCTAATTAGCATCACAAAGGAATTGTTCATCTGATACTAAGAAAGCTTTTCTAGCCTCTCAGCCCCACTTACTGTATCGCCTAAGCCTTCAAATTGTAGCTTGTAATTTTACTCTTTTTGGTATCACCTTCCCACAGTATATGTTTTTGTTCTTGTGACATCCCTGACCCCAAAACCTAGTGCTATCATGTTAGTGCCTATAGCTGAAAAGCTGAGCATAGATATTTATGTAGATTATGGGAATATAAAGAAGCCAGCAGTTAGGAAGCTTGTAAGGGAGAAACACAGAATAAGGAGCATCATCTCATTGTGCTTGCTTCTTTTAAACTAACATTAACAGACAAGGATAGTAGAAAAGTGGAAATGATGTCTTTTAAATGTTAACAAAGTTTTCCATATTGGGAAAAACGATCATAAAAATTTTCACTTCAGGACCTTCTCATCTCTATAAATTAGGCTACTGAGTTCTAAATTTATGGACTTGCCAAAACCTACTTGTATTTTCTCTAAACAGGTCTTAAGGTGCCACAGATGCTCAGAACAAATCTAGCCTATACTGCTAATGAACACGCAAACAGTTTTCCCCATCTGCCACCTCTGTCTAAAAAGCTTTGAAGGCCTTCCTCCCTGATCACAAAGAACATAATTATTGTCTACAGAAAAGTCAAGTACAAAGGCCACTAGCCTTTGCAGGCCGCCAAAGATTAACAGCTGCCTCTTCTTTGATTGGGAGAGGTAATAACAGTTACTCTAGTTAATAATTGGATGGATTCCCTGGCTGTGTAATTCAGATTGAGACTGTCATTTTTTGCTGGCCTTTAGCTAAGTGGGGTTATTAGAATGGAGCCACTAATCCTATTAGTCAGTTGTCAGTCTCACAGTGGGTGAGAGCAGGGGAAGGCAGAGCTTTTAAGGTATTATGCCAGGTACGTAAGGGAAGCTACACGTCTTATCTTTAAAGGTATGTTTTTCTCAATCAGATCAGAATTACCAAGCTTTTTATGAAAGTTTTTTCCAGTTTCATATGTCTGAATGCAGAGAATTGGAAAAGGGTTTAAAAGGGAATTCACCTTTCTAGAATGAGATATTTTCAGTCACTGAAAAAAACTTTGCTTGATACCTGCAGTATGTGCATCCTGTGCTTGGCCCTGGGTAGGAACACAGACACAGGAGAGTTTAGGCTTTACCATCTACTACATGGACACAAATAACTTTGCATAAAGTAGAAAGTGGTAAGGGCCACACACAAAAAATATACAGAGAGCTTTGACTTTAGTTGAGGGGATCTGAGTGACTTAACAGAAGCAGCAGCATTTGATCTTGGTCTTAAGGGATTGGGAGAGCATTTGAACACTACAAGTTGGAAAGGTGGCAGTTTGAATGGAGAAGATAATTATGGTTAAGGATTTTTAGTGTACTTACTTTTTCTGGATGCTAAGAGGGATAGGGATAAGTATAAAATGGTGTATCTGAAGAGCATCCAGTCTTCTTCTTATGGCATTAAGGCATCCAGAAATGTAATACATCCAGAAATGTAATAAAACTGTATAAGAAGTGCCAAGTGATTGGCACAGGAAGTTAGTGTGGTATGAAAAGAGAGGAACAAGAGATGGGGAAGCTTTCTGTGTTATTTAAGTCCACCTAGATTTGTATGAGGATTATTTTCTTTTTGGATTTGCATATAAGGTCTTTAACGCTACATGCTTGCGAAGGTTTTTTCTCTCTTAGTTTTAATATTTGGTTGGTTCATCATTGAGACAGCTTGATTTTCCCTTTCTGTCCCCATGAGATGAAGAAGTCAACTCTAATATCACAGGATTGTTTCATCCATCTTTATATATAAACTGTTAGGGAATGGGATCCAGTGAGCAGTATTTCTCCTTGTTATATTTAACATGCCTCTATATTGTGTTAACCTATCATATCTCACAGGAAATAAATTTTTACTGTCTGAAATAAGTCCTTTCATTTGTTCATTCTTTTGTTCTATCACTTATCTATCAGGTGTTTACCATTCCTGCTCTGTGCCAGGACTGAGGCTGCAAAGATGAGTCAGATACCACTCTTCAGGAGCTTGCAGATAAGAGAGAATGGGGCCGTGAGGCAGGGCTGAGGTGATGGATGAGTAGGGCTTGATGTGGGGCATGAAGAACTTAGGATGATACTGAGCAGTGTTTCCAACTGGCCATGCTCCATGAAAGAGAGTCCTGAGGTGGCTTGTTGCATCTCTAATCCAGAAGTAAACATAACCAGAATCTTCCTTAGCTCCAGGCAGAGATTTGGGAGATTTCTTTATTTCACAGTTGATTTTACTTTTTGCTTTTTTTTTTTTTTGAAAAGCTGCAAATAATAAACTAAAACTTCAGTTTCCAGTAGTGCATTAGTAAGAAGTTGGCTCTGAATGGCCTTTATCTTCCTGAAATTGGCTTATTCGGTCCTGTTTAATATCTGTTAGAGCTTGTGTCAGGTTTTTCAAGAGGTCGCATCCATGTTGTTGGCATTGCAGAAAAGGCTTTGAGGGTTTTTTTGGAGGCTTTTTTTAAGGCATAGATGTATACATTAAAATGATCTGCTTTTACTCAGTCCTTTTCCCCTCCAATTCTGCAGTGCTGACCCAGTTTCCTCCCATTGTGGAGGGGTCTGCAGGAACAGCAGTGGTGCTGCTTGGTTTCCCTGTGGACACACTGATCAGCCGGTGTTTCTGCTTGGCTTAACGTACTCTATGCCCTGTTTTTGAGTTGAGAGATGTCAGTACATAATGGCTTTACACTAAAATGGAATATGAGAGGAAAGTTTAGTTCCTTTCTTGATGGATGTTAAGAAAGTTCAGGGTGAACGTGTCCTCCAGTCTTGGAAAACTGAATCTCATTCTTTGGTCATGAAGCTGTTTTCCAGTGAAAAACTATTCTGTAAGGCAAACATAATAACAAGAATGGAGGATTTCATCCTGCAGTCATACTAGAGAAATTACTGTTTCTGTTTTCGCAGTTACAACCATGTATAATGGGGCCGGACGTTGTGGCTCACGCCTATAATTCCAGCACTTTGGGAGGCCAAGGCAGGTAGATCACCTGAAGTCAGGAGTTCAAGACCAGCCTGACCAACATGGTGAATCCCCATCTCTACTAAAAAAAAAAAACACAAAAATTAGCCGGGCATGTTGTCAGGTGCCTGTAATCCCAGCTACCCGGGAGGCTGAGGTTGCAATGAGCCAAGATCGCACCACTGCACCCCAGCCTGGGCGACAGAGCAAGACTCCATCTCAAAAAACAAATGGATGAAATATATATATATATATATATATATATAAAATAAGAGTATCTTTGTCAGCCGTCCTTCTCATTCAGCAACACTGTTGAGCAATTACTAAGTGCAGTCCCCTGTGCTAAGTCTTTGGGATATGATGATGAAGCAGACATGGTCTCTGACATCAGGAAGCTCAGAGTTTAGTGGAGATACAAAGATGAAAAACTAGAGGATCATCCTTCCTGAAAAGGAACAGTTTATGCAAAAGCACAGAGGCATGAAAAAGTAGGGGTCATATAAGGAATTTAGTTACAAGAGAGGCAGGATCCTGGCAGGGAAGGAGGCTATTGGAGAGGGATCAGATTCTGAAGAATGATTCTAAGGTTTATGGATCTTGTTCTGTAGACTGTGAAGAAGTTGTCCCTGGAGTGTTTTAAGCAAAGAGTGATGTAATGACATTTACTCTTTAGGGTATTTCTTCATTGTGTATCCGGGGCAGGACTACTCAAACGGAGTCCATAAGCCAGTGCCAGGCCACTGTTATGAAACATAATGAGATATATACACAAATCAAGAGTAAATTTTGCAAATTGACAGAGTAATTTTGTCTTTTTGCATCTACTATTTTATTTATTTATTTTTATTTCCATAGGTTTTTGGGGAACAGGTGGTATTTCATTACATGAATAAGTTCTTTAGGGGTGATTTGTGAGATTTTGGTGCACCCATCTCCCCAGCAGTATACATTGAACCCAATTTGTAGTCTTTTATCCCTCACCCTCTTCCTACCCTTTCCCCCAAGTCTCAGAGTTCATCGTGTCATTCTTATGCCTTTGCATCCTCATAGCTTAGCTCCCACTTATCGGTGAGAACATACAATGTTTGGTTTTTCATTCCTGAGTTACTTCACTTAAAATAATAGTCTCCAATCCCATCCAGGTTTCTGCAAATGCCATTAATTCATTCCTTTTAATGGCTGAGTAGTATTCCATATATATATATATGTATATACACACACACACACATATATATACACACATACATATATACACACAGACATACATATATATATACACACACACGCACACACGTACCAGTTTCTTTATCCACTTGTTGATTGATGGGCATTTGGGTTGGTTCCACATTTTTGCAATCACGAATTGTGCTGCTATAAACATGCGTGAGCAAGTATCTTTTTGTTATAATGACTTCTGTTTCTCTGGTTAGATGCCCAGTAGTGGAATTGCTGGATCAAATGGTACTTCTACTTTTAGTTCTTTAAGGAATCTCCACACTGTTTTCCTAGTTTACATTCCCACCAGCAATGTAGAAGTGTTCCCTTTTCACTGCATCCACACCAACATTTTTTTTTTTTTTTTTTTTTTTATAGCCATTCTTGCTGGAGTAAGGTAGTATCACATTGTGGTTTTGATTTGCATTTCCCTGATCATTAGTGATGTTGAACATTTTTACATATGTTTGTTGGCCATTTGTATATGTTCTTTTGAGAATTGTCTATTCATGTCCTCAGCCTGTGTTTTGATGGGATTGTTTGTTTGTTTGTTGTTGTTGTTGTTTGCTAATTTTTCTTGCTAATTTGAGTTCCTTGTGGTTTCTGGGTATTAGTCCTTTGTTGAATGTATAGATTGTGAAGATTTTCTCCCACTCTGTGAGTTGTCTCTTTATTCTGCTGACTGTTCCTTTTGCCATGCAAAAGCTCTTTAGTTTAACTAAGTTCCAGCTATTTATCTTTGTTTTTATTGCATTTGCTTTTGGGTTCTTGGTCATGAAATCCTTGCCTAAACCAATGTCTAGAAGGGTTTTTCCGATGTTATCTTCTAGAATTTTTATAGTTTCAGGTCTTAGATTTAAGTCCTTGATCCATCTTGAGTTGATTTTTGTATAAGGTGAGAGATGAGGATCCAGTTTCATTCTTCTACATGTGGCTAGCCAATTCTCCCAGCACCTTTTGTTGAATATGGTGTCCTTTCCCCACTTTATGTTTTTTGTTTGCTTTGTTGAAGACCAGTTGGCTGTTAAGTATTTGGGTTTATTTCCGGGTTCTCTGTTCTGTTCCATTGGTCTATGTGTCCATTTTTATACCAGTACCTTGCGCTTTTGGTGACTGTGGCCTTGTAGTATAGTTTGAAATCAGGTAATGTGATGCCTCCAGATTTGTTCTTTTTGCTTAGTCTTGCTTGGGCTATGCAGGCTCTTTTTTGGTTCCATATGAATTTTAGGATTGTTTTTTCTAGTTCTGTGAAGAATGATGATAGCATTTTGATGGGAATTGCATTGAATTCTTAGAGTGCCTTTGGCAGTGTGGTCATTTTCACAGTATTTTAAAATGTGGCCTTCTACTTAGTACATTTTTTCCCATTTGTTCAGTATTTCATCTGTATTTCACAAAAGTGTCAGTCTATAATGGAGTAAAAATGTGAAAAACAAAAAATTGGGTTTTTTTTATAGAGTTTGGGAAGCAGTGCTCTAGAAAATGGGCTGGTTAGGGTAAACTTGGACCCAAAGATACTAATTAGGAGATTGTTATAATACCTTAAACAAGATACCATGAGAGCCTAACTAGACATGGTTCTGACATGGTTATTAACAGTAGGCATGGAGAGAAGAAGCAAGAACTGTAACAGAAGTAGAATTTCCAGAATTTGGAGGCTGGATCAGTGTGAAAGCTGAAGAAAAGAGGATAATCTAGAGGAGCAAATGTTCTTTTGAGAATCTACTAAAAATTGGACCCTTGCCCTATGCATTACTATGAGCTTCTCCATCCCTGTTTCACAGAGATGTTTCATTTATTTTTAATATGGTTATGACTTTTAATGTTTTAAAATATTTTATCTGGAATCCTTATTTGTTTTACATATAAGAAAGGAGGTGTATGTATGTGTTTACATCCCCATCTTGACCCTCTACCATTTTCCCTACACTTGAGATGTTTCCACAGTTCCCTAGGCTTGGTATAAAACTACTGGTGGGATAGCCAGTCCCTACCAAATTAAATCCAGAAAATATTTATACATACTATATGATCTAATTTATATGAAAATCTATGATAGACAACACTAACTTATGGTACTATGAAACAAATCAGTGGTTGCTTCAGAGAGGAAGGATTGACCATGGAAGGAGCATGAGGGAACTTTCTAGGGTGATAGAAATGGTTGTGTCTTGATAAGCATTTGTCAAGTTTGATTGAACAGTATATTTAAGATCTGAGCCTTTCACCCAATTATAAAATATACCTGAATTAAATTTTTAAAATCACGAACAGCCAGTAAACATAAGATGTTCAATCTCCCTGGTCATCAGGAAACAGGAAATAAAAACCTCAATAAAATGCCAGTACACACCCATTACAATGACCAAAGTTAAAAAGACCGGTAAAACCAATTTTAGTGAGAATGTGGAATAACGGAAATTAACATTATACCGCCAATATTGTTCGAAATATTTTAGAAAGCTGTTTGGCCATAGCTACTAAAACTGAACCTATGCATACTCTGTGACCCAGCAGTTCTACTCCTAGATATGCCCAACATAGCTGAATGTCACATGTGCCAAATACATGTGCACAAATGTTTAAAGGAGCGTTGTCCAAAGTGTCAAAGTAGAAACAAGCTAAATGTCAATCAGCAGTGAAACATTTAAATAAGTGGATATAGAGAGTCACAAAGGAATAATATACAGCAAAGAAAATGAATGAAATACTGCTACAGGCAGCAACATGGATGAATTTAGAAATAAACAATCAACCAAAAAAAGCTAGACACAGTTGGATAAAGTGTGATATAGATATGAAAAGAAGGCAAAATGAATTCATGAGTTTAAAAGTTGGGATAACCTTTACATTTTGGCACAAGGAAGAGATAGTGAATAGGATGGGCACAAGGGATACTATGGCATGCTATGAAGCTTTGTATTTTAATTTTGGAGTTGTTACACAGTGTGTTCAATTTTTTTTTTAACTCATCGAGCTGTACAATTATGATTAGTACACTTCTCTATGTATA
The DNA here is from genome assembly GCF_024542745.1 of Macaca thibetana thibetana. Classification (NCBI taxonomy): domain Eukaryota; kingdom Metazoa; phylum Chordata; class Mammalia; order Primates; family Cercopithecidae; genus Macaca; species Macaca thibetana. The sequence continues at coordinate 161,374,056 of NC_065584.1, read as the reverse complement.
TTATATGATAATACGCAGAGCTTATTATTCTAAGTATATTGACATCCTAACATAAAAAGAGGGAATAATGACAGCATTACAGTATTAAATAAACTATTAAGTACCTGGATTTTGGAGGTTTTGATTGTTTTAACTTTGCAAAGAAATATTTTTCCATTAATAACAAAATTGTTAATTTTAATCTTACATGTATGAGTCTTGTCTAGCTGTCACAATGAACTTCTTATAGTCACAAAATGTATTTTATTGTGCACAAACAGCAATTGAATGATTAAGATAAGCATTTGATAACACTGCTAAACTCTAGACATGTACTGGAGACAATAATTGGTATGTCATTAATGCTCAGAACACCAGAAGAATCAGGCAAATATGTTTGACAGAGCTTATATATACTAATATCTCCTCCCCACTCGCTTTTCAAAAAAACCTCAGTATTTCAAAGTTTCAAGGCTGTGGAATACTATTAGAAGAAATGTAAGGCGGTGATGTAATAGAGGGGTTGTATTAGTTTGCTTGGGGTTGCCATAACAAAGTGCCAACGACTGGGTTGGTTAAACAATAGAAATTGATTTTCCCTCAGTTGTAGATGCTGCAAGTCCAAGATCAAGGTGTCAACAGGTCTGGTTTCTCCTGGACTTCTCTGTCCTTGGCTAGTGGATGGCCACCTCTTGCTGTGTCCTCATGTGGCTTCTTGACTGTGCAGGTGTAACCCCGGTGCCTTTTTCTCCTCTTATAAGAACATCAGTCATATTGGACCAGAGCATACTCTAACAGCCTCACTTTTAACTTAGTTACCACTTTAAAGATCTTCTCTTCAAATACAGTTACATTCTGAAATACTGGGGGTTGGGACCTCCACATATGGATTTTGAGGGGGGCACAATTCAAGGCACAATAGGTTGCTATCTTATTTTTTACATATATGTTGCATTGATTCTGCCTATGCTTAAAAACACACAGTGTAGCATAGAATTACTTTTCTCTTTCCCATGCCAAAGAAGTGCAAATAACTTGGAAATGTTATTTCCCACAAGGATTATATACAGATCGTAAATTGCATAGAAATAATCATAGGTTTAGTTCTAAAATTGTTACTTAATGTTCTCCTAAAATAGCTGAAATGGTGTTTTTTTAAAAGGATACAGCTAAAATGATTAGATATTAGATTATCTTTTATTGCTGAAGACAAATATTCTAGTAGAGGGAATCTTTGTGGAAGTCTATATTGTTAGGTGGTAATTAAGATTACAATGTGATAAAGATGTGATTTTTAAGTAAGTATTGCTAAAAATTTATATATAATTTTTTTCCTTTGCCCGGAGTGCTTCTTTTCTTCCCCCTTTCTTTTACTTGTCTTAAAACCTCAATTTTATCAGAGAAGCCTATCCTGACCCTTTCCCCATTATATAGTTGATTCCCCCATTATTCTCATAGAGAACCTTTTATCTTTCAAGGTACTTATAATTAAAATCACCTTATTTATAACTATCTGATTAGTGTTCTTCTAGGCACTCATTTTTTCTCTAATTTTTACTTTTTGTGGGTACATAGTTTATATATTTATGGTTTACATGAGATATTTTGATATAGGCATACAATGCTTAATAATCACATCAGAGTAAATGGGGTATCCATCACCTAAAGCATTCATTTTTTTGTGTTACAAACAATCCAACTGTATTCTTTTAGTTATTTGTAAATGAACAATTAAATTATTATTGAGTATACTCACCCTGTTGTGCTATCAAGTACTAGGTCTTATTCTTTCTGACTATTGTTTTGTACCCATTAACTACCCTCACTTCCTTCCCCACTACCCGGTCCCCTCACTACCCTTCTCAGCCTCTGGTACCCATCCTTCCATTCTCTATCTCCATGAGTTCAGTTGTTTTAATGTTTAGCTCCCACAAATAAATGAGCACATGTGAAGTCTTACTTCGCCTGGTTCATTTCACTTAACATAAGGACCTCCACTTTCATCTATGTTGTTGCGAATGACAGGATCTCATTCCTTTTTATGGCTGAATAGTACTCCATTCTGTATATGTACTACATTTTCTTTATCCACTCATCTCCTGATGGAGTTGCTTCCAGTTCTTGGCTATATTGTGAATGGTGCTGTAGTAAATATGGGAAAGCAGATATCTCTTAGATATATGGATTTCCTTTCTTTCGGGCATATACCTACCAGTGGAATTGCTGGGTCATATGGTAGCTCTGTTTTTAGTTTTTTGAAAAATCTCCAAACTGTTCTCCATAGTGGTTGTACTAATTTACATTCCCACCAACAGTGTATGAGAGTTCCGTTTCCTCCACGTCGTCACCAGCATTTGTTATTACCTGTCTTTGGATAAAAGCCATTTTAACTGGGATGACAACTATGTTGTCTATCATAGATTTTCATATAAATTAGATCATATAGTATGTTTGTAGTTTTGATTTGCATTTTTACGATGATCAGTTATGTTGAGCACCTTTTCCTTTGCCTCTTTGCCATTTGTTTGTCTTCTCTTGAGAAATGTCTATTCAGATTTTTTGCCCATTTTAAAAATCGGATTATTAGATTTTTTTCCTTTACAGTTGTTTGAGCTCTTATATATTCTGGTTGTTAATCCCTTGTCAGATAGATAGTTTGTAAATATTTTCTCCCATTTCTCCCATTCTGTGAGTTGTCTCTTTGCTTGGTTGATTGTTTCCTTTGCTGTGCAGAAGCTTTTTAACTTGATGTGATCCCACTTGTCCCTTTTTGCTTTGGTTGCCGGTGCTTGCCATCTACCAAATTTTAAGCTTCATGGAGGAGAGCAACTATGTCTTTTATGCTCACTCCTTTTGACCTATATTTCCTAGTACTGAAACAATTAGCAGTGAGTAGCATTCAACAAATATTTATAAAATAATATTTGTAGAATAGTTGAACCATCAGCATGTTTCAGACTACAGATATCATTTTAGTTATAGTTTTATGCCTGGGAAATTGGGCTAACTTCTGTTTGTATTTCTGTCTAGAATGTGGCAGATCAGATTGCATTTCAAGCTGCTGGTGGATTAACAGCCCTTGAACACATCCTTCAAGTAGTAGTCCCAGCCACAAATGTGAACACAGTTTTAAGAATTCCTCCTAAGTAAGTATAGTTTCTTAATCTGTTTTTTACGTTTCATTTGTGAGTCATTTCTGCCCTGTGGTTTCCATATGGAGAACGACAAGAAAATTGTATGTGTATTCAGGGTTGAATAGCAAAAGCTTACACTGCCCATTAGGGAGAAAAACAGAGGTGCTCAACATCACTTGGCAAAACTCAAATTGAGCCTAAAAAGCCTTATAAAGGAAATCTCTTTGGTCTGTGATGTGCTCTAATCAGAAATCAAGAAGAATTGATAAACTCTTGAGCAATTCTAACTGCTTCCAAAAATTGAGCACAAATAAATAATAGTTACAGTAAGCTAACATTGTGTTACATGTGAAAAAAGAAGTGAGTAAGTACATTAACAAAAGTCTGAGCTGTGAAATTTCAGCAAGTTCCTACCATACAGGAAGAGGAGTCAGAGGCGAAGAGTGCCATAGCCTAGAGTCCCAGCCAAATTGCTGGGAACTGAATTGCACGTTGGTCTTTAACGGTAAATTGCTTTCCTGTTCTCTTAAGTCCCTGGCCACCTGGGGTATAGCAGCAATGTTATTTCAAAAGTATTGTATTCCTGGGTTGTAACATGCGCAGTTTCTGGGTATTTTGTGGAGACTTATTTACGGAGTTTAAATAAGAGGTTTTAATAAAAGTTCATTTAGGCAGGGTGCAATGGCTCACATCTATAATCCCAGCACTTTGGGAGGTCAAGGCAGGAGAATCACTTGAGGCCAGAAGTTCGAGAATAGCCTGGGCAATGTAGCGAGACCCCGTCTCTACAAAACATTAACAAATTTAGTCAGGCATAGTGGCACACACCTGTAGTCCCAGCTACTCAGGAGACTAAGAGAGGAAGGATCACTTGAGCCCAGGAGGTCAAGGCTGCTGTGAACCATGATTGCATCACCGTATTCCAGTCTGGGCAACAGAGCAAGACCCTGTCTCAAAAAAAAAAAAAAAAAAAAAAGTGAATGCTTCATTTGTCCATTGGATACAACAGGAAAAAAAAATTCCAAGAGTATGTTATCTTTTTTTTTTCTGAGAGAGGCATTTGTATTAAAAAGAAATGGCATTGGCTTTGGAGTAGGACAAAGCTGGGTTCTGGTTTTACCTCTGCCAGGCTACTAGCTAAGAGAATTTCAGTGAGTGCCTTAATTTCATTGCATCTGTTTCCTTATTTGGAAAAATAAATGTAATCATATTCACCTCGTGGTGCTACTGTGGGACCAGTTGAAATAATGTATATCAGAGCTCTTTGTAAACTGTTAAGCTTTTATTATAATGTATATTTGTATATTATAATGTAAAGTTACATTATAAATGTTAAATGAGAGTTTTTAAAGTAGTCTTGCCTGGTTTAAGACAGTGCTAGCTACCTGACATGTGATATTTCTAAGTACAAGCTTTTGACAAAGATGATTTGGATTCCTTTCCTCTACTCACAAAGATTAATGAAGAATGATATAGGTATTCTTTAAGTCAGGAAATCTTTCTGTGGAGCAGAAAGCTCCCCATAAGGCAAGTTATAGCATGCATAGTGGTTTTTATAACCCAGAAGCGTTGCTATTTCTTATCAAAATGGACTTCATTTATAGGGTGTTGCTGGGCAGGTTGTCTTCACTTACTGTATGTTAATTGGCAGGGAGGAAGGAAGAAAGGAATGAAACATAATAAATATTTGAAATAAGAAAGGAAATGATACTGATTCTTTGGGAGAGTGCTTTGATAACTGTTAATAATTTATATTGTTCATCTTAAATTCACCTAGAGGTTTTTTGTTTTTTGTTTTGTTTTGTTTTCTGGTAGGCTTCAACATGCATGACACTAAGCTCTCTGGTTGGTAACCTAGATTAAATGCCTGTTTCCCAAAAGCTGCTATTGTCATTGTAACAGAGTATGTTGTTCTGGTGCTTATCTCTGCCTCTTGTTTAGGAAATAGAAGAGGTGTCCACAGTTCCTACAAAGACCTAAGCAAGAATTAGCACACTCCCTTTGCAAAGGAGCTGTGGAATCTTGAGAGTCCAGACCAGTGCCTCATAGCTGGTCAGCACTAGCTGACCCACAGGGTCAGGATTAAGAGTTTGTTCCTTCATTTCACTTTAGGCCAATAAATTTGTGTTTTCTTTTCTTTTTTTTTTTTTTTTTCATACTTTAAGTTCTAGGGTACATGTGCACATCATGCAGGTTTTTTACATATATATACATGTGCCATGTTGGTGTGCTGCACCCATTAACTCATCATTTACATTAGGTATATCTCCTAATGCTATCCCTCCCCCTAACCCTACGATAGGCCCCAGTGTGTGATGTTCCCCACCCTGTGTCCAAGTGTTGTCATTGTTCAGTTCCCACCTATGAGTGAGAACATGCGGTGTTTGGTTTTCTGTTCTTGCGATAGTTTGCTCAGAATGATGGTTTCCAGCTTCATCCATGTCGCTACAAAGGACATGAACTCATCCTTTTTTATTTTTTATAGACTTTTTATAGATCTTTTATTTTTTATAGATTATTGTGGCACTATTCACAATAGATTTGTGTTTTCAACTAAGTGCTACTTATTGAGTGAGTCTAGCACCCAGAGCTGTGGGCATCCAGCATCAACTCTAAGATTCTTTTATCCTGAGCACAGTCTCAATACCATAACTCTACTTTCTAAAGCAGCTTCAGTTTTCAGGGCTAAAGGATTAAAGCCATAAGAGTGTTATGCTGTTTACTCAAAGAACAGCAAGGGGAATTTTGTAACCACTTCAGATTTAAATGTAGAATAAGAGCATACTGGTGGGCATGAGTCAGTGGCTTACTTCAAAAAATATTCTTTCTCATTTTCCTTCCAACTACTCTCCTGCACAAATCCCTGCCCAGGCCCTGGGCTTTCCATAGTCCCTGGGCACTCCTTTGTTCTCAGCCTGTCCAGAATCTTTCCATCCCTAGTGGGTTTCCACCCCTCAACTCCATGAACCTTTTGCCACCTTAGCTACTGCTATTTCCTGCCTCCTGTGGCATTTCATGGCATTTACCTAAAGAGGCTAGTTTAGAATATCCTGTTTAATTTTTCTCAGTGATAAATAGAGGATTTGATAAGTTTAAGCCACTGTCTCATAACAGTTACCCTGTTGAAACCTGGAGTCTTATGGCTATAAACCTTATGTGTCGCTGCTTCTGAAGCCCTGAGCTCTTTGTTAGTGGATAAACCAGCTTCCTGTCCTCTTTTCTTACCGTACTGTTCATATCTCTTTTTACTCCACATAGTACCTCAGTAGTTGCATGTCTTGTTTGTTCTATGATTATTGCTAAGCAACTTCCTGTGAATGAATATTTGCTTCCAGAAGCTTTTTTTGTTTTTTGTTTTTTGTTTTTTTAACGTGAAATTGAGAATTATACCTGCTTCTGGAAGTGTGACTTTTTGAAACCTTTCTGAGTCTGCAGTAGGTTGTTTTGCTCTTATGAGAACCAGGGAAAGGCCATAAAACTGCTTTAATTATTTTCAAGTTATCTCTGAAAGGGTTTAGGTCAGGATGTGTTATTACAAAATCAATCATTTAAACAAATGTGCTCCAATAAAATTGTCTTTAGTTCCAAGAAAGATCGCCCTGAAACAAGGCAGTTTGTATCTCCTTTGGGGAAGACTAATGCTATTCTGCTTACAAACTTTTTTTTTTTTTTTTTTTTTTTTTTTTTTTTGGGACAGGGTTTCACTGTCACCCAGGCTAGAGTGCAGTGGGGCCATCTCGGCTCACTGCAACTTCCGCCTCCTGGGTTCAAGCGATTCCCAAGTAGCTGGGATTACAAGCACACGCCACCATGCCCGGCTCATTTTTTTGTATTTTTAGTAGAGACAGGGTTTCACCATGTTAGCCAGGATGGTCTTGAATCCCTGACCTCAAATGATCCTCCCACCTTGGCCTTCCAAACCTACAAATTGCCAAAAACAAGTACAGACAAATGAATGACATCTTCTAGCCTTTTAAAAACTCTAGACTAATAATAGTGGTTCATCATAGCTTTTTAATATTTGAAAATAAACAGGAGTTTTCACTTTCTTTGAGCGTAAAGAATGGCCCATGTTATGTAAATAAGAAGATGAATCTGCTGTGACTAGAAGCAGCTGTACCAAAACTTTGTGTTGTCTTTTTATAGTATATGTACATAGTAGCAATGATAATTAAAGTGAAAGGTGGCACTAAACTGGCCTTCCACATCTCCAAGCCCTTTCCAGGCAGTAGTAGATGTTCGTAATTCACAGGCAACCAGCAAACCTCTTGGGCCACCAAAAAGAGTCTTCCCCAGCTGGCCTTTTACTTACTTAAGATTCATAATTTCTGACAGTTACACAAGGACCAGGGGTCAAATAGTAAACTCTGTGAGCTACTTTAGGTTGTTCTGTTGGGGAACTAATCAGGTGCCTATTTCTTCTTTGTCAGCCTTGCTTATCTCTTCATAGTCCCTGTGGACAGTTTTTTATATAGAAGTACATTCATCAACACAAAGCAAAGCAGACAGCATGGTATAGTGAAAAATGTATAGGCTGTAGAGTCAGATCCAGGCTTAACTCTGCTTTTTACTGATTAGCTATATGACTTTGGGCCAAACTACTTGTTTTAACAGAGCCTCAACTAAATGGTAAGACTAATACCTACCTTACAGAACTGTTATGAGGATTAAAAGTGCACGTGTTTAAGTCCCTGCACAAAGAAAGCACTTAGTTATTTTCAGTGTTTTTTGTTGTAGTTATTGTTTTGACTCCATATTATACTGCCTAATTACTGAGCTTTAAATCCTTAAGTCTTTGTCACTTTGGCTTCTAAGAAGTTGTAATCTATTAATTTTACTTGGGCATTTGTTTTTTTCACCCTAAATTCAGACTTCATCTTGGTAAGTTTTAGCCCAGTCTATCAAGATCCTGATGTGGCCACTTATTCAGTTTAATTTTCCTTAACTTTGTGTCAGCCCTAAAGTTGATCTATAGAACATTTGTGTCTTTATCTTATCGCTGAAAAAAATATCAAACAGGTTAGAGAATAGTTCGGTTTAGCACTTTATTATGTGCTGCATTGCCAAGTACTCCGTCTGCTGTACTATCACCTCTCCCAAGTAGATTGTAAGTCCTTAGGATCATGACACATAGTAAATACATTATTTGTAAATCACAGGACATCAATAGTCAATATTGTGTGACTATATGAATGAATTTTCTCCAACAGATAAAAGCAATGCGTTAAAAGGGCATACTGCCTCAAATATTGGACTCTGTAGACTTACAATTTGATCTCATTTTTACCAAATATGACCCTTCTGATTTTGGCATTTGATTTCCACATAGAGCTGTCAGGTATATTACATTTATTTAACAATCAGAGCATTTGGCATGTTTGCACCATTATCACACTATATAAATGAAGAAACCAAAGGTTTTAAAGACTGAATGATTTACCCTCCATCAGTTTAGCTGGGCTAGGTCTGAGCATCCTATTCTTCTTCTTCTCTGTTACATGGATTTTAGGCAATGACTTTTTTAGTCTGTCTTTAAACTTCCATGAGTTTTTGAATGTCGTGTATCTGTGACTGTTACTTACTCAAAAGGCCAAAGAGTATGCTAGAACTGTATTCATAAGGTCATTGGCCTTATCACAGTTTTAGAATAAGAGCACATCAGTAGGTATAAGATTGCCCCATTTTAAACTAACAGGAAAAATAATTCTTTTTTTATAAGGTATGCCTGGTTTTTCATATCAAATAGATCAGTAAAGTTGCTTTTTATTTCTTTATAGTATATGCCTTTATCTGCCTATAGTAAATCCATCCTACTCAGGCCATGCAATACTCATCAAATGTAATTTTTAAAAATTTAGAATGATATGAAATGGAGCTTTGTTCACTAGGAAGATCATTTACAACAAGATATCAAATGTATTCTCCAAAGTAAAATAAAGTAAAACTTGTGACTTTACTTGGCAATATTGCATTTACCTGATCCTTTGAGTTGGTAAAGCGATACAAACTAACTTATTGTGTGCTTGGTGCCAAGCACTGTGCTAGATGCTCTGCACGTATTACCTTGTTTATTCCTCACAATCACCAGCAACCATGTATGTGGCTCACTGCCAGATGAGGGTTGGAAGCAGTCACATTGGGGTATGACTACAACCTTTCAGAGCTATGATAACCCCTTTAAAAGAGTGTTTATTCTTTTCAGAAAGAATGTTCAGAGAGAACATTAGCAGAGAGAATGTTCAGAATTGCTCTCCCGTTACTCATTGAGGTTTTGTCCCCAAAGGCTTCTGTTTCCCTCTCTTTGTGTTATGTAGAGGCTGATACAATTCCTCTTATAGTAGAAAAGAGATAACTCATTGTGCTCCAGAAGCAGGTAAATAATCTAGGACTTCCAGTCCTTACTCCTAGGAAACTATTTTCTAGCATTTTCCTTCTTTGGATCACTTGTGGGCATGGCAATGGGATTGCCATACCTAGGAACCACTTGAAATAGACCCTGTCCTCAGGGAACTTACAGTCATGGAAAATGAGACATATTAAACTCTAAATATTATTAGTAGTAGCCTACTGTGTTACCTTTGTGGAACAGCCACCCTGGTGATATAACAGAAGACTCTTCATTAAGGGAATGTTTTGTTACATATGCCAATATCTGTCAACTTAGTTTCCTGAGATGCCAGGCCTCGTGTGCTTACTTCTTAATCCAGTCTCTTGACTCACTTGGCTGTTCTCTTTGGGACTCATCTACTATTAAGTCTTTGCCTTTGTGTCTTCAGTTTGCAACATAATCCAGACTCTCACAGTTTTTACTATGAGTTTCCTTCCTTGTTACCTTTTCTTCTTTCTTGTTGGCCTGCCATAATCACCTTCTCCCTTCCTATTTGTTGTGTCCTTCTTTTTTTCAGTGGTTTATGAATACTACTTGTTCTAGGCATTACATCCATGCCTTGTCAGCTATATTTTATGCCATCCATGTGGTGCTTCCCTCAATGGCCATAGCTGACTAAATTCTAAAGAGAGGACATCTGACTCAAGAGCAACCAATCTACTGACCAGCCAGCAAGATAGGATTTATAATCCAGTACAAAAAGTTGAACCGGCCCAGTCAAGTTTCTTTCTCAGGAATTTGCAGTTGGGAAGTTGCAGAACTTTGAGTCATTTTTTTTCCTGGGTATTTGAATTTAAATAATCATGTAGATTCACTTCTGGGATGGCCATTATAGGACTATGTGCGTTCCAAGTTTTGCAGGACTAAGGAAGGCCGTTTTGGGAAAAAGAGAGGAGACCAAAACTGCTTCATGGGACAGAAGGGGGCTGGAAATGAAAGCAGTCTAGTCCACAGAGCTAGCATTGTTCCAGCTCTCTTGAGGTATGGTTGTTCATTTTCTCCTGGACTCATGTGAAAGTTCCCAATAGCCTTACAATAAATGGCTCTTTTTACTTAAAATATTTTGAGTAAATTTTTGTTCCTTCCAACCAAATGAAGCTGATACTTTCAAATACAAATATTAAAGATTATTTTAACACTAGATTGGCTTGAAAATATTTGACTTTGCCATAGAGCCTTCCTTGTGACCTCATAGTTGTTTTTCAAAATTCTTCACGTCAAGAAAGAATGAATGAATGCCCACCATTTAAAGTAGGAGTGAAGAGAGAAAGTATACTCTACAAGCTCTCTAGGGTACATTTCTTTATGAACGTTAAATGCTGTTACTACAAGTTGGGACTGACTGAACTTTCCTTTTTTCTGTTGACCTCACTTTGGATGATCTATATAGAAAATGACGTTCATTAAACTTACTATCCCTAGGTCCTAAGGTAAACACATTTAAAAGGAACATACCTACAGTGAAGAGCTTATCTTCAGAATCAAAGAAAATAAAATATATTATGTATAGTTCTTTAAGAAAAATACAAGTTCTGTAAGAACAAATAACAGTACTGCTCATATTCTTTATAACTCTCAAATGTTACTTTGTAGGGGAAACTTAGTGTCCCAGACTGGTTATCTCATCATTAACTTTATAATGAGCACTTACTTTGAAACCCAAGAGCATTGTCTTATATTTACAAACAATGGAAAAGTGTATTTCTTCAGACCCTACTCTCTCAGACTTGATCATAATGGGCTATAGTCCAGCTTTTTAATAAATAAAAAAGAAGGTTGTTAATGAGAAACTTAATCATTTCACCAATGATTTTCCTGAAATTAGAAGCCAGTTGCCTATTATGAAAGTGAGGTTAAGGTGTTCAGAAGGCATGAGATTATAAGAGCATACCCACAGAGACCTCTTTTTTTCCTTCCCTCTCTCCCTTCCCCCCCTTCAGCTTTCATCTCTCTCTCTCTCTCTCTCTCTCTCTTTCTCTCTCTCTCTCTCTGTGTGTGTGTGTGTGTGTGTGTGTGTGTGTGTGTGTGTGTGTATGTATGTCTTTCTCTCTTTCTTTCGCTTTCTTTCTCTTTCTCCCTCTCAAATCCTGGCAGCATAATACAGCTCACAACTTTAATCCTACAGCTACAAGAAAAAGCTTTACTATATTATGCCTTTATTATTTACATTTAACAGTGCAGTTTCAACTACTAAGAGGAAAAAACACAGCATTTGAAAAATATAAATGGTCTTTTCTTAGTTAAGTCATTTTACAGTGCTTAACAGAATGAAGAAAATCATCGGTTTATATCATTTCAAAGCTATTTTGGAGTTGCAGTTTTGTTCCTCTCTGGAAAACCAAGAAGTATCTCCATATTATTTATCTACCCCAAAGAATGACATAGTCAAGTACCAGATGCATATTTTCAGAGCATTGCATCGTCTTTTTTTTTTTTTTTTTTTTTTTTTTTTTTTTTGAGACTGAGACTTGCTCCATTGCCCAGGGTGGAGTACAATGGCACAATCTTGGCTCACTGCAACCTCCGCCTCCTGGGTTCAAGCCATTCTCCTGCCTCAGCCTCCTGAGGAGCTGGGATTACAGGCACATGCCATCATGCCCGGCTAATTTGTGTATTTTTAGTAGAGATAGGGTCTCCCCATGTTGGCCAGGCTGGTTTCGAACTCCTGACCTCAGGTCATCCACCTGCCTCATCCTCCCAAAGTGCTGGGGTTACAGGCGTAAGCCACTGTGCCTGGTCTGCATCATCTCTTATTCCCCTCTCCCTCACCAATGAGAAATGCAAAACTTCATTCCAGATTGGGTTGTTGTTTTACCAGTGTCAATACTACTTCTAGAGAGTGAACGTATTAAGAAAAAATTGCACTGATAGGTGTTGGGTTCATATTTTCTGATAAAAGCCACAGTGTTGAGATTTTTTTTAATGTAACCTGTCTATGGTAAGGCATTTGATTTCCATGTAGAGCTGTCAGGTATATTACATTTATTTAACAGAGTATTTGGCATGTTTACAACATTATCACACTATATAAATGAAGAAACCAAAGGTTTTAAAGACTGAATGATTTACCCTCCATCATCAGTGTAGCTGAGCTATGTTTGAGCATCCCATTCTGGTCTTCGTTCTGTACCTTATTGCCTGCATGCTATCATCAGAGAGAAATATTATCAGTCTGCCAGTATTTGTTGAATTTCTTCTGTGATAAGTTTTGTCTTCAAAAAGTTTACATCATAGCTAAGAAGAGACCAATCAATAAGATATTCTGTACTACACAACAAAACAAATTATTTAAGGGTAAGCAAAAAGTACTATTTGGTTCAAAGTTTGCATCAATGAGCGTTCTTGGTTGGATCTCTTACAAAGTTAGTGTTTGCAGGGTGATGATAGCTGTACTTTTCTTTCTGATTTGTGAACATGAAACTTTCACTATTTTAATAAAAGTAAAATATAATTTCATTGATATAAAAATACTGTTATTCCTGTGAGTTGCTGGAGGATTGAGATATTGTTTAGTTGATTGGTTTTGGATTTTTGACTTGGGTGTTTTTGTACTGGTTGATTGATGTGGGTATAGGAAATTATCTGTGGAATCATTTTTCCCACCTAGCAGACTAGGGACCAAAGAGGAACTGACCTAACAGAAGAGAAAGGTGAACCAAAAACCACATGTAGCTGTTTGTATGTGTGAGACAAAATGTTCACATAAGATCCAGCAATGAAGTCTAAAAATGAGATACAACATTTCTGTGTATATAAACACTTTTTAATGCTTAAATCAGCCAGCAAATACCGAGTGAACTTATCATAGTTAATTTACTTCTTGTAAGTAACAGTTGAAGACATGGAATTGGAACCTATGTATCACTTCCTGTGTCTACCACATCATAGACCCCTAGTAAGCACTAATAAAATAGTATTTGCCAGTTGGGGTGAAATTTATACTATAATCTATTGTTAATAAACAGTTATTTTTTTCTAGTCAGGATGATTTTAATAAATTTTAAATATCTATTTTTAGATAAAAGTTTACTAAAAGTGAATAATTATCCCCAATAGACAATAAAAGCAAAAATTATTTTGCAAGCTAATTAGCAATAGTGATTGATAAACACTATTCTCCATTTGACATATTGAGGCATTTTGTTTATGTCTCAAAAGGCTTTATAGAGATGGTTACAGTTGACAGCTGTTGTACCACTAATAAGATTAGAGTAAAGAAATTAGTCGTGTCAACTTTAATCTGCTATTTAACACTGCAAACCACCTGGGGTCTTCTCCAGAGGCAACATGTTTAATTGTGAATTTAAAATTATATAGCCAGATCTTACTTAACAATATATCTACAGACTTACTTGTCATAGTCGTCTTGTTATTAACAAATTCATGTTAACAGTGAAAATAATTCTCTAGCACTAGAGTTTAAAATTAATGAACTAATTTGATGCTCACCCTACTTTTTTTAACTGTATTATTGTAATCTTTGAAACATAACACTTTCTCAGTCAGAGGCTAATTTGAGGAAATACAGAAAGTCTAATTAGGTTGATATTTAAAATATGTATGATTTCCTTTCTAAAGTTAGAATTCTCTGTGGAATAATTAAATTGCCTATTCTATTTGTACCACATTCACCAATTAAGTAAAAACCCTTGAAATAATACATCTAGTTGAAGATTTCATACTCCTTACTCTGAAGCAACATTATCATTAGGAAAATAGTTTAATTTTAACATTAATTTTGTTGTTATTAAAATGTTATATTTTATGATATGAAGTGCAGGGAAATAATCATTTGTGATTATTATATTGACTTGAGGCAAACTCATGTTTAGGATGCATATAATTTATATCCCCACAGTGAAGATCCATTGTCAGGAAGTATTGTTAACACCCCTTAAAGACCCCTCTCTGGAGCTGGTTTGCTATTGCAGCATGGTGGTTCTCCCCATTATCCCCACCCACTCTAAGTGTTCTGGCCTCACAAAGAATGAGCCACAAGACAGAGAAGGCAGTGTAGGTAGTGTAGGTTTACACTAGTCATCCCAGTGCCACTAGGAGAAATTTTCCCCCTTCGTCCACAACTCATACTCTGATCTAAATATCCATCCCATTGTCTTCTGCAACAACAACAAAAAACCACTCTCAGATTGTGTTACAAGTCTAACTTCTCTGTGGTCACGAAAATGTCAAAACTGAATAATCTCTTTAAAGAGATTTTAACTCTTTCTCTACATTTTAAAATTTTCTGTCCCCAGGTTTTTTGCTGAGAGGACATTTTCTTATTATCTGTTCCCAAGTTTCTTGCTGAGAGGATATTTTCTTATTAACCAAGACTTATTCGTCTATTTGTACTAATTTAATATCCTCTGGTTTTATCACTGAAACAATAATATTAAAAATATTTCCATATATGCAAGTCCACATGTAGGACTTCTTACAAATACATTTTTCATGTCAAATACTATTTTTCTCTATTTCTGTTTAATATATTTTATTCTGATTAGTACTCTACATTTAAAATATGTTTGGTACAAGAGACCCAATGAGCATAACTAAAATCAGACTCCAGTGGAAAAAATTTCACCCTTGCCACAATAAATAAATTTATAAACATAATTAAATAGCAATTTTTTTCTGTTTATAAGGACTCCATGTTGTTTTATAATTTAAAATTCATTGTTTTAATAATATGTATTTACTAGTAATTCTACTTTCTGTAGAGATGAACTAGGACATATGCCTAGTATTATCATTTGTGCTTGTAAATGAGATCTTGTTTTGCTCGTCTTAAAATTTTAAAGATCATAAGCCTTCCACATGTTTTCTAAGCTGAGAAGTGTGATTTCTTTACTTCTTTGGGGAAAGGAAGATAGTATTATATTCATTAATTCCATCAGTCAGGTATATTTTTATGTTGCTGCTGTAGATACATTACAGAATAAAACAGTTAATAAATGTGCAAAAGATTTGAATAGACACTTCACCAAATGAGATACAAAGATGCCAGGTAAGCACATGAAGAGATTCTCAACATCATTAGGAAATACACACTAACACTACACTGAGGTACTTCAACATGTCAATTAATTAGAATTGTTTAAAAAACCAAACAAGCCAAGCACAGTGGCTAACACCTGTAATCCCAGCACTTTGGGAGGCCGAGACAGGCAGGTAACTTGAGACCAACAGTTCGAGACCAGCCTGGCCAACATAGTGAAACCCCGTCTCTACTAAAAATACAAAAATTAGCCGGACATGGTGGCAAACGCCTGTAATCCTACCTACTCAGGTGGCTGAGGCACGAGAATTGCTTGAACCCAGGAGGCGGGGGTTGCAGTGAGTTGAGGTCACACCACTGCACTCCAGCCTGAGCAACCAAACGAGATTGTCTCAAAAAAAAAAAAAACCAGTAATACCAAGTGCTGGAGAGCATGCACAGAGAAGTTGGAACTACATATACTACTTGTGGGAATGCAAAGTGATACAGCCACTTTGGAAATAGTATGTAACTATCTCAAAAAGATAAACATATACTTAGTGTATGATCCAGCAATCCCACGCCTGGGTAGTTAAACCTCAAAGGAATAAAACATGTTCTCACATATATTTTTATGTATGTATTTATATCATTTATAAATATAAATGAATGTTTATGGATGTTTTATGCATAATCACCCAAAAATGGAAAAGATCTAAATATTTTTCAACTGGTGAATGAATAAACAAACTGTGGTACATCTATGCAGTGACATACTATTCAGAAATAAATGTAACAGCAATCTTGAGAATGAAAAACAAAGCTGGAGTCATAACAGTTCCTGATTTTAAAATATATAAAGCTAGAGTAATTGAAACAGTATTGTACTGGCATAAAGATAGGCATATAGAGCAATGGAACAGAACAGAGAGTCCAAAAATCTGTGTATATATAGTCAACTGATTTTTTTTTGTTTTTTTTTTAGCTAGAAATTATTCTTTATTCATTAAATCACCAGAAATTTTCAGCACAAGATTTAACATAATGACCACCAAAGCCTGGGCTCTAGGGCTCTCTCTGCCTCTTCCAGTCCTTAATGGGGTTTAAAGGGAGAGACATCATTAACAGACCAAGTCAGATGGAGTCAGCTGATCTTTGGTAAGATTGTCAAGAATACACAACACAGAAAGGATAGTCTTCAACAAATGGTGTTGAGAAAACTGGATATTCACATGCAAAAGAATGAAATTAGACCCTTATCTTATAACGCAAGAATCAACTGAAATTGGATTGAAGACTCAAACATAAGACCTGAAATTCTAAAATGAATGAAAGACGACTTAGGGGAAAACCCTTATAATATTGATCTTGACAATGAATTCATAGATATTACAGCAAACACAAACCACAAAAGCAAAAACAAACAAATGGGAACACATTAAACTAAAAAGTTTTGGCACATCAAAGGAAACAGTCGATAGAATGAAAAGGCAGTCTACAGAATGGGAAAATATTTGCAAACCATATCAGAGAAGGGGTTAAGTTCAAAATATGTAAGAAATTCTTACAACTCAGTAACAAAAATATTAACTTAATTAAAAAATGAACAAATGACTTAAATAGATATTTCTCCAAAGAAGACATATAAATGGCCAACAGGTATATGAAAAGATGCTAAATGTCTCTGTCAGAGGAATGCGATTCAAAACCACAATGAAATAGCACCCCACACCCATTAGGATGGTCATTAACAAAACACAAGTGTTGACAAAAATTTGGAGAAATTGGAACCCTTGTACACTCTTGGTTGGAATCCAAAATGGTACAGCCACTATAGAAAACGGTATGGAGATTCCTCAAAAGAACTAAAAATAGAACTACTGTATGACCCAGCATTTCCACTTTTGGGTATTTATCCAAAAAAATTAAAATCACAATCTCAAAGAGATACTACCACTTCTGTATTTATTACAGCACTGTTTACAGTTGTGAGGAGGGGGAAACAACCTGAATGTCCACTGACACTGAGATGAGTAGACAAAGAAAATGTATACACATACAATGCAATATTATTTAGCCTTAAGGGAGAAGGAAATCCTGTAATATGTGACATAATGGTTGAACCATGAAGACATTATGTTGAGTGAAAAAAGCCAGTCACACAAGGACAAATACTCCATGACTTTGTTTATATGAGGTATCTAAAATATTTAAATGCACAGAAGCAGAGAGCAGGACTATGGTTGCCAGGAGCAGGGGAGAGGGGAAAATAGGGAGTTGCTAATCAACAGGCATAACGTTTCCGTAATGAAAGATGAATAAATGCTAGAGATGTATTTTACAACACTGTGCCTAAAGTTAACAATATTGTATTATACACTTAAAAATATGCTGTGGGTAGATCTCATGTTAAGTGTTTTTACCACAATAAAATAAATGTAAAATTTTAAAAAGAGGGACAGACTACTGATGCATGCAACAACATAGATGAATCTCAAATGTGTTGTGCTAAGTGAAAAAAGCCAGACTTAATGGCTACATGTGGCACGATTCCATGTATATCACATTCTAAAAAAGGCAAAACTACAGGAATAGAAAACGAGTTGAGAGAGGAGTTGACTAGAAAGAAGACAGTAAGGGTAATTTAAGGAGATGATTGATCTACTATATCTTTATTGTGGTGGTTTCACAACTGAATGCATTTGTTCAAACTCTTTAAGAAAAGGGTGAATGTTAATTGTGTATAATTTGTACTTAAATTTTTAAAATTACATAGCAAAAGTATTAGGTTGGTGCAAAAGTAATTGCGGTTTTTTCTGTTACAATTACTTTTGCACCAACCTCATGCATGATTTGTAAGGGAAAGAAAATTAATGTAATATCAGATTTTTTAATAGCAATGCTTTATCTTACAAGAAAATTGAGTAACATTTTTAATACACTCTCAAAATGTATGTGCCAAGAACTTCATATCCAACAAAACTGACCCTTTCTTATAAAAGGCAAGATGGCTGGGTGCAGTGGCTTACACCTGTAATCCTAGCACTTTGAGAGGCCGAGACGGGTGGATCACCTGAGGTCAGGAGTTCGAGACCAGCCTGGCCAACATGGCAAAACCCCATCTCTACTAAAAATACAAAAAGTATCTGGGTGTGGTCATGTGCGCCTGTAGTCTCAGCTACTTGGGGGGCTGAGGCAGGAGAATCGCTTGAACCCGGGGAGCGGAGGTTGCAGTGAACTGAGATCCCGCCACTTCACTCCAGCCCGGGCAAAAGAGCAAGACTCTGTTTCAAAAAAAAAAAAACAAGGGAAAAATTTACTGTTATCAGGATGCAACATTCAAGAATTGAGGGAATATTGGTCCCACAAGCCCTTCCTAAGAAACTTGCTAGAGAACATGCTTCAGACAAGCAAATGACTACAGATACATTGACATAAGTACTTTAGTAAGCATAAAGCATGTAGTTATTTATAGTTCTAAAACTGAAGAAAATTGAAGGAGAGAGTATAGTATGAAATGGCACGTCCTGACCATGTAACTAGTATAATGACAAAAAAATTAGTGGAGACTGAGTATGACATATGCCAAAACATTTCCAACTGTTTTCAGTATTCATTATTGGTAGCAGTACTATTAATATTGTCATTATGAAACTTATGTATTGTAATATAGCATAAAGCAAATTAGATATTCTATATAATTGTAGGTATTCAATTTTTATCATCCTGTATGCCCTTGAGCACCAGGATCTCCATGTGAAAGAAAAGAGGGAGAGCTGTTATATAAAAGATATTAAAGAAAAAATCCCTTAGTCTAGAGTTTGAATTTGAAATATTATTACAAATTCAGAAGGAATTTATCTTGGGCTGTATTTTATCTTGAGCTGTATAAAAGATATTAAAGAAAAAATTCCCTTAGTCTAGAATTTGAATTTGAAATATTATTACAAATTCAGAAGGTATTTTATCTTGGGGGTGGGAGAGTGGGAATGGGGAGAGGTTCCTAGATCTGTTCATTCTAAAGGTCTAGAAACAGTGACCACCCCAGTAGTATTGAGAATCCGTAGGGCCAGGTTATAGGTTTGAAGTATCATTTCCCATCAAATTAAATCAGTGGCTGCTTCCAAATATGCAGCAGAAAATGACTCTCAAACCTTGTTATCCCAACTAGAGCAAATTTCTCAAAGATTAGTAGAGTTAAGTCAAAGGATGAAGATACTAAGGGCCTAAGACGAACAAATGGATCTCTGATATGAATAAGAATTGCAGGAGATTCAAGGCGGGCGAATCACAAGGTCAGAAGATTGAGACCATCCTGGCCAACACGGTGAAACCCTGTCTCTACTAAAAATACAAAAGATTAGCCGGGCGTGGTCACAGGCGCCTGTGGTCCCAGCTACTCGGGAGGCTGAGGCAGGAGAATGGCATGAACCTGGGAGGCGGAGCTTGCAGCGAGCCAAGATCTTGCCACTGCACTCCAACCGGGGTGACAAAGCGAGACTCCATCTCAAAAAAAAAAAAAAAGAACTGCAGGAGATTAAAGCCTATCAAATAAATCTAAATCCTAGATTTTTTTTTTAATTAACAGACTTTATTAGTTTTAGATTTACAGAAAAATTGGGCAGAAATTGAGTTCCCATGTATTTCCTCTTCCCATCCTGTCCTCAGTTTTACCTATTCTTGAAATCTTGCATTGGTGTGGTATATTTTTACAGTTGATGAACCAATATTGATATGTTGTTACTAACTGAAGTCCATAGTTTACATTAGGGTTTACTCTTTGCCTTTTCTAGTTCTGTGGGGTTGACAAATACATAATGTTGTGAATCTACCATTTTAGAATCATGCAGAACAGTTTTACTACCCCAAAACTTCATTGTGCTCAATATATTCGTTCCTTTCCACCCACCCAACCCCTGGAAGCCACTGATTGTTTTTTAAACTTTTAAGTTCAGGTATACATGTGTGGGTTTATTACGTATGTAAACTTGTGTCATGGGGGTTTGTAGTACAAATTATTTCATCACCCAGGTGCTAGGCCTAGTACCCATTAGTTTTTTTTCCTGATCCTCTCCTTCCTCCCAACCTCCACACTCCAATAGACCCCAGTGTGTGTTGTTCCCCTCTCTGCGTCAATGTGTTATTATTTAGCTGCCACTTACAAGTGAGAATATGTGGTACTTGATTTTCTGTTCCTATGTTAGTTTGCTAAGGTAATGGCCTCCAGCTCTATCCATATCCCTGCAAAGGACATGATCTCCTTCTTTTTTATGGCTGCATAGTATTCCATGGTGTATATGCACCAAATTTTCTTTATTCAGTCAATCATTGGCATTTAGGTCGATTCCATGTCTTTATTATTGTGAATAGTGCTGCAGTGAACATATGCATGCATGTGTCTTTGTAATAGACCAATTTATATTCCTTTGGGTATAGATCCAGTAGTGGGTCTGCTGGGTTGAATGTTATTTCTGTCTTTAGGTCTTTGAGGAATTGCCACACTATCTTTCGCAATGGCTGAACTAATTTACACTCCCACCAACAGTGTATAGGCATTCCATTTTCTGCACAACCTCACCAGCCTCTGTTATTTCTTGACCTTTTAATCATAGCCATTCTGACTGGTGGGTATCTCATTGTGATTTTATTTGATCAGTGATGAAGAGCTTTCTTTCATATGATTGTTGGCCGCATGTATATCGTCTTTAGAAAAGTGTTATGTCCTTTCCCTACTTTTTAATGGGGGTGTTTGTTTTTTTTATTGTAAATCTGTTTAAGTTCCTTATAGATGGATGTTAGACCTTTTCGGATACCGTATAGTTTGCAAAAATTTTCTCCCATTCTGTAGGTTATCTGCTTACTCTGTTGAGTTTCTTTTGCTGCGCAGAAGCTCTTTAGTTTAATTAGATTCCATTTGTCAATTTTTGCTTTTGTTGCCATTGCTTTTGGCATCTTTATCATGAAATCTTTGCCCATGCCTACGTCCTGAATGGTATTGCCTAGGTTGTCTTCAGGGTTTTTTATACTTTTCGGTTTTTGGGTGTGTGTGTGTGTGTGTGTGTGTGTGTGTGTGTGTTTGTTGGTTTGTTTGAGACACAGTCTCGCTCTGTGGCCCAGGCTGGAGTGCAGTGGCGTGATCTCGGCTTAGTGCAAGCTCTGCCTCCTGGGTTCACACCATTCTCCTGCCTCAGCCTCCCAAGTAGCTGGGACTATAGGTGCTCACCACCACGCCCGGCTAATTTTTTGCATTTTTGGTAGAGAAGGGATTTCATCATGTTAGCCAGGATGGTTTTACTCTCCTGACCTCGACATCCGCCCACCTTGGCCTCCCAAAGTGCTGGGATTACAGATGTGAGCCACCATGCCCAGCCAATAGTTTTCGGTTTTACATTTAAGTCTTTAATCCATCTTGAGTTAATTTTTGTATATGGTGTAAGGAAGGGGCCCAGTTTCGGTCTTCTGCATATGGCTAGCCAGTTATACCAGCACCATTTATTGAATAGGGAATCTTTTCCTCATGGCTTGTTTTTTTCAGGTGTGTCGAAGATTAGATGGTTGTAGGCATGCAGTCTTATTTCTGGACTCTCTATTCTGTACCATTGGTCTATGTGTCTGTTTTTGTACCAGCACCATGCTGTTTTGGTTGCTGTGGCCCTGTAGTATAGTTTGAAGTTAAGTAGAGTGATGCCTCCAACTTTGTTCCCTTTGCTTAGGATTGCCTGGGCTACTCAGAGTCTTTTCTTGGTTCCATGTGAATTTTAAAATTGTTTTTTATAGTTCTGTGAAGAATGCCAATGGTAATTTAATGGGAATAGCATTGAATCTATAAATTGCTTTGGGCAGTATGGCCATTTTAAACATGAGCATGGAATATTTTTCCATTTGTTCATGTCATCTCTGGTTTCTTTAAGCAGTGTTTTGTAGTTCTCCTTGTAGAGATCTTTTACCTCCCAAATTAGCTGTATTCTTAAGTATTTTATCCTTTTTGTGGCAGTTGTGAATGGGAGTATGTTCCTGATTTGGCTCTCAGTTTGACTGATGTTGGTGATATTTGCACATTGATTTTTGTATCCTGAGACTTCGCTGAAGTTATCAGCTCAAGAAGTTTTTGGGCTAAGACTGTGGGGTTTTCTAGATGTAGGATCATGTCATCTGCAAATAGAAATAGTGGTACTTCCACTCTTTGTATTTGAATGCCCTTTACTTCTCTCTCTTGCCTGATTGCCCTGGCCAGGACTTCCAGTTCTGTGTTGAATAGGAGTGGTGAGAGAGGGCATCCTTGTCTTGTGCCAGTTTTCAAGGGGAATGGTCCCAGCTTTTGCCCATTCACTATGATGGCTGTGGGTTTGTCATAGATGGCTCTTATTATTTTGGGGTATGTTTCTTCAATACCTAGTTTATTGAGAGTTTTTAACATGAATGGATGTTAAATTTTATCAAAAGCCTTTTCTGCAGCTATTGAGATTATCGTAGTTTTTGTCTTTAGTTCTGTTTATGTGATGAATCACATTTATTGGTATACTTATGTTGAACCAACCTTGCATCCTGGGGATGAAGCCTACTTGATTGTGGTGGATAAGCTTGTCGATGTGCTGCTGGATTCGGTTTGCCAGTATTTTGTTGAGGATTTTTGTATCAATGTTTATCAAGGACATTGGCCTGAAGTTTTCTTTCTTTCTTGTATCTCTGGAAGATTTTGGTATCAGGATGATGCTGGCCTCATAGAATGAGTTAAGGAGGAGTCTCTCCTCCTCAACTTTTTGGAATAGTTTCAATAGGAATAGTACCAGCTCTTCTTTGTACATCTGGTAGAATTCAGCTGTGCATCCATCTGGTCCTGGGCTTTTTTTAGTTGGTAGGCTGCTTATTACTGCCTCAGTTTCAGAGCTTGTTATTGTTCTATTCAGGGATTCCATTTTTTCCTGGTTCAGTTTTGAGAGGGTGTATGTATCCAGGAAATTTTTCATTTCTTCTAGATTTTCTAGTTTATATAAATAGATGTGTTCATAATATTCTCTACTGGTTGTATTTCTATGGGGTCAGCCACAGATCTTTTTACTGTCTATATAGTTTTGCCATTTCCAGAATATCACACAGTTGAAGTTACACAACATGTACCCTTTTTAGACTGACTTCATTCACTTAGCAATATGCATTTAAGGTTCCCTCATGTCTGTCTGTGGCTTGATAGCTCAATTCTTTTTATTGCTGAATAATAATCCATTATGTGAATGTGTATCGATTGTTTATCTATTTACCTACTGAAGGACAGCTTAGTTGCTTCTAAGTTTTGGCAATCATTAATAAAACTGTGAACACTCATGCAGTTTTTTTGTGTAGATAATAAGTTTTTAAGTCATTGGAGTAAATGTGTAGGAATGTGATTCTGGATCATATGATGGCTATGTTTAGCTTTATAAAAAACTACCAAACTGTCTTGCAGTGTGACTTTGTCGTTCTGCATTCCCACCAGTAATGAATGTGAGCTCCTGTTCCTCCACATACTCACCCGCATTTCTGATGTCAAGTACTTTGAATTTTAGCCATCCTAATAGGTGTGTAATGGCATCTTGTTTTAATTTGTAATCCTTCAATGACATTAACATTGAACATCTTTTTCTATGATTATTTACAGTCTGTATACTGTGTCTTTGATGATATATCTATTAGATCTTTCGCCCACTTTTTAACTAGATTTTTTGTCTTCATATTAAGTTGTAAGAGTTCTTTGAATATTCTGGATCCAATTCCTTTAT
The DNA here is from genome assembly GCF_024542745.1 of Macaca thibetana thibetana. NCBI lineage: Eukaryota > Metazoa > Chordata > Mammalia > Primates > Cercopithecidae > Macaca > Macaca thibetana. Next base: position 161,349,822 of record NC_065584.1, on the reverse strand, counting down.
CAGATATGTGTTTTCCATGTATTTTCTCCTAGTTTGTGGCTTATCTTTTTGTTCTCTTAACAGTGCTTTTCACAGAGCAGTGTTTTTTACTGTAATGAATTCCAGCTTATCAATTTGTTCTTTCATGGAGTGTGTTTTTGATATTGTATATGAAAACTCATTACCAAACTCAGGATCATTTTGAGTTTCTCCTTTGTATTCTCCAGAAGTTTTATGGTTTTATGATTTACATTTAGATATATAATCCATCTTGAATTAATTTTTGTGAAAAATATAAAATCATCTAGATTTTTTTTTTTTTGAATGTGAGTGTCCAGTTGTTCCAGCACCATTTGTTGAAATGACTGTTCTTTGGTTGCCTTTGCTCCTTTATCAAAAGTCAGTTGACTGTATTTGCTTCTAATTCTGGTCTCCGTTATTCTGTTCCGTTGATCTGTTTGTCAAATTTTTTCACCAATACCACATTCTCTTGATTAGTGTAACTTTATTGTAAGACTAGTAGCCACGTAGAGTCAGTCTTCCAACTTTATCCTTCTCATTTAATATTATGTTGGCTATTTTGGATCTTTTGCCTCTCCATATAAACTTTAAAATCAGTTTATCAGTATCAGTGGAGTAACTAGCTTTGATTTTGATTGAGACTGCATTGACCAAGTCAGGAAGAACTGATATCTTAACATTATTGAGTCTTCCTACCCATGAATATGGAATATCTTTCCACTTATTTAGATCTTTAATTTCTTCCATCAGAGTTTTATAGTTTTCCCTCATCTAGAATAGTGAGGGTATATACATATTTGTTAGATTTATACTTGAATATTTCTCTTTTTTTGGTGCTAATTTAAATGATACCATGTTTTAATTGCAGATTCCAGTTTGTCATTGCTAATATGTAGGATAGCAATTGACTTTTATCAAGGTGTGACCTACAACTTTGCTTTAATTGCTTATTCGTTCCAGGAGGCTTTTTGTCAAATCTTTGGAACTTTCTACATAGACCATCATATCATCTTCAAACAAGTAAAGTTTTACTTCTTCCTTCCCAATCTGTGTATCTTTTATTTCCTTTTCTTACTGTATATAGGAGTGGTGAGAGAGGACATGCTTAACCTTGTCCCCAATCTTGGGGGGAAAAGATCTGGTTTTTCATCATTAAATATGACATTAGCTATAGTTTCTTATAGATGCTCTTTAATAATTCATGAGTTTTTAGTGATATTTAAAATAAAACTAAAAAACTAACTTGTCACTTTCTAAGCATGACAGGGAACCCAGTATGTTGATAACTGAAAAAATAAAAGGAAAATCTCAAACATTTATGTGGAACTATACCACTAGGCAATCAAATATATGAAGGGAATTTCTCCTTATAAATTATTTCATCTAACAAATTGAAACAAAATAATAGAATTTGAATATCACAGTTTTGTACCCCTTGAAGAATGAACCCTTGATGAATTCATGGCTCTAGGTATTGATCATCAGTGACTGCTAACCTGAAAAAAAAGAGTGACATTCAGATATTATGTGCCTCCTGATTAAAGAGCTCTACCACCTATAGTCTTGCCAAAAGAGGTCAAACCTGAGTTTGATCAAGCCTCCGGATCCAACTTCCAATTATCTGGAAATGCTAAAGAAAAAGAAACATTGAATTTCACCATGTATATGCAGGCAGCAAAATTGTAAGGAAAATAGAGGAATGGGGGGAACTTCACAGATTAAAAGAGATGTAAAAGACATATCCAGACATATTTTTAAAAGACTTTGTTAAAAGTAAGTAAGACTAAGCATGGATGCACAGTGCTGGAGATATACACTTAGGTGATAAAAGCATAATAAAATGCAAGGAAGTGATCACTGTAAATGTCAGAATTGCAGCTACTTTGCAGGGAAGAAGAGGCTATAATTGGAATGAGAAAAAGTATGTCTGGGGCTTCTTAGTAACAAAATTCTGGACCTGAGTGGTGATTTCAAGGATGTTTTCCTTATAACAATTAACTAAGCTATACTTTTGTGTAATTTTCTGTATCGGTGTTTTATTTCATTAAAAATGTTTTTTAACAACAACAAAAAAGATTATATATGCATATATGCAGCATATATGAGGTCAGGACAGGTATCTAATTTTTTTCATTGTTGCCTGTTACACTTAGCATAGCGCCTAGACATAAATAGGTGCCCAATAAACAGTAGTTAAATGAACAGTCATAAAATCCCATCGTAATTCAGCTTTTACACAGAATCAGTAGATTATGTCTCCTCTCGAAACCACTTACAGTGAAAAGCTTAATACAATAGCTTTTATAAGTTTTAATCTTGCCTTCCAAAGCAATTTAGCCACAATCTAATTTTCAAAGTTCAAAAATAATTTTCCTTCTTTATAAATACACTTCAAAACTTTTAGATACTTCACAGTTCTCTCTGTTGGGTCCAGATTTTATTCTCGATAGCTACAAAAATGAGAATAAACCAGATTGGCTGAGAATAAATGTTCATGATCAAATGAGCATTAAAAAGTAGAATAGTGGGAGGGACGCGGTGGCTCATGCCTGTAATCCCAGCACTTTGGGAGGCCGAGGTGGGTGGATCACGAGGTCAGGAGATCTAGACCGTCCTGGCTAACATCGTGAAACCCTGTCTCTATTAAAAATACGAAAAAGCCAGGCGTAGTGGCGGGCGCCTGTAGTCCCAGCTACTTGGGAGGCTGAGGCAGGAGAATGGCGTGAACCCGGGAGGCGGAGCTTATAGTGAGCCGAGATCGCACCACTGCACTCCAGTCTGGGTGACAGAGCGAGACTGCGTCTCAAAAAAAAAAAAAAAAAAAAAAAAAAAAAACATAGTGGAGAATGTGGTTAATTAATGTATTAAGATATTCCACAGTTGCACATTCTTGTATGTTTGAAACAAGGAAGACAGTTGTCCCTTCATTAGACATCTGTGTGCTCAGCCAGACTCTGTGCTGCACAGTATGAGGGCTCCCGACAGAATGAATGAGACAAGGATCTTGCCTAGAAGCAACTTAGGCTGGTTATGTAACAGAATATAGTTTTCAGTGGTTTGACCCAAGTCTCAGTTTCAGCGTCTAGAACTGGCATGTGCTTTTAGGTGGGCCATTCCTGGAGGGCCAGGCCTAGATTACACATCTCATTCTGTGAGCGGGGCACTGACTTAGGTCCGCTTAAGGCCTTAGACTTCTAAGCACAGTTAGAGCTCCCTGGTTTCACACAATTATTTTTAATAATATCTAAAGAAACTAATTTGGAGCTTTATAAAGACAAAGCATAATTTGAGAATGACTAAATGCATATAAACTGTATGCTATTTATTAAATCCTTAGTGCAAACCAAAGATATTCAGTAAATTACATATGCATTGGGGCTCTGGTGTTAACATTTGTCTCTCCGTTTCCTAAGGAATTGGAAAACTCCAGGTCTGGGTGTTTGGTTCGATCTAGAGAGTTCTCATCAAACTAATACTATATCCACTGCTAATCATCTTCTTTGTTTTGCGAGGATCTGTCCTTTTACATTTATCCCCATCAGGCCAATTCCGTTCTTACTTGAGGGCAAAACGATAATTGATAAAAACACCAAGTTTCTCTTTGCAGCCATATTTATGTGATCCTAGTACTTGCTATCCCTACTTGGCACAGAATTTTACTGTGCCAGAACTTAAAGCCATTCTCTCTCCCCCATGTAGATTTTGTGAAATTGTTGTTTAAAAATGGTTGCTCTCTTGACATAGGTGTATGACAATAGATTTTGGTGAACAGTGGTTTTCTTTTTTTTTTTAAGTCTTAACCACTGCAAACTGCACAAGGATATAAACTATGTACTTTCTAAGTTATATTATAAAACCTTCCTACATGGCAATCACCTGGAGCTTTTCTGTTTAACTATTTCATAATGTCTTAGGTGTGTGCTACACTTGTATTCTATTACTGTCCTTTTTCTATATGTCCTGCACTTATTGTCAAAAGACCCAATTTTATGATGCTTTTCCTATCCTCTGTTTTTTTTTTCAGAGGAAACATTTTCAGTGAAAAGACTTACACAAAAATTCACTCACATATTTATGATTTTTTGGAGCAGAAAGCCTTTATCTCAACCCCCCCAACCACAGTGTAGTTTTGACAGGATGGACAGTAAGATTTTAATGTCTTCTCAAAAGATACTTTGAAAATCTGGTGCTTTCTGTTTGATGTTAAAAAGTGCTTCTGGTCATTTGAGTTTAAAATTACAGGGAAAGCTGCTTGGGTAGACCACCCAGGCTGGGTTCAAAGGAGTGATCTTTCTAAGACAGGTACTCCTCAAATAGAGGTTGTCTTTCAAACAAGTTTTACTGAAAGGACAAGTATTTCCTGACCCTGAGTTTTTCGGTTCCCTCCTCCTTTATTTTCCTCATCAGAAAGTGGTTTCTTTGTGAAAGTTTCTCAGGAGAGTTTTGTGAGCATAAGATTATGTAGATATACTTTCCACACTTTACCAATAAATGACTTTTCTATATAATGTAAAGCACGGAGGGCAATAGGACATTAGTCCCATACCATGTGTTGTTTGTTTATGCCTCATGATCACCCACAAAAGATTTGAAACAAGTAGTAGGAATTCCATTGAATAAAACAAACAAACAAAAAAATTAAAAATAAAGTTTATATAAATATAGTTCAAACCCAAAGGGAAAAAATAGGATAAACTATACAGTTGTAATGTTCCACATATTATTCTTAATACCTCAAAATATTTTTAAAGGCTTTAGAGATCTGCAATTTTATATATTAACTCTACCATAAAGCTACAATACACAAACAATGTGAAACAGACACGAAGATAGATAGTTATCGATTAGAGTCTGATAAAGATGGCATTTCAAACCAGTGGAGAAAGGAGAGTTTATTTAATACCTCTTCATGGGAAAAATAAATTTAGGCTCCTGTCTCACGCAACACACCAAAATAAATTCTAAATGAATCAGCAGTGAATTAGAAAACCATAAAATTACCATACACAGTGATAATTCAAGGAAAATAAATACAAATGAATAATTTAGAAGGTGATACAAATGAATAATTACCTCATCTCATAGTGAGAGTGAGAAATAATTTTGAAACACAAAAGAAAAAGCAGGAAAAAGAAAACTACAAAAATTGTTAGACTACATAGAATTATTTAGTCTCAGTATATTTTTAAAAACTTTAAAATAGCATAAGCAAAATGGAAGACAAAAGCTGGAAAAAATATTAACAATATGTATTAACCATTTGTCATATTTATAATGAGATAATCTTAATAAATTATTTTTAAAAGATAAAAACCTCCTCCCCAAATTTTAAAATAGCAAACTAGAACAATTAACAAAAAGATAACGATAAGTAGCAACTTTATTTTAAAGAAAAATAATAAAGTAAATGTCTTTTTCCCTTATCCCCAAATCAAGTTTATATTGTGAATTCAAAGGCAAAGCTCATAAAAGCACCAGAAGTAAATTTAAAAGAATATCTTTATAATATTCAAGTAGAATGGCCTTTCTGACAGAAATCTCAGATGTCCTAAAGGAAAAGTTTGGCAGATTGTATCAAATAAAAATGTAAAAATTACTTATGACAAAAAAACCTAAAAAACAAAATTGATAGCAATAAACTGGAAAAGTTATTTTTAAAATATGACCAAAAGGGTTCACATCTATATTATCAGTAAAGAGCCTTATAAATAAATAAGGAAAACACACCCCAATAGAAAACGGGTAGAAGGCACACCGTGATAATGCAAGAAAACATAAATAGACATGGCAAATAAACACTGGGAAAAATCTCTAATCATACTGATAATAAAAAAAAAATAACCTTTAAAATACTAGTTTTATTTAGCTGTCAAATTGGTGAATATTTGTTTTAATGATATTATTTAACGTTGGTAAAAGCATGGAAAAAATCTTTTTCTGGGGGTATAAATTGATTAAAATTTTTTTCTGGGGGACAGTTTAAATTGATAATATCTATCAAAAGGCTTCATTTTCATATTCTTTGACTCAAATTGTCATTATTGGAAATTTATCCTAGGTAAGCAGGCAGAGTGGTACAGAATGATTTGTTCAGCAGCTGTTGTAAACAAGGGTTGTGCTGTTAACCTGCACAGCATCTCAGCCATTGTCCTATATTTACAGAATTCCCAAGCATGTAAGATGGCTCTCCTGCTATAGAACCTGAGAGTGCCAAGTATTTGCTTCCTAGTCTTTATTGTGTCTAAGATACAGGAATATGACCAAGGTTTTACAATCCACCATACTCACACTAGACTTTCACTCTGAAGGCAATGAAGTAAAGAAGCAAAGACATCTCAAACTGTATTCTTTGGAGAGTTTGAGGCAGCTATATCTAGTGTTCAAAGTCACAATGTTAGTTCAGTCTGTCTCATATGTGCCCAGTGTTTGTTTTTTTTTTTTCCAGCAGACCAGTTTGGTGTTGTGTTCTTTGGATATTAGTTGTGGAAGTATAACTTCAACACCTAAATTTTCCAGATTCTTTTATATACACAAGTAGCCTGTCAATTGATTTCCTTTCTATTTAAATCAACCTGAGCTTCCCCCCACCAACACCATGGCTTAAAACTAAGAATTCTGACTGTATTAAAACAACTTTATTTGTAACATTGAAAATTGGACAGAATAGTAAGAGATTAATTGAAGTAAATTTTTATGTCCACAGGATGAGACACTATTTAGCTTTTAAAGACCATGCAATATTTCTCAGTTTAAGTATTTTAATCCAAGAAGGAACTTATTATAAGACATTAAGTACTTAGAAAATTCTTGGAAGGCTGGGTATGTTGGTTAATGCCTATAATCCCAACACTTTGGGTGGCCTAGGTGGAAGGAAGGATCACTTGAGGCCAGGAGGTCAAGACCAGCCTGGGCAACATAGTGAGACCCTGTCTCCACAAAAAAGAAAAAGAAAAATTAGCTGGGTGTCGTGGTGTGCACCTGTAGACCCAGCTACTCTGGAGGCTGAGGTGGGAGCATCACTTGAGCCTAGGAGTTTGAGGCTGTAGTGAGCTATGATCATGCCACTGCACTCCAGCCTGGGTGACAGAACAACACCCTGTCAAAAAAAAAAAAAAAAAAAAAAGAAAGAGAGAGAGAGAGAAAGAAAATTGTTGTCAGACTTCTAGATTGACTCCTAAAACAATACCAAACAAATTCACAAGGGGGCTGCTCCTTCTGAGGCCAACACATGTTAGGGAGGAAATGTGTGGCTAATGCCACACAAACAACTATCTCTTACACCCAATAAACCACAGAATGTGTACCCGAAGCTACAGATGAGAAATTAGTACAACTTATCCCACTGATTTTTGATCCCCAGGAAGCTGGAAAATGGACCCCAGAATGCTGCTGCAGGAAAGCCTCATATTCCAAACCTTGCTAGTAACAGCCAAGAGCCACAGGAAGATGTCTTTCACTCACATTCAACCTCCAAATCTTGTAGCATATTGTTTGTGTAGGGGAGAATAAAAGGCTTTCATATGTACAGATTGTCTCTGGAAGGATATGTAAACCAGTAACCATGATGATTTCTAAGATGAGGCTGGGAGACATGAGTAAGAGGGAAAAGCTTTTCATAGTGCACTCTTTTTATGTATTTATTTATTTATTTTTATTTTTAAATTTATTTTTTATTATTATACTTTAAGTTGTAGGGTACATGTGCATAACGTGCAGGTTTGTTACATATGTATACTTGTGCCATGTTGCTGTGCTGCACCCATCAACTCGTCAGCACCCATCAACTCGTCATTTGCATCAGGTATAACTCCCAATGCAATCCCTCCCCCCTCCCCCCTACCCCCTCCCCATGATAGGCCCCGGTGTGTGATGTTCCCCTTCCTGAGTCCAAGTGATCTCATTGTTCAGTTCCCACCTATGAGTGAGAACATGCGGTGTTTGGTTTTCTGTTCTTGTGATAGTTTGCTAAGAATGATGGTTTCCAGCTGCATCCATGTCCCCACAAAGGACACAAACTCATCCTTTTTTATGGCTGCATAGTATTCCATGGTGTATATGTGCCACATTTTCTTAATCCAATCTGTCACTGATGGACATTTGGGTTGATTCCAAGTCTTTGCTATTGTGAATAGTGCTGCAATAAACATACGTGTGCATGTGTCTTTATAGCAGCATAATTTATAATCCTTTGGGTATATACCCAGTAATGGGATGGCTGGGTCATATGGTACATCTAGTTCTAGATCCTTGAGGAATCGCCATACTGTTTTCCATAATGGTTGAACTAGTTTACAATCCCACCAACAGTGTAAAAGTGTTCCTATTTCTCCACATCCTCTCCAGCACCTGTTGTTTCCTGACTTTTTAATGCTCGCCATTCTAACTGGTGTGAGATGGTATCTCATTGTGGTTTTGATTTGCATTTCTCTGATGGCCAGTGCTCTCTGATGAGCATTTTTTCATGTGTCTGTTGGCTGTATGAATGTCTTCTTTTGAGAAATGTCTGTTCATATCCTTTGCCCACTTTTTGATGGGGTTGTTTGTTTTTTTCTTGTAAATTTGTTTGAGTTCTTTGTAGGTTCTGGATATTAGCCCTTTGTCAGATGAGTAGATTGCAAAAATTTTCTCCCATTCTGTAGGTTGCCTGTTCACTCTGATGGTAGTTTCTTTTGCTGTGCAGAAGCTCTTTAGTTTAATGAGATCCCATTTGTCAATTTTGGCTTTTGCTGCTGTTGCTTTTGGTGTTTTAGACATGAAGTCTTTGCCCATGCCTATGTCCTGAATGGTACTACCTAGGTTTTCCTCTAGGATTTTTATGGTATTAGGTCTAACATTTAAGTCTGTAATCCATCTTGAATTAATTTTCGTGTAAGGAGTAAGGAAAGGATCCAGTTTCAGCTTTCTCCTTATGGCTAGCCAATTTTCCCAGCACCATTTATTAAATAGGGAATCCTTTCCCCCATTTCTTGTTTTTGTCAGGTTTGTCAAAGATCAGATGGCTGTAGATGTGTGGTATTATTTCTGAGGACTCTGTTCTGTTCCATTGGTCTATATCTCTGTTTTGGTACCAGTACCATGCTGTTTTGGTTACTGTAGCCTTATAGTATAGTTTGAAGTCAGGTAGCGTGATGCCTCCAGCTTTGTTCTTTTGACTTAGGATTGTCTTGGAGATGCGGGCTCTTTTTTGGTTCCATATGAACTTTAAAGCAGTTTTTTCCAATTCTGTGAAGAAACTCATTGGTAGCTTGATGGGGATGGCATTGAATCTATAAATTACCTTGGGCAGTATGGCCATTTTCACGATATTGATTCTTCCTATCCATGAGCATGGTATGTTCTTCCCATTTGTTTGTGTCCTCTTTTATTTCACTGAGCAGTGGTTTGTAGTTCTCCTTGAAGAGGTCCTTTACATCCCTTGTAAGTTGGATTCCTAGGTATTTTATTCTCTTTGAAGCAATTGTGAATGGAAGTTCATTCCTGATTTGGCTCTCTGTTTGTCTGTTACTGGTGTATATGAATGCTTGTGATTTTTGCACATTAATTTTGTATCCTGAGACTTTGCTGAAGTTGCTTATCAGCTTAAGGAGATTTTGGGCTGAGACAATGGGGTTTTCTAAATATACAATCATGTCATCTGCAAACAGGGACAATTTGACTTTTTCTTTTCCTAACTGAATACCCTTGATTTCTTTCTCTTGCCTAATTGCCCTAGCCAGAACTTCCAACACTATGTTGAATAGGAGTGGTGAGAGAGGGCATCCCTGTCTTGTGCCAGTTTTCAAAGGGAATTTTTCCAGTTTTTGCCCATTCAGTATGATATTGGCTGTGGGTTTGTCATAAATAGCTCTTATTATTTTGAGGTACGTTCCATCAATACCGAATTTATTGAGCGTTTTTAGCATGAAGGGCTGTTGAATTTTGTCAAAAGCCTTTTCTGCATCTATTGAGATAATCATGTGGTTCTTGTCTTTGGTTCTGTTTATATGCTGGATTATGTTTATTGATTTGCGAATGTTGAACCAGCCTTGCATCCCAGGGATGAAGCCCACTTGATCATGGTGGATAAGCTTTTTGATGTGTTGCTGAATCCGGTTTGCCAGTATTTTATTGAGGATTTTTGCATCGATGTTCATCAGGGATATTGGTCTAAAATTCTCTTTTTTTGTTGTGTCTCTGCCAGGCTTTGGTATCAGGATGATGTTGGCCTCATAAAATGAGTTAGGGAGGATTCCCTCTTTTTCTATGGATTGGAATAGTTTCAGAAGGAATGGTACCAACTCCTCCTTGTACCTCTGGTAGAATTCAGCTGTGAATCCATCTGGTCCTGGACTTTTTTTGGTTGGTAGGCTATTAATTATTGCCTCAATTTCAGAGCCTGCTGTTGGTCTATTCAGGGATTCAACTTCTTCCTGGTTTAGTCTTGGAAGAGTGTAAGTGTCCAGGAAATTATCCATTTCTTCTAGGTTTTCTAGTTTATTTGCGTAGAGGTGTTTATAGTATTCTCTGATGGTAGTTTGTATTTCTGTGGGGTCGGTGGTGATATCCCCTTTATCATTTTTAATTGCGTCGATTTGATTCTTCTCTCTTTTCTTCTTTATTAGTCTTGCTAGTGGTCTGTCAATTTTGTTGATCTTTTCAAAAAACCAACTCCTGGATTCATTGATTTTTTGGAGGGTTTTTTGTGTCTCTATCTCCTTCAGTTCTGCTCTGATCTTAGTGATTTCTTGCCTTCTGCTAGCTTTCGAATGTGTTTGCTCTTGCTTCTCTAGTTCTTTTAATTGTGATGTTAGGGTGTCAATTTTAGATCTTTCCTGCTTTCTCTTGTGGGCATTTAGTGCTATAAATTTCCCTCTACACACTGCTTTAAATGTGTCCCAGAGATTCTGGTATGTTGTATCTTTGTTCTCATTGGTTTCAAAGAACATCTTTATTTCTGCCTTCATTTCGTGATGTACCCAGTAGTCATTCAGGAGCAGGTTGTTCAGTTTCCATGTAGTTGAGCGGTTTTGATTGAGTTTCTTAGTCCTGAGTTCTAGTTTGATTGCACTGTGGTCTGAGAGACAGTTTGTTATAATTTCTGTTCTTGTACATTTGCTGAGGAGTGATTTACTTCCAATTACGTGGTCAATTTTGGAGTAAGTACGATGTGGTGCTGAGAAGAATGTATATTCTGTTGATTTGGGGTGGAGAGTTCTATAGATGTCTATTAGGTCTGCTTGCTGCAGAGATGAGTTCAATTCCTGGATATCCTTGTTAACTTTCTGTCTCGTTGATCTGTCTAATGTTGACAGTGGAGTGTTGAAGTCTCCCATTATTATTGTATGGGAGTCTAAGTCTCTTTGTAAGTCTCTAAGGACTTGCCTTATGAATCTGGGTGCTCCTGTATTGGGTGCATATATATTTTAGGATAGTTAGCTCTTCCTGTTGAATTGATCCCTTTACCATTATGTAATGGCCTTCTTTGTCTCTTTTGATCTTTGATGGTTTAAAGTCTGTTTTATCAGAGACTAGTTTTGCAACCCCCGCTTTTTTTTTGTTCTCCATTTGCTTGGTAAATCTTCCTCCATCCCTTTATTTTGAGCCTATGTATGTCTCTGCGTGTGAGATGGGTCTCCTGAATACAGCAGACTGATGGGTCTTGACTCTTTATCCAGTTTGCCAGTCTGTGTCTTTTAATTGGAGCATTTAGTCCATTTACATTTAAGGTTAAGATTGTTATGTGTGAACTTGATCCTGCCATTATGATATTAACTGGTTATTTTGCTCGTTAGTTGATGCAGTTTCTTCCTAGCCTCGATGGTCTTTACATTTTGGCATGTTTTTGTAATGGCTGGTACCGGTTGTTCCTTTCCATGTTTAGTGCTTCCTTCAGGGTCTCTTGTAAGGCAGGCCTAATGGTGACAAAATCTCTAAGCATTTGCTTATCTGTAAAGGATTTTATTTCTCCTTCACTTATGAAACTTAGTTTGGCTGGATATGAAATTCTGGGTTTAAAATTCTTTTCTTTAAGAATGTTGAATATTGGCCCCCACTCTCTTCTGGCTTGGAGAGTTTCTGCCGAGAGATCTGCTGTTGGTCTGATGGGCTTCCCTTTGTGGGTAACCCGACCTTTCTCTCTGGCTGCCCTTAAGATTTTTTCCTTCATTTCAACTTTGGTGAATCTGGCAATTGTGTGTCTTGGAGTTGCTCTTCTCCAGGAGTATCTTTGTGGCGTTCTCTGTATTTCCTGGATTTGAATGTTGGCCTGCCCTACTAGGTTGGGGAAGTTCTCCTGGATGATATCCTGAAGAGTGTTTTCCAACTTGGTTCCATTTTCCCCCTCACTTTCAGGCACCCCAATCAGATGTAGATTTGGTCTTTTTACATAATCCCATACTTCTTGCAGGCTTTGTTCATTTCTTTTTCTTCTTTTTTCTTTTGGTTTCTCTTCTCGCTTCATTTCATTCATTTGATCCTCAATCGCTGATACTCTTTCTTCCAGTTGATCGAGTCGGTTACTGAAGCTTGTGCATTTGTCACGTATTTCTCGTGTCATGGTTTTCATCTCTTTCATTTCGTTTATGACCTTCTCTGCATTAATTACTCTAGCCATCAATTCTTCCACTTTTTTTTCAAGATTTTTAGTTTCTTTGCGCTGGGTACGTAATTCCTCCTTTAGCTCTGAGAAATTTCATGGACTGAAGCCTTCTTCTCTCATCTCATCAAAGTCATTCTCCGTCCAGCTTTGATCCGTTGCTGGCGATGAGCTGCGCTCCTTTGCCGGGGGAGATGCACTCTTATTTTTTGAATTTCCAGCTTTTCTGCCCTGCCTTTTCTCCATCTTTGTGGTTTTATCTGCCTCTGGTCTTTGATGATGGTGATGTACTGATGGGGTTTTGGTGTAGGTGTCGTTTCTGTTTGATAGTTTTCCTTCTAACAGTCAGGACCCTCAGCTGTAGGTCTGTTGGAGATTGCTTGAGGTCCACTCCAGACCCTGTTTGCCTGGGTATCAGCAGCAGAGGCTGCAGAAGATAGAATATTTCTGAACAGCGAGTGTACCTGTCTGATTCTTGCTTTGGAAGCTTCCTCTCAGGGGTGTACTCCACCCTGTGAGGTGTGCGGTGTCAGACTGCCCCTAGTGGGGGATGTCTCCCAGTTAGGCTACTCAGGGGTCAGGGACCCACTTGAGCAGGGAGTCTGTCCCTTCTCAGATCTCAACCTCCGTGTTGGGAGATCCACTGCTCTCTTCAAAGCTGTCAGACAGAGTCGTTTGCGTCTGCAGAGGCTTCTGCTGTGTTTGTTATTGTTTACTGTGCCCTGTCCCCAGAGGTGGAGTCTACAGAGACAGGCAGGTTTCCTTGAGCTGCTGTGAGCTCCACCCAGTTCGAGCTTCCCAGCAGCTTTGTTTACCTACTTAAGCCTCAGCAATGGCGGGCGCCCCTCCCCCAGCCTCGCTGCTGCCTTGCTGGTAGATCACAGACTGCTGTGCTAGCAATGAGGGAGGCTCCGTGGACGTGAGACCCTCCCGGCCAGGTGTGGGATATGATCTCCTGGTGTGCCTGTTTGCTTAAAGCGCAGTATTGGGGTGGGAGTTACCCGATTTTCCAGGTGTTGTGTGTCTCAGTTCCCCTGGCTAGGAAAAGGGATTCCCTTCCCCCTTGCGCTTCCCAGGTGAGGCGATGCCTCGCCCTGCTTCAGCTCTCGCTGGTCGGGCTGCAGCAGCTGACCAGCACCGATCATCCGGCACTCCCCAGTGAGATGAACCCAGTACCTCAGTTGAAAATGCAGAAATCACCGGTCTTCTGTGTCGCTCGCGCTGGGAGTTGGAGACTGGAGCTGTTCCTATTCGGCCATCTTCCACTCTTTTTATTTTGGCTTAATTGTACTGTGGTCATCCTCACCCATTCAAAAAATTAGCAAATTAAATTTTACTTGTATCTTAGCTCAGTTTTTCACTGTATCTCAAGGGAACACACCCCCAGGCCTCCAAGGAAGCTTTCAAGGGTCTTTGAAAGGGGAGAGCAGGGGAGGTCCCTGGGTCCCCAGCTTCTGCTTCAGCCAGAGCAACTCTTGATTTTATCTGTTCTTTGGTTCAAGCTTCTGAGTAAGATTTTGTTTGAAGAAAGCATTTCCCTGCTCTTCTTAAAAATTAAAAGCTGCAGGGCATGATGGCTCATTCCTGTAATCCCAGCACTTTGGGAGGTCAAGGCAGGTTGATCACCTGAGGTCAGGAGTTCGAGACCAGCCTGGCCAACATGGCAATAAAAACAAAAATTAGCTGGGTGTGGTGGCATGTGCCTGTAATCCCAGTTACTCGGGAGATTGAGGCAGGAGAATTGTTTGAACCCAAGAGGCAGAGGTTGCAGTGGGCAGATGTTGCAGTGAGCTGGGATCATGCCACTGCACTCCAGCCTGGGCAACAGAGCAAGACTCTGCCTTACAAAAAAAATTAAAAGCTAGTGTTATAGAAGAATATTAAATGTCATGGAGAACTGTTCATTATTACATATTAATTAAGAAATGGGAAAATGGGATAAAATATAAATTTATAAGAATAAATAAATTCTTATAAATTTATTTTAAGAAAATAAATTTTCTTAAAATTTATTAAGAAAGACTAGAAGTACAAATACCAAATTTTCTCTTGATAGTATTTTACTATTTCTTTGTGGTTCTCTTTCCCAAATTTATGACAATTATTTTTAAAACTATTTTTATCAGCATAAATACACATTATTTTTAAATTAAATAGAAAAATACTCTTGAAAATTTATACATGTTATCAAATAAATGAAGTGTTGCTGGTTGACATCTGTGAAGAATTTGCTAGATAGAACCTCCAACTGATATGTCATAAATGTGGTAGATGTGGGTCAAGGTTTTTTTTTTTCATTGCTCAGAGAAATTCGGTAAGGCTGGAAACAGATTAATCTCCTCCTGGCTCGCATCAACTTAGTCCTTTCAGCATTTATGTCAGCATACCATGAAAAAAATTTGGGAAGCACTGTGCTTTACTAACCTGGAAATAAGCATCTGTAGCATGCTTTAATTTGATTCTATATATTAACATATTATTTATACCTTATTCGTTAGGAATAAGATTAATAACCCAAATAATAGACTAATAGCCCTAAAAAGGGCTACCATTTATTAAGTACTTAATCATGTACTAGGTACTGTCCTAAGTACTTTACATCTATTACTTCAGTTAATTCCCACGACAGTCATACAAAGTTTAGATATTCCAGTTTTATAGGTGAAAAAATGGATGCTATTATGTGAAATTAGTAACTAACTTGCTAAAATCTTGAATGGTAGAAGTAGGATTCTAACTAGTATCTTACTCCAGTGTCTGTAGTCTTAACCAGTATATTCTACTGTCCCCTTTTTTCAGGAACCTATCAATTATGTGAAGCAGTATACAGCTGTATCAGACAGATGATCACAAGTATAACAAGGGCTCTCTTCACCATCTCTCTCCCACTAGAGCATCAGCTCCATAAGGACAGAGAACTTGCCTGTCTTATCCACCTAGCACAATACCTGGAACATCATAGGAAGTTAGATATTTGTTGAATGAACGAGTAACTCTGGCTGCACATCAAAATTGCCCATAAAGGTTTTGAAACATTCAGATGTCAGGAGCCTACCCCATCTCCCAACTAGTATCACCAAGGGAAGAATTCAGGCAAGCATATATTTTTGAAGATTTACAGGTACCAGGCATGGTGGCTCATGCCTGTAATCTCAACACTTTGGGAGGCTGAGGTGGGTGGATCATATGAGGCCAGGAATTCGAGACCAGCCTGGCCAACAAGAGGAAACCTGTCTCTACTAAAAATATAAAATTTGATGGGTGTGGTGGCACACACCTGTAATCCCAGCTCCTTGGGAGGCTGAGATGGGAGAATAGCTTGAACCCAGGAGTCAGAGGTTGCAGTGAGCCAAGATTGTTCTACCTCACTCCAGCCTGGGTGACAGAGTGAGAACCTGCCTCAAAAACTAATAAAAATAAAATAAAATAAAACTACAGGTGATCCTAATGCCTAGTCAAGATACAGAACCCCTATCCTAGAGCAGTGGTTCTCTAACTTGAATATGCAGCGGAATTACCTGCAGAACTTGTTAAAATCCCCAGAGCTTCCATTTACTAGCTCTGGGGTAGAGCTTAAGAATTTGTATTTATTCAAGTTCCCAATAGTGCTGTTCTGTGAATCACATGTTTAAGAACTGTCCTAGAGACTGGGTTGTACAGAACTAAATCAATACATTTTAACCTAGAACTTAAGCAGGAGATTTATTTAGTCAGACAGACCAAAATAAACATTGGTCACTCAAGCAATGGAGATTTTAGTCACAGTATTCAAAACATCCAGGAATCTGTCGTGCCCATTGAGCTTGTTGCTCTAAAAGTTTCTTTGAACAATTACATATTATTTTTTTTCCAAGCCAAACTATATCCAGCTTTATTAAAGTTACTTTCCATAAACAATCAGGGTATTTCAGGCAGGACATGGGCAGATAATCATTAACAGTGTACAACAACTTTCAAACTCCCTTCTTCAATGGACTACCAAAATCAAAAAGCCACTATAAAACACCATAAGATCTTCATTTGATGCTCTGAACAGAAAGGTTAGAGTGAGGGTTGACATTTCACATTTAGCATGTTGTTTAACAGCTTTTCATGAACTGACCCTGACTTCCAGGAAATGAAATAAAAATGGCAGAATTTATCTGAAAATATGAAAATCCACAGTCTAGAAGTGGAAACTCTACTCTTTGGGGTGCTCCATCTCAGTGGCACCACTGTAAAGTCTAATTGCCTGACACACTGGTAACCAATTACTGGAGGGTCAGGGCCCAACAGAGTTTGGGTTTAAGGGAGTTAAGTCTGTGTTGAAGATGATGAGGGAGAAGAGGACATAACAACCAATTTGTTTTTTCATACCACAAGGGATTTGTGCCAAGGTGGCTACATGTCTCAGAGTCATGGAATCCCTCCTCCTGGGAGTCAAGAGGAAATCTCTCAAAATGGGAAGGGAAAGGTGTTTTCCCCACATCAATCCAGCATCAGAGACATTCTATTAGTAACCTATGACCCTTTCCCACAATACAACAGTAAAGTGTTCTGTGTGCTAACAACATAGCTTTAAAAAAGTAAATCAAGGTCGGGCATGGTGGCTCACTTTAAGAAGCTGAGGCAGGTGGATCACCTGAGGTTAGGAGCTTGAGACCAGCCTGGCCAACATGATGAAACCCCATCTCTACTAAAAATACAAAAATTAGCTGGGCATGGTGACAGGTGCCTGTAATCCCAGCTACTGGGGAAGCTGAGGCAGGAGGAAAAAAAGTTAAACAAATTTTGCATTTTTTAAAAACTTGATAAAAATAGTATTTCAAACTATACAGTCGCCAGAAATACACAGTCACCAAAAATGCACACGCTTCACTTGGCATCTCCAGCACCTTCAGTTTCCTCTGCCTGGTCTGTTTTGGCATCTTCATTTTCTGCAAGGTTATTCCCCTCCCTGCCAGTGTCAGCATTTTCCTTTTTCCCTTTGGGTACCTCCTCTCTCTCCTTTGCGGGGTCCTTTTTAGGGTTGGGCTCTGGCTTTGGAGGAGCAGGTTAAGCAAACAACCTTGCGGATCTTCTCTGGCTTGTTCTTCACTTTGACTCTGTCTCCTTTAGCATCCCCTTCAGCTTTTTCTTGGGCATGGCAGTGATGCGGCAGGACATAGGCCAAGGATGCAGGAATGCAGCAGCAGGCAGACTTTGGTTGGGCTGGGGTTGTTCTTGCCCCTTCTTCACATTGCTCAGGCTCTGGGTGCTTTATAGTTTTTTTCAGCATATTTTAAGCCTCCTAGAGAAAAACATTTCTTTGATCAGTTTGACCTTAAACTGTTTGGGCCCACACAGGCCAGTTTTTACGCTCTTGGAAAGATGTCCTCAGCTGCTCAGGCACTCATCCATGTTCCGCCTCCAAGCAGTGTGGTGTCCACTCCCTAGAACTCTGGGGTCTTATCTTACATGGAGAGCCTCTGGTTTCTCCTTATGGGTGCTCTCTTCTTCCATGATCTTCCTTGTCCTGGAGCAGGAGATCTGGCAACAGAAACTTTGATAGAGCCCTTTTCCTTTTTTTTTTCTGGGTATTATTTGAAGAACCAAAGTTCCTGGATGACATCTAGTCTTAGAGTATTCAGAAACTGTCATAGACTAGTAAATATATTTCCATTATCTGCAACTGCAGCTAATAGAAATTAGTAAGAGTTATTACGTACCAATGAACACTGGGCTTTGGGTGAAAATTATAAGCTTTTATATCTAGCTGATGGGCCTTGTACCTAATAGTATTTGGCTTGGTTTTTTAGAGTGATTTCCATCTCATGCCTGTTGCTTTCGTACCATTCATTTTATGTATTTTTAATTGTTTAAAGAAGAGCTGCTCGGGTTTTGTAAGTGGTGTTTTTCTCCTTCTTTTAGGTCTCTCTGCAATGCAATCAATGTTTACAACCTCACCTGCAATAACTGTTCAGAAAACTGCACTGATGTTCTGTTTAGTAACAAGATTACCTTCTTAATGGACCTCCTGATACACCAGTTGACGGTATGTAATATTATTGCTTTGAGTTAGAAGCAGTTGACGTTTGAGAAATAGTCCCTGTGGAGAAAACTGAAAGAATTCAACTTATTTACTCTCCAGATGGGGGAAAAAAAAGAAGAAAGTGAAGATGACTGTGAGAATAGAGACTGGCAGACAAACTTAATAATTTGAAATTTTTGCACTGAATTCTTTTAAGTTCCAATATTTAATGGATAATAGACTTATAACACTTGCTAAGGTTACAGATTTACATAGTTAGACTGGGTCTTTGGAATCAGTTGGATGCAAAGCCAAACCTCTAAAGCCACAGGAATGAGTACTGTAGAAAGGAAGAATGTTAGGAAAGCCTCAAAACCTCTCTTGCCAGGTTAAGTTAAAAGGGTCAGTTTAAGAGGACTTTTTGATGGATATTTAGATTATTTTAGAAAAGAAAACTCCTCTGTTAGAAAGGGGAAAACTTGTTATATTGTTGAAATGGGAACAAGCAGCCAATTGTCACCTTAAATTTTACTTCAGTTCACAGATGTTGAAAGAGGTAAGCTCAATATAACAGCCAAAGGTTTAAGTATGTCAACTGGAGTCGCCAGGAGTTTCCTGGTGAAGTTTCTAAGTCCCTGAGGTATCGGCACAAAATAGCTCTCAATCTGCAAGTTTATAACACAAGAGATTTATTTTTCAGAACTGATTTACTTTTACTCAGCACACAGCTCTAATAACTCTTCCTTAAACTACAAGCCTTTGCCTCTATCTCGTTCATTCCTATGCATTTTGCAGTCCTTAACCAAGGCTTAATGTTACCTTCTTCATGAAATCTTCCCCAGCCTGACTCTTCCCCCAAATTCAAGTTAAGTATACTTCTTATGTGATTTTAGGTATTAACATCTCTGATAGAATTGATCACATTGAACTGTATCTAACTATTTTCTTTTCAGTTTCCCCCACTAGCCATAAAATCGATGAGGACAGGAAGTAAGTTATCACTATCTCCAAGATGCTAACATAGGACCTGGCACTTAGTAGATTCAGTACATCATTGTCTGTATGTGTGGGTGAATAAATGAATTTTGATACATCGCAAGCTGAAAATCAGAAATGGAATTATGAAACCCTTACAGTCAGACATATTGACATTGAGAGGGAATAGCAATAAGGGAAAGCAACAAAAATACAGATCTGGAACTGTTGCACAATATAGCAATGGATTTTTATAGTGATGATAGTGAGTCATCAATCAAAGGCTACATTATATATGATTTTGTCTAAAAAATAAGGCATTAAAATATGAGTAAGATATTTTAGCAAAAAAAAAATTCTATCAGAAATATTTGAAAGGCAGCACAAGGAGAAAAGATTTTTTGTATGGCCTTATATCCCAGGCATTTTAATATATTTGCTTCATTTAATTTTGAAAACAGCTTGTTAAAGTCAGTATTACTATTCCATTTCACAGATGAGGAAACTTGAGTCCCAGAGAGGTTGACTTGCCCAAGGCTACATAGATATTAAGTCAGAAAGCCAAGAATCAGAGCTAGGTGTGTCAAACCCAAGTTGGGGGCATTCTGCACAATAACTGACTAATGTTTTTCAAATACGTCAATATCATGAAAGACAAGGAAAAAGTGAGGAACTGTCACAGAATGGAGGAGAGTAACGAGACATAACAATTAAATGTAATGTATGATCCTGGACCACAAAAAGGACATCAATGGGAAAACTTGGAAATTCAAGTAAGATCTATAGAACAGTCTGTTTTATCGGCTCAATGTTAATTTCCTCCTTTCAATTATTATACTACGTTTTTGTAAGATGTTAATAGTAAGGGACACTGGGTTAAAGGAATGCTCTATTTTTACAACATATTTGTTTACTTAATATTATTTCAAAACAAGAATGAAAAAAAAAAAAACTTCATGCTCTCCTATCATTTTATACTGCATCATCTGGAAGAATTTACTCCATGAAGCTTATTCTGTGTTGGTGGTGGAAGAAGAGACATTACTTTGAACAGAACAAGTAATGAAAGAGAATGGCATTTGGAATGTGAGGGAATGAACAAGAAGACTTAAAGAAAGAATCTTGGTTCTGCATATATATAGATGTCATGTGTCATAATATAGATGACATATTGTCTTAGTCTAGGCTGCTATTACAAAATACCATAGACTGAGTGGCTTATAAACAACAGAAATTTATTTCTCACATTCTGTAGTCTGGAAGTTCAAGATCAAGGTACCACCATAGTCAGGTTATGGTGAGGGCCCTCTTCCAGGTTTCAAACTGCTGACTTGTCACTTTATCCCCAGATGGTGAAAAGAGTGCAAGCTAATTCTCTGGCCTCTTTTTATAAGGGCACTAATCCTGTTCATGAGAATTCCATCCTTATGACCAAATTACCTCCCACAGGCCCTGTCTCCAGATATCATCACATTAAGCATTATATTTCAACATGTGAATTTGGGAGGGACACAGCATTCGGACCCTAGTACATACAGTAAATGATATGATGGCAGCCTGTATAGAGTACTCTGGGAGCACAGAGAAAGATATTCAGTGATTCTCCCTGGGACATCATGAAAGAGGGACGTTTGAGTGAGTTCTCAGCTCCTCATAATAGCTATCATTTATTAAGTACCAACTGTGGGCCTGGAGCTGGTAAGTACCTTGATCATTTTCTTCTTTGAAAGCCTAGTTCCCTTTGAATAACCTTCATTGTAACCCAAGGTTTCTTGACTTCAGAAAAGCTTTTAATCTCTCAGTGGATTTGACCACATTCTATGTTTATTCTGCCCATCAATTTTGCTCAGTTTGGAACTGGGATCCTGGGACATTAGTTTGCCAAACACATTTTATCCTTTTTTTCCTTATACATGGCACTTTCTGAGTTTTTTCGTTCCTTTTGGGCTCTTTATTTTATCGCCGTCGATTCTTATTGTTGCTGTGACTGGGTTTGTGGTAGTGAGTAAAGGAGGATGTGTTTCCTGGTTTGGGGTGGTTGGTGATGGTGATTTTTATATTTCTGAAAATCACTTGAATGTATTTTCATTTTTCTTGCTAACCAGTTTTAATTTACATGTAACTGAAATATGGACCACTGACTTGTTAGTATCCTTGAAATAAGGGATGAAAAAATAGTGATCAATACATTTTCCAACAAAAATAGAAAAAAGCATAAAAGAAGCTAATTAATTGTGATCTGGTGTTATTTATAAGACAACTGATTATCATCAGCTACTTCAGTCTTTCTGGTTGTTTCACAAACCCAGATGGTTTAGGAGACGTTTTTCTTCTAGCCACTTGGAGTTTGTTTTGGCACTCTTGTATTTCATTTTAATTACTATTTCCAAAACATTGTACAGATGCCTGGGTTATAGAGGTGAATTGGACACAGTTCCATCACTCTAGAAGCCCACAGTTAAGGAAGAAAGAAATTGCATATGCAAATATTAATGACTATAAGAAGCTGTGAGAAGTTCTATAATGTTATCAGAGCTACAAAGTAGCTCAGACAACCTAGTAGAGTACCTAGCACATAATAGGTGTTTGTTCAGTATTTGATGAATGAATGATACATTCTAACTTGGGGGAATTGGGAATATTTGGGGGAAGAAGTTTTTTGTTTTTTTTTTTGTTTTTTTTTTTTTGAGACGGAGTCTCACTCTGTCGCCCAGGCTGGAGTGCAGCCGCCGGATCTCAGCTCACTGCAAGCTCTGCCTCCCGGGTTTACGCCATTCTCCTGCCTTAGCCTCCCGAGTAGCTGGGACTACAGGCGCCCGCCACCTCGCCCGGCTAATTTTTTGTATTTTTTAGTAGAGACGGGGTTTCACCGGGTTAGCCAGGATGTGGGGGAAGAAGTTTAATTTGATCATACCTTGAATACTTTGAACCCAGGGGTTCAAAGCTACAGTGTGCCATGATTGTGCCACTGCACTCCAGTCTCAGCAACAGAGTGAGATCCTGTCTTTAAAAAAAGAAAGAAAAAAAAGACACCCAACTCTCAGCTTCTCTGGGAGGGAGAGAGAAGAGTGGAGCATGTGTACAATATCCCAGCTTTTTGGAAGTCTGCCTGAGAGACTGCTATCTGTCTTGCCTGACTTGGGGCTAGCATACTTTGGATGCTGGTGAGAAGAACAAAGAGCAGGGAGGCTTGCTGCCATAAAGCTAGAGAACATACAATGTGTATTAGTCCATTTTCACACTGCTATAAAGAACTACCTGAGACTGGGTAATTTATAAAGAAAAGAGGTTTAATTGATTCACAGTTCTGCAGGCTGTACAGTCCTTGAGAAACTTACAATCATGGCAGAAGACGAAGAGGAAGCAGGTACATTTTACATGGCTGGAGAAGGAGGAAGAGAGTGAAGGAGGAGATGCTACACACTTTTAAACAACTCGATCTTGTGAAAACTCACTATCACAAGAACAGCAAGGGGAAAATCTTCCTTGTGATCCAATCACCTCCCACCAGGCCCTTCCTCCAACATTGAAGGTTACAATTCAACATGACATCTGGGCAGGAACACAAATCCAAACCATATCACAGTGCTAAAGATAGATACCAGCAGAAGGAAGAGATTATGATCACTTGAATAAGAAAGCAGCCAGCATCTCTAGTTGAGAAAGTGCATACATAGGCCTAGAGAAGTTGTATCCCCACCAAAGTTTGCAGAGGTCCCCGGAACCCCTAGCTGAGCTGATTAGTGAGGGTTTTCCACACTACAAAACCCAGTTCATAAACACTGGAAGAAGTGGCTTTTTTTGTCAAGTGCACAGATCCCAACAAAGCTTTCAAGACGTAGGAAGAAACAGGGAAACGTGGCCCAAAGAAAGGAGCAAAATAAATCTTCACAAACCAACCCTAAAGAAACAAAGACATGAATTACCTGACAAAGGATTCAGAATAACCCTCATAAAGATGCTCTGTGAGCTAAAGGTAACAATGTATGAGCAAAATGAGAATATCAACAAAGAGACAGAAAATACACACACAAAAAAAGAACCAACAAATTTTGGAACTGAAGAATATAATAACTGCACTGAAAAATTCACAATAGGGGTTCAACAGCAGACTCAGTGAAGCAGAAGAAACAGCAAACTCAAGACAAGTTATTTGACGTTATCCACCCAGAGGAAAAAAAAGAAAAAAGAATGAGAAAGAGTGATGAAAGCCTAAGGGATTTGTGGCATACCATCAAGCCAACCCATATACACATTATGGAAAGTTCACAAGAAGAAGACAGAAAGGAATGGGCAGAAAATTTACTTAAATAATGGCCCAAAACTTCCCAAATCTGGGAAAGAAAATGGGCATCCAGTTTCAAGAAGCCTGAAGGACCCTAAATAAGATCAACATAAAGAAACACACACCAAGACACATTATAATAAAATTGTCAAACTCTCAAAGAAGTAAGAGAATTTTGAAAACAAAAAAGTGACTTGTCGTTTACTAGGAAACAGACATAAGACTATCAACATATTTCTCAGCAGAAACCCTGCAGGCCAGAAGGGAGTGGAGGGATATTTTCAAAGTGCCAATTAACTGATCTTTGACAAGATTGCCAGGAATACACAGCAGGAAAAAGATAGTCTCCAATAAATTGTGTTGGGAAAACTGGATATCCACATGCAAAAGAATGATATTGGACCCTTATCTTACACCATACACAAAAATAAACTAAAAACTGATTAAACACTTAAATGTAAGACTTGAACTTTGTTAAACTCCAAATTAAAACATAGGGGAAAACCTTCATAACATTGATCTTGACAGTGATTTATTGGATATGACACCAAAGCAGGGGCAACAAAAGCCAAAAATAGATAAATGACACTATGTTAAACTAAAAAGCTTCCGCATCAGAGGAAACAATAAACAATGCAGAAAGGCAATGTACAGAATGAAGGAAAATATTTGTAAACCATGTCTGATAAAAGGGTGCTATGGGCTGAATGTTTGTGTCCCCAGAATTCATATGTTGAAACCTAATCACCACTGTGATGGAATTAGGAGGAGGGGCCTTTGAAAAGTGATTCAATCTTGAGGGCAAAGCCCTCATGAATAGGATCAGAACCCTTATAAAAGATGCCCCAGAGAGCTGCCTTACCCCTTCTGTCAGGTGAGGTCATAACTGGAAAGCTCCTTCTATGAACCAGAAAGCACCACTTCTGCCAGCATCTTGATCTCAGGACTTCCTAACTTCTTGAACTGTGAGAAATAAATTTTGTTTGTTGTTTATAACAGTATTTTTTTATAGCAGCTCAAATGGAATAAGTCAGAAGTTAATATCCAAAATATGTAAAGAACTACAACTCAATAGCAAAAATATATGATAATCAATTAAAAATGAGCAAAGGGCTTAAACAGACATTTCTTCAAAGAAAATATACAAACGAACAACAGGTATATGAAAAGATGACCAAAATCACTAATCACTGTGAAAATGCAAATCAAAACCACAATGAGATATCACCTCATACCTGTTAGGATGGCTGTTATAAAACAAATCAGAAAATAAGTATTGGTGGGAGTGTGTTGAAATTGGAAACGTTTGCACTTTTGGTGCAGCCACTAAGGAAAAAAGTACAGAAGTTCCTCAAAAAAATAAATAAAAAACAGAACTACCATATGATTCGTCAATCCTGCTTCTGGGTATTTATTCAAAATAATTAAAATTGGGATCTTGACTAGATATCTGCACTGCCATGTTCACCTCAGCATTATTCACAAGAGCCAAGAGGTGGAAACACCTAAATATTCATCAACAAATGAGTGGATAAAGAAAATGTGGCATATATAATTGACCCTTAAACAACACAAGTTTGAACTGCATGGGTCTATTTATGCATAGATTTTTTTTCAACCAAACATGGATCAAAAACGCAGTATCCATGGGATACAAAAACCCACACATATGGAGGATTGACTTTTCATATATGCAGCTTCCACAGAGCTGACTGCAGGACTGAGAATATGCAGATTTGGGTATACACAGAGAGCGCTGAACCAATCCCCTGTGTATAGTGAGGGACAACAGTACAAACAATGGAATATTAATCTACCTTTAAAAAGAAGGGAATTCTGTCATATGCTGTAATGTATAAACCTTGATGACGTTATAAGTGAAATAAGCCAATTACAAAGAGAAATACTGCATGATTCTACTTAAATGACATATCTAAAAGAATCAACCTCATAGAAACAAAGTAGAATGGTGGTTGCCAGGGACCAAGGAGAGGGGGAAACAGAGTTGTGTAATAGGTTTAGAGTTTCAGTCACGTGAGACGAAAAAGTTCTAGAGATCCATTTTACAACAATGTGCATATAGTTAACAATATTGTAATATGCACCTAAAAATGATAAAGAAAATTTATGTCTTTTTACAAAAAAAAAAAAAAAAAAAGACCAGTGAAAGTACTACTGAGTGCTGTGAAAATAGATAGATAAGCTTTTAATGTTGGGAAAGATCTAAACAGTCCAATATACTGATGAGCAAATTGAGATATGGAAAAGGATCACAGAGCTACCTAGTGGCAGAAGCATGACCTGGACCCTGGTCTTCTGAGTCCCTGACCAGGACTTCCCTTCCTATAAGCTCAATTGATGTGTCCTCATTTTCTTAAGTTGACAAATGAAACAAAGCAACAATTTTGTTACTTTAATTTTATAAGTTTAATAGTATTACTTTGGTAAGATATACTGAAAAGCACTTAATTAAAAGATTTACAATTTCTCGATGTTTCATTGCATTTTAAAAGGCATTAAATATTTTATTAGCAGTCTTATTTTTAATTCATAGTGACCTGTTCTTTATGAAATATTTAACGAATACGCTGATAAATTGTGTGTATGTATTTTTGGGAGCCAAGGAGATTGTTAATTGAAAAGTGATGTACTAACCTTAAATAATTGATATGATACTGTTGAATCTGAGAGGCTGCTGGTGAGCTCTTCAGAAGGTGACAAGAAAGCCCTGGATACAAACAAAGGAAATCTAAGTGCAACCTTACAACAAGGGGATTGTTTTTCACTTAGTCATGTGCAGAGACGTCCAGATGCCTGTTGATTTTCTTTACAGCAGCAAGGCCTAGAACTCTCCATTCACCACATTGTTTCTTTATATTGAGTTTCCAGAACATAGACTCCATAGTTAATTACATAGGAGCAAAAATCCCTCAACACTACAGGTAACAGTACTCTTCCAGTTGCATCCTGTTCCCTTCTTTCCTCACTATATAGTATGGTACTTGCTCAGCATGTCTAGGACACATTGCCTTTTCCTTCAATAAAAGTGTGAACTCTGTTTATGTCTACTGTGCCATATGTCTTACTGACACAGAATTTCAAAACTGGAGAGGAGGTCTTCATAATGTGTAGTCTATTTCAGTCCACTCATTTTATAGATGAGGATAATGGACTTCAGAAGAGGAGAGGGATGGGAAATATGTGGGGTTGGATACTTGCCCAAGTTATACAGCCTGTTACCAATGTAACTGGGATATAAATTCAGGTCTCCTAAATCCTAAGCTAACTTTCTATTATTTTACTTAACGGACAGCTCATTTTTAAGGTTAGTATATCATTTTTCAATTAACAATCTCCTTGGTTCCCAAAAATACATACATACAATTTATCAGTGTATTCGTTAAATAATTTACAATGACATGTCAAGAAGTTATAAAATCTTTTAATTAAGTGTTTTTCAGTATATCTTACCAAAGTAATACTATTAAACTTATAAAATTAAAGTCACAAAATTGTTGCTTTGTTTCATTTGTCAGCTTAAGAAAATGAGGACACATCATTTTAACTTATAGGAACGGAAGTCCTGGTCAGGGACTCAGAAGACCAGGGTCCAGGTCATGGTTTCTGAAAAACAGAAAAATCACCATTAGGCAAAAATCAAAGTAATAAATATTGCAGGAGAGAATCATTGGTGGGTGCAAAAATTAGTGGACAAATGTATGATGAGAAAGAGGATATTTGCATAATTTCAAAATAGTTTCCCACAAAATAATCTTTTTTTGTTAAAAAAAAAAAAAAAAAAAAAAAAAAACAAGGGTGGGGGAGAATAGTAGCTTCACAGTGAAAACCTTGGTAGACATCACTTTAACCAAGTTATCAAAACTAACATCACTACTACTGATGTTGCTATGTCAACATCAGTACCCTCTGACAATAATATATGTTTACAAGCTCACAGCATCACTTCTATGATATGCTTGCCAAAAATGCATAACCACCATCAAATTGTGAAAAAACATCAGACCAAAAATTGAGGGGCATTTTACAGAATAACTAACCACAGCTATTTCAAATATAAAGACTGAAAAACAGATTAGAGGAGACTAAAGAGGTATGACAATTCTTTGTGGAATCTTGGATTGGATCCTGGACTGAAAAAAAGAACATTAGTGGGGAAACTGGCAAAACTCTTATAAGGTCAGTAGATAAATTCATTGTTTTGAGCAAGTGTTAATATTCTGGTTTTGGTAATTGTGCTGTAGTTGTGTAGGATATTAACATTAAGGAAAGTTAGGAGAAGCCTAAAATTGCTTACAAAAGTTTTATATTTTTAAAAATTCACTAAATGGGTTTGACAGCAGGTTGGAGATGACAGAGGAAAGGGTCATTAAACTTGAAGTTACATCAATAGGAATTAATGTAGTCTGAAGAATGGAAAGATAATTTAAAAGGGAATAGAGCCTCAGAGACTTATAAGACAATATCAAACAGTGTAACATACATATCACTGGATATCCAAAAGGAGAAGAGAGAGAGAATGAGACATGAACATTTTTTTTGTAAAAAATAATGGCTAAAATATTTTCCTGTTTTAGTGAAAGACAAATATGCAGATTCAAGAAGCTCAGAAAAGGAAGTTAAATTGTCCCCATTTGCAGATGGCATGATCTTATATTTAGGAAAACCCAAACTCCACCAAAAACTCTTAGATCTGGTAAATGAATTCAGTAAATTTGAAGAATACAAAATCAACTTATAAACGTCAGTAACATTTCTATACACCAATGATGAAATAGCTGAAAAGTTAAGAACGAAATTCCATCTATAACAGCTATAAAAATAAAATTCTTCAGAATAAATTCAGCTAAAACGGTGAAAGACATCTGCAAGGAAAAGTACAAAACACTGAGAAAGAAACTGAGGAGGACCCAGGAAAGATATTCATGCTCGTGGATCAGAATAATTAATGTAATAAAGTGACTATACTACCTAAAGAAACCTACAGATTCAGTGCAATCCCTATCAAAACACCAATTTCATTTTTCATAGAAACAGAAAAAAATCATATATTACAAGGCCGTAGTAACCAAAACAGCATGATGTTGGTATAAAAACAGCCATACAGATCGATGGAACAGAAAAGAGAACCCAGAAATAAATCCACTTATTTACAGCCAACTGATTTTTGACAAGATGCCAAGAACATACATTGGGGAATGGACTCCCTCTTTAATAAGCAGTGCTGGGAAAACTGGATAACCACATGCAGAATAATGGGACTAGACCCCTATCTCTCCCCATGTACAAAAATCAACTCAAAATGGATTACAGACCTAAACAAAAGAGGTAAATTATATAACTGCTAGAAGAAAACATAGGGGAAATTCTGCTGGACATTAGTCTAGACAAAGATTGTATAGCCACAGTGCTACAATACCAGCTTAAGGAGACTGTGAGAAGTTAAGGTTGTGTATTGTAACTCCTTCAAGCAACCACTAGCAAAATAACTTAGAAGCCAATGGTAAATTAAAATGGGATTCTAAAATATATTCAAATATTCCAAAAGAAAAAGGAAAAGAGGAATTAGAGAATAAAACACGGAGAGGTCAAACAGAAAAGAAATAATAAAACAGTAGACCTAAACCCAAGGTGTCAGTAATTAAATGTGTAAAGCCAGCTGGGTGCCATGGCTCATGCCTATAATCCCAGCACTTTGGGAGGCGGAGGCTGACGGATCACAAGGTCAGGAGATGGAGACCATCCTATCTAACACGGTGAAACCCCATCTCTACTAAAAAATACAAAAAAATTAGCTGGGCGTAGTGGCAGGCACCTGTAGTACCAGCTACTCAGGAGGCCGAGGCAGGAGAATCACTTGAACCCAGGAGGCAGAGGTTGCAGTGAGCCAAGATCGTGCCACTGCACTCCAGCCTGGGTGACTGAGCGAGACTCCGTATTTAAAAAAAAAAAAAAAAGTGTAAAGCCCTCCGGTTGCAAGATAGAAATTGTTGGAATGGATAAAAAGACTAACCATGTGCTCTATCTACATGAGATGCATTTAAAATACAAAGACTGAACCCATATAAATATAAGTTGAAAGTAAGTGGATAAAACATATATAGTAAGCATAAGAAGATAAGTAGCTATATTAATATCAAAGTAGAATTTAATATCACTGTATTAGTAGGTGCAAAGAGGCATTGCCTATTGATATCAAATCAACAGGAAGATCTAATAGTCATAAATGTGTATAGTACAAAATACATGAAGCAAAAATTGACAGAATATAAGGAAGAAAGAAACAGTTTCCATATGAGAATTTCCATTCTCATAGATGGATATTTTAACAGATCTCTTTCAGCAACTGATAAAATAACTAGACCAAAAAAATCAATAAAGATATACATGACATGAACAATACCATTATCAACCACTTTGACCTAATTGATATTTATAGATCACTGCACCTAGCAACTGTAGAATACACACATTCTTTCTGAGCATACTGAGGATGTTCAAGATACACTATATGATGGATCATAAGACAGTTTTAATACATGTAAAGAGCTTGAAATAATAGAAAATATGTTCTCTGAAGACAGTGGGATGAAGTTAGAACTCAATATTATGTATCTACAAATTCACAAAGACATGAGAAAATATTTTGAACTGAAAAATATTTTCAATGAAAATATATCATCAGGAAACAACAGATGCTAGCGAGGATGTGGAGAAATAGGAACGCTTTTACACTGTTGGGAGTGTAAATTAGTTCAACCATTGTGGACGAAAATGTGGCAATTCCTCAAGGATCTAGAATCAAAAATACCACTTGACCCAGCAATCCCATTATTGGGTATATACCCAAAGGATTATAAATCATTCTACTGTAAAGACACATGGACACGTATGTTTATTGCAGCACTATTTACAATAACAAAGACTTGGAACCAACCCAAATGCCCATCAGTGATAGAATGGATAAAGAAAATGTGGCACATATACACCATGGAATACTACACAGACATAAAACAGAATGGTTTCATGTCCTTTGCAGGGACATGGATGAAGCTGGAAACCATCATCTTCAGCAAACTAACACAGGAACAGAAAACCAAACACCACATGTTCTCACTCATAAGTGGGAGCTGAACAATGAGATTACATGGACACGGCGGGGGTGGGGGGGAACATCACACGCCGGGGCCTGTCAGGGGTTGGGGGGCAAAGGGAGGGAGAGCATTAGAACAAATACCTAATGCACGCGGGCCTTAAAACCTTGATGACGGGTTGGTAGGTGCAGCAAACCACCATGGCATATGTATACCTATGTAACCTGCACATTCAGCACATGTATCCCAGAACTTAAAATAAAAATTAAAAATAAAATTTTTAAAAGCTAAAAAATACTAGGTATGTGGTGGTGTACACCTATAATTCCAGCTTTTCAGGAGGCTGAGATGGAATTGCTTGAGCCCAAGAGTTCAAGGCTGTGGTGCATTATGATAATACCTGTGATTTCCAGCCTGGGCAACATAGCGAGACCCCAGCTCTTAAAAAAAAACAGTGCTTAGAGGAAAATTTATACCTTTAAATAGAAGTATTATACAATTAGTGCATTCTGAATACAATGCAGTTAAGGTAGAAACCAGTGAAGATGAAGATCCATATATACATTTAGAAATTTAGAGATTCCCATAATAAACTCAAGAGCGATAGAGTAAATCACAAGTTTTTAAAACTTAAAATGGAAAAATAGTGAAATCAAAACATCGAGTTGTACACCTGAAGTATATACAATTTTTGCTTGTCAACTATACCCCAGTAAAGCTGGAGGAATGGAAATAGCAATGAAAAAACTGCGTATCAAAATGTTTGGGATGCAGTTAAAGCAAAACCATAAAAAAGGTATAAGCTTAAATACTTAGGCTTCATAAATTAGAATTGATCAAGAACAAACAAGAGGCACAAATAATGAATAAAATGGGAAATTTAACTATAGGTTGAGGAAGAATTGAAAAGTTAAGAAAATACTTTGAACAGCTTTATACCAGTGCATTTGAAAGCTTTAACGAATTTAAATTCCTAGAAAAATATAACTCACCAGACCAACTCAAGAAGAAATAGAAAGCCTGAATAATTTTTTAACAGTTAAATAAATTAGTTATTTAAAATCTGTCTATTAAAAAAAGCACCAGGCCTAGATAATGCTACAGCTAACTTCCAGCAAATGTTCCAGGAACAAGATCATTTCAATATTAAACTATGCCAGGAAGATAAAACGTGTGATTTCTTCGCAGTTCATTTTTTCGAGACCACTATAACCTTGGTAATAAAACCAGACAAAGATGGTGCAAGAAAAAAAAAATTACAGGCCAGTCTCTCTAATGAACCAAGATGTCAAAATTCTGAAAATATTAGTAAATTCAATGAATTATGAAAATGAGATATTTTTGCAAAATGTGAAAGCAAGCAAAACTAAATGTTATATTCTCTAGGGACACATTTATGTGATAAAATCTTTGTTTAAGCAAGGGAATGATAAACACAAAATCATGATAGTGGTTACTAGGTTAGGGAGATGGGGAATGAGATAGTTGAAGAGCCAAAAATAAATTAAATGTATTGATACTATTCCCATTAAATTATTTAAATTTTACTTAAAAAATTAAAGACACAGTTGTAGTGTTCCTGGAATTCATGATCAGTGGATAGCTCAAACAAGCAGTCAAATACAGTATATTTAAGGATTATGATGAGTCAAGGCAGTGCTGATTTTCAGGGGTCAAAGTTCCTAGACAAAGTAATATCTAAATATTACTAATATCTGAGACCTGAAGGATGAGTAGTAATGTGATCATCTAGGAAAACGATGAGAAAAAAAAATCATCCTTAGCAAGGTTTATAACCCAAGTCAAAGGAAGGGGGATGAGTGCTAAGTGGTGAGAGCTCTAGCTGCTGACATAAGTGGGGATCTACTTGTGAAGGATACTAAGTTAGTGGTAATAGGACATAGCCTCAGCTCTTGCCCTGTAGATGCTTGCTTGTCTCTCCGGTTTCAAATATGGGGAAATAATGTACTTATTATACTACTACATTTTGGAAAATAATGCCCTGTATTTTAAATAGACACAAACAATAACTGATCTGTTAGTTTAAGCAGGAAGACCTGTATCTCAGATCATTCTCCAAGTATCTTTCTGCCACTTTTTACCAATGAGAGAGAAATATTTATTTTCTTGTGCCATACCCATTTCCCAAGAAGAATGTATGTTTGTTGAGAAACAGGATATTTGCCTAATTTAAAAGTATAGTATATTCCTACAAAATTGTTATTAATTACAAAGTAAAAGAGCAACTTTCTAGTGAGAAAACCTGGCACACACCACCTTGCCAAATGATCAAAGAGTATCAGTTATGCACAAATCAGAACTGTCTGCTACATGATAGGCTGCAATGAAAAGAACACAGCATTGCTTCTGTAATATTTCTGCCAAAGGTAATATAATCTGAATCTAATTATGAGGAAACATCCAACATACCCAAATTTTAGGACATTCTTCAAAATAACCTGTAATCTTCAAATGTCTAAAAATCATGAAAGTTCAAGGAGTCACTGAGGAGTTTTCTAGACTGGTAGTAATAAGAGACATGACAACCTGTTAGAACACGATTCTGAACCAGATCCTTTTGCTCTAGATGACATTAATGGGACAACTGGCAAATTTTGAATGGGCTCTGAGGTTTAGATGGTGACAAAGAATCAGTGTTAATTTCCTGACTGATGAATATATTGTAATGTAGGAGAATGTCCATTCATTGGAAATACACAAAAGTATTTAGTGGTGAGGGGGCATCATGTGAGTATCCTCACAAGGTTCAGGGAAAAAGGTCCTTTTAGCTGGGTTCGGTAGCTCTCACCTGTAATCCCAGCAACTCAGGAGGCTGAGGCAGGACAATCACTGGAGGCCAGCAGTTTGAGACCAGCCTGGGCAACATAGCAAGACCCCATCACTACAAACATTCTTTAAAAATTTAGCTGGTCCTGGTGGCACACACCTGTAGTCCCAGCCACTCAGTGGGTTGAGGTAGAAGGATCACTTGGGCCCAAGAGTTAAAGGTTGCAGTAGGCTATAATTGCACCAATGCATTCTACCCCAGCCAACTCTATCTCTAAAAAAAAAAAAAAAAAAAAAAAAAAAAAAAAAAAAAAAAGTTCTTTGAACTATACTTGCAGTTATTCTAATATTTGGGGCTATATGCACATAAAAACACACAAATATTTTAGCAAAATACAGAAATAAAAGTTTTGGAAACCTGGAATGAGTTGATAAGAGTTTTGTCATTTCCGTCAGCTACATACATTGATCTCAATAGCTGAAACACAGAAAAACTTAAAACTAGGGCTTATTTCTTGGAGCTGAAATACGGCCTTCAACTTAAAAAGTTTTCCTTATGGGAAAGTGATTGTTCTTGTGAAAGGAAAGTGAAGCTTTCATAGTAGACTGTTTAGCTCTATCATTGAAACACATTTAAAATCCTTGCAGGGGAATTTGTAAAACACCTAACTCATACTATGAAAATTCTTCAAAGGGGATGACAGCTATTCAGTGTATACTTTGTGCCAATTTGAACACAACACTGATGTCATTTAATATGGAGATTTAGGAAAGTGGGCAATCCCAGTAGCCAGGTGGGGAACCCGTAGTATCCCAGGTGTCTTGTGTAGAATGTTCACAGTATAGCTTCAGGGGAAAGATTACTACAATTGAAAGGCACAAAGACCAGGATCAGCAATGCAAGGGAATAGTTCTGTTCCTTTGTGTCTAACAAGCCTGGAAATACAAGACTTGGTAACTGCCATTTGGAAAGACTGAGAACAGAATCTTGAAATTAAGAAACCTAACAAGGGTAAGATTCATACAATACACATGTGTACATATACTCAGAAAGCAGAGAGATGAGAAAAAATGGAAGAGTGGGACTAAAAGGAAGACAAGAGTAGGAACTAGAAGAAGAATGAGACAGAGAGAAGAGGGAGGTTAAGGAAGGAGATAAAATGGAGAGGAAAAGAGAAGTGGATCAGCTCTGGGGGTATGTGTAGAAATTAGAATGGCAAATACAGATAGACCCTGGTTAGACCTTTCCCAATACCCTATAATAATGCAGTCACAGCCTACCCTCTTTAAGCTTACATCCCAGTGTTGTCATGTTTGTATTTAGATATAGCAAGGCATGAAGCATTTACTGTCTTTTCAAGTAAATGAAAGAAAATAGTAATATCAGACATTCTAAGGTCATACACACAGCTAAGTTCCTGTTTCTGTGCCCTTTCCCACTCCTCTTGGGGTTTTATGAGATGTGGGAAATGGTTCTTTATGGTTGGCCTCTGCTCTTGTTCCGTTCATTCTTACCTGTTAAAGCAGTCTGTTTAGAGAGGAAAAAGCAGCAATATTAGGTCTCATTAACGCTTCTGACCGTGACAAAAGTCTTAACATAGACCACACTTCAGTATGTAGCTGTATTCGTTGAAAGATAACTTGCTTTCTCTTAAACCTTGACAATATAGTTTAACAAACTCCTGTGTCTTATAAAGTGTGCTTTAAGTTTGGCAGTGTCTTATAAACATACACTTACCCTACATCCCAGCAATCCCACTCCTAGCTATTTCTCCAAGAAAAATGAAAAACATTTCTCTACAAAAAGACTTGTACAGGAGTGATCTTAGCATCCTTATTCATAAGTAAAATCCCTAAATAACACACATGTCCATGAACAGGTGAATTGATAAATTGAGGTATATTCATAGCGGAGAATTTAGCAATAAAAAGGAGTGAACTATTGATACAACATGGATGAATTATTCAGAATTCATGGAAATATTATTCATACTGCAGAAAGCCAGATTCAAAAATCTACCTACTGTATGATTGCAGTTATTTGAAATTCTAGAAAATGCAAAGTCATTTATAATACAAAGCAGATCAGTGATTGCCTATACACACAGGGGCGAAAGGGAACATTGACTTCAAAGGGGCACAAGGAAACTTGGAGATGATCAGAGTGTTCTGTATCTTGATTATGATGGTTCTTACATAGGTGCATATATGTCAAAATTAATCGAAGTGTACTCTTCAAATGGGTGCATTTTAAAATAAAATTTATTTTTTAAATATGTTTTTGCAGGCCAGGTGCAGTGGCTCACGCATGTAATCCCAACACTTTGGGAGGCCAAGGTGGCTGGATCACTGAGCCCAGGAGTTCAAGACCAGCCTGGGCAATATGACAAAACCCTGTCTCTACTAAAAATACAAAAAATTAGCTGGGCTTAGTGGCACACACCTGTAATCCCAGCTACTCAGGAGGCTGAGGCATGAGAATCGCCTGAACCAGGGAGGTGGAGGTTGTGGTGAGCCGAGATTTGGCTACTGTACTCCAGCCTGGGCAACAGAGCAAGACTCCGTCTCTCTATATATATATGTATATATATATGCTTTTACAAGTGTGGCAAAATGTTGTCAATTGGTGAGTCTAGGTAAAGGATATACTTCGTCTTTTACTTCATTGTACTAGATTTAGAAGGGAAAAAAATACTCTTTCCAATAGGCAGCAATGTAAAGACAGTAATTGAATTATTGAGGGGAATAAATAAGCCGGAGAGCTTAAGAAATGCGCTGTCTCCATAGAATTTTGTATCTGTTCTTTCTTTTTATTATTATTATTATTATACTTTAAGTTCTAGGGTACACGTGCACAACGTGCAGGTTTGTTACATGTGTATACATGTGCCATGTTGGTGTGCTGCACCCATTAACTCATCATTTACATTAGGTATATCTCCTAATGCTATCCCTCCCCACCGTCCCTACAATAGGACCCGGTGTGTGATGATCCCCTTCCTGTGTCCAAGTGATCTCATTGTTCAATTCCCACCTTTGAGTGAGAACACGCGGTATTTGGTTTTCTGTTCTTGGCGATAGTTTGCTGAGAATGATGGTTTCCAGCTGCATCCATGTCCCTACAAAGGACACGAACTCATCCTTTTTTGTGACTGCATAGTATTCCATGGTGTATATGTGCCACATTTTCTTTTTTTTTTTTTTTTTTTTTTAATTTATTTATTATTATTATACTTTAAGTTGTAGGGTACATGTGCATAACGTGCAGGTTTGTTACATATGTATACTTGTGCCATGTTGCTGTGCTGCACCCATCAACTCGTCATTTACATCAGGTATAACTCCCAATGCAATCCCTCCCCCCTCCCCCCTCCCCATGATAGGCCCCGGTGTGTGATGTTCCCCTTCCTGAGTCCGAGTGATCTCATTGTTCAGTTCCCACCTATGAGTGAGAACATGCGGTGTTTAGTTTTCTGTTCTTGTGATAGTTTGCTAAGAATGATGGTTTCCAGCTGCATCCATGTCCCTACAAAGGACACAAACTCATCCTTTTTTATGGCTGCATAGTATTCCATGGTGTATATGGTGCCACATTTTCTTAATCCAGTCTGTCACTGATGGACATTTGGGTTGATTCCAAGTCTTTGCTATTGTGAATAGTGCCACAGTAAACATACATGTGCATGTGTCTTTATAGCAGCATGACTTATAATCCTTTGGGTATATCCCCAGTAGTGGGATGGCTGGGTCAAATAGTATTTCTAGTTCTAGATCCTTGAGGAATTGCCACACTGTTTTCCATAATGGTTGAACTAGTTTACAGTCCCACCAACAGTGTGAAAGTGTTCTATTTCTCCACATCCTCTCCAGCACCTATTGTTTCCTGATTTTTTAATGATTGCCATTCTAACTGGTATGAGATGGTATCTCATTGTGATTTTGATTTGCATTTCTCTGATGGCAAGTCATGATGAGCATTTTTTCATGTGTTTGTTGGCTGTATGAATGTCTTCTTTTGAGAAGTGTCTGTTCATCTCCTTTGCCCACTTTTTGATGGGGTTGTTTTTATTTTATTGTAAATTTGTTTGAGTTCTTCATAGGTTCTGGATATTAGCCCTTTGTCAGATGAGTAGATTGCAAAAATTTTCTCCCTTTCTATAGGTTGCCTGTTCACTCTGATGGTAGTTTCTTTTGCTATGCAGAAGCTCTTTAGTTTAATTAGATCCCATTTGTCAATTTTGGCTTTTGCTGCCATTGCTTTTGGTGTTTTACACATGAAGTCCTTGCCCATGCCTGTGTCCTGAATGGTATTCCCTAGGTTTTCTTCTAGGGTTTTGTTTTGTTTTGTTTTGTTTTGTTTTTTGAGACAGAGTCTCACTCTGTCACCCAGCCTGGAGTGCAGTGGCGCGATCTCGGCTCACTTCAAGCTCCGCCTCCAGGGTTTATGCCATTCTCCTTCCTCAGCCTCCCGAGTAGCTGGGACTACAGGCGCCCGCCACCTCACCTGGCTAGTTTTTCGTATTTTTTAGTAGGGACGGGGTTCTTCTAGGGTTTTTATGGTTTTAGGTCTAACATTTAAGTCTCTAATCCATCTTGAATTAATTTTTGTATAAGGAGTAAGGAAAGGATCCAGTTTCAGCTTTCAACTTATGGCTAGCCAGTTTTCCCAGCACCATTTATTAAATAGAGAATCCTTTCCCCATTTCTTGTTTTTGTCAGGTTTGTCAAAGATCAGATGGCTGTAGATGTGTGGTATTATTTCTGAGTGCTCTGTTCTGTTCCATTGGTCTATATCTCTGTTTTGGTACCAGTACCATGCTGTTTTGGTTACTGTAGCCTTGTAGTATAGTTTGAAGTCAGGTAGCGTGATGCCTCCAGCTTTGTTCTTTTGGCTTAGGATTGTCTTGGCAATGCGGGGTCTTTTTTGGTTCCATATGAACTTTAAAGCAGTTTTTTCCAGTTCTGTGAAGAAAGTCATTGGTAGCTTAATGGAGATGGCATTGAATCTATAAATTACCTTGGGCAGTATGACCATTTTCACAATATTGATTCTTCCTATCCATGAGCATGGAATGTTCTTCCATTTGTTTGTGTCCTCTTTTATTTCACTGAGCAGTGGTTTGTAGTTCTCCTTGAAGAGGTCCTTTACATCCCTTGTAAGTTGGATTCCTAGGTATTTTATTCTCTTTGAAGCGATTGTGAATGGGAGTTCACTTATGATTTGGTTCTCTGTCTGTTATTGGAGTATAGGAACGCTTGTGATTTTCACACATTGATTTTGTATCCTGAGACTTTGCTGAAGTTGCTTGTCAGCTTAAGGAGATTTTGGGCTGAGACAATGGGGTTTTCTAAATACACAATCATGTCATCTGCAAACAGGGACAATTTGACTTCGTCTTTTCCTAATTGAATGCCCTTTATTTCTTTCTCCTGCCTAATTGCCCTGACCAGAACTTCCAACACTATGTTGAAGAGGAGTGGTGAGAGAGGGCATCCCTGTCTTGTGCCAGTTTTCAAAGGGAATGCTTCCAGTTTTTGCCCATTCAGTATGATATTGGCTGTGGGTTTGTCATAAATAGCTCTTATTATTTTGAGATACGTTCCATCAATACCGAATTTATTGAGAGTTTTTAGCATGAAGTGCTGTTGAATTTTGTCAAAGGCCTTTTCTGCATCTATTGAGATAATCATGTGGTTTTTGTCTTTGGTTCTGTTTATATGCTGGATTACGTTTATTGATTTGTATATGTTGAAGGAGCCTTGCATCCAGGGATGAAGCCCACTTGATCATGGTGGATAAGCTTTTTGATGTGCTGTTGGATTCGGTTTGCCAGTATTTTATTGAGGATTTTTACATCAATGTTCATCGGGGATATTGGTCTAAAATTCTCTTTTTTTGTTGTTTCTCTGTCAGGCTTTGGTATCAGGATGATGTTGGCCTCATAAAATGAGTTAGGGAGGATTCCCTCTTTTTCTATGGATTGGAATAGTTTCAGAAGGAATGGTACCAACTCCTCCTTATACCTCTGGTAGAATTCGGCTGTGAATCCGTCTGGTCTTGGACTTTTTTTGGTTGGCAGGCTATTAATTATTGCCTCAATTTCGGAGCCTGATATTGGTCTATTCAGGGATTCAACTTCTTCCTGGTTTAGTCTTGGGAGAGTGTAAGTGTCCAGGAAATTATCCATTTCTTCTAGGTTTTCTAGTTTATTTGCGTAGAGGTGTTTATAGTATTCTCTGATGGTAGTTTGTATTTCTGTGGGGTCGGTGGTGATATCCCCTTTATCGTTTTTTATTGTGTCTATTTGATTCTTCTCTCTTTTCTTCTTTATTAGTCTTGCTAGCAGTCTATCAATTTTGTTGATCTTTTCAAAAAACCAGCTCCTGGATTCATTGATTTTTTTGGAGGGTTTTTTGTGTCTCTCTCTCCTTCAGTTCTGCTCTGATCTTAGTGATTTCTTGCCTTCTGCTAGCTTTTGAATGTATTTGCTCTTGCTTCTCTAGTTCTTTTAATTGTGATGTTAGGGTGTCAATTTTATATCTTTCCAGCTTTCTCTTGTGGGCATTTAGTGCTATAAATTTCCCTCTATACACTGCTTTAAGTGTGTCCCAGAGATTCTGGTATGTTGTATCTTTGTTCTCATTGGTTTCCAAGAACATCTTTATTTCTGCCTCATTTTGTTATGTACCCAGTAGTCATTCAGGAGCAGGTTGTTCAGTTTCCATGTAGTCGAGTGGTTTTGATTGAGTTTCTTAGTCCTGAGTTCTAGTTTGATTGCACTGTGGTCTGAGAGACAGTTTGTTATAATTTCTGTTCTTTTACATTTGCTGAGGAGTGCTTTACTTGCAACTATGTGGTCAATTTTGGAATAAGTGCATGTGGTGCTGAGTAGAATGTATATTCTGTTGATTTGGGGTGGAGAGTTCTGTAGATGTCTATTAGATTCACTTGGTGCAGAGTTGAGTTCAATTCCTGGATATCCTTTTTAACTTTCTGTCTCGTTGATCTGTCTAATGTTGACAGTGGGGTGTTAAAGTTTCCCATTATTATTGTATGGGAGTCTAAGTCTCTTTGTAAGTCTCTAAGGACTTGCCTTATGAATCTGGGTTCTCCTGTATTGGGTGCATATATATTTAGGATAGTTAGCTTTTCCTGATGAATTGATCCCTTTACCATTATGTAATGGCCTTCTTTGTCTCTTTTGATCTTTGATGGTTTAAAGTCTGTTTTATCAGAGACTAGGATTGCAACCCCTGCTTTTTTGTTTGTTTGTTTGTTTTCCATTTGCTTGGTAGATCTTCCTCTATCCCTTTTTTTTGAGCCTATGTGTGTCTCTGCATGTGAAATGGGTCTCCTGAATACAGCATAATGATGGGTCTTGACTCTTTATCCAATTTACCAGTCTGTGTCTTTTAATTCGACCATTTAGTGCATTTACATTTAAGGTTAATATTGTTATGTGTGAACTTGATCCTGTCATTGTGATATTAGCTGGTTATTTTGCTCGCTAGTTGATGCAGTTTCTTCCTAGCATCGATGCACTTTACATTTTGACATGTTTTTGCAATGGCTGGTACCGGTTGTTCCTTTCCATGTTTAGTACTTCCTTCAGGATCTCTTGTAGGGCAGGGCTGGTGGTGACAAAATCTCTAAGCATTTGCTTGTCTGTAAAGGATTTTATTTCTCCTTCACTTATGAAACTTAGTTTGGCTGGGTATGAAATTCTGGGTTGAAAATTATTTTCTTTAAGAATGTTGAATACTGGCCCCCACTCTTCTGGCTTGTAGAGTTTCTGCTGAGAGATCTGCTGTTAGTCTGATGGGCTTCCCTTTGTGGGTAACCCGACCTTTCTCTCTGGCTGTCCTTAACATTTTTCCCTTCATTTCAACTTTGGTGAATCTGACAATTATGTTTCTTGGAGTTACTCTTCTCAAGGAGTATCTTTGTGGCGTTCTCTGTATTTCCTGAATTTGAATGTTGGCTTGCCTTACTAGGTTGGGGAAGTTCTCCTGGATGATATCCTGAAGAGTGTTTTCCAACTTGGTTCCATTTTCCCCGTCACTTTCAGGCACACCAATCAGACGCAGATTTGGTCTTTTCACATAATCCCATATTTCTTGGAGGCTTTGTTCATTTCTTTTTACTCTTTTTTCTCTACACTTCTCTTCTCACTTCATTTCATTCATTTGATCTTCAATCGCTGATACTCTTTCTTTCAGTTGATCGAGTCGGTTACTGAAGCTTGTGCATTTGTCACGTAGTTCTCATGTTATGGTTTTCATCTCTATCAATTCTTTTAAGGTCTTCTCTGCATTGATTATTCTAGTTATCCATTCATCCATTCTTTTTTCAAGGTTTTTAGTTTCTTTGCTCTGGTTATGTAGTTCCTCCTTTAGCTGTTGTTTCTGCTGTTAATCATCAGTCACCTTCAATTAGAGCACAAAATGAATTCTTTCCTTATAAATTGATGTGGATGGTCTGCTGGTGCAGGCTTCATCTTCAACATCATGTCCCTAAACAAGTTATCCATTTGTAAACTGCTGATTTCCTTGGGCCATTGTCCCCATAAACTTTTTGTTAAATACCAGTGATTTCACAATTCTTCCACCCAAGCTTCACCATAAATTTGATGTTTGTTCTTGCTTCAATGTTAGCAGAATTCATCTTGCTCTTATAGGAGATCTTCTCAAATTGATGTCTTATCTTTCTTTGTGCCTCCAACTAGAGCCTCATCAGACATGTTATAACAAGTTAGTATAAGTTTATTTTGGTACAGAAATAATTGAAATCCATGCATAGTTTTTCCAAAATACACATTTTTCACAAATGTTTTGAAGATCTCTTGTATTAAGGAACCCCTGCACTGTTTAGGAGGATGAACTAGATAATCACCTTGGGGCTTTCCAACTCTGGGAGTCTCTGATTTTCTCCATTCTTCGAGGCCTGCCATCTAGCATTATTATTAGATGGTGATTCCCTCGGTGGTGGTGTTATTTTTTTACCCCAACTTTCGCTGTTTATCTGTCCTCTCATTTGCATCAATACACATGCCCCACCACCTTTTTCATTGGTTTTTTTAAATTATTTCCTGGGTTTTGCCTGTATTCCAGATAGATTACTTGAATAACTTAATGATCATAAATAAAGACCTACAGAATCATAGAATCTGCGACTTAAAAGAAGTCTCAGAGATTAACAAGTCCATCCTTGTATCAGGAAAGATACAATGGTGTTAGGGTATATCACCTAACATTGAGTCAGATGTTTT
Organism: Macaca thibetana thibetana; assembly: GCF_024542745.1. Classification (NCBI taxonomy): domain Eukaryota; kingdom Metazoa; phylum Chordata; class Mammalia; order Primates; family Cercopithecidae; genus Macaca; species Macaca thibetana. The sequence goes on along the minus strand of NC_065584.1, from coordinate 161,306,831 downwards.
GAATTTGAGAAGCTGCTCCATTATTTGCTGACTTCAAGATCTTGTGTAAGTTGCTTAACCTTTGTGAGCCTCTGTTTTCCCATTTGCATAGTAGGCATAATAATAGATATACTATAGGGTAGCTATAAACATTTAATGAGATATATATATATAAAGGGACCTAGCTTGCCATCTTACAGTGGACTCTCAGTAAATACTGCTTAAGGCTGAATGTCCTCATTTTATACATAAGGAACTGGATACACACAAGTCATGCTGGTAGCAGTGGCTAAGATAGAATGAGAGAGACTCAGGCCTCCCAGGAAAGTGCTCCCAACACGCCAAAGCTGCTTTGTAAATGCCTCTAAAACCTACTCATTCTTTCATTGGACAAATATTTAGGCATTGGAACTACAGAGACAAATTGTAGCTCACAGTTTAGTAGGAGAAACCAGTAAGAGACATTTAAAATGTAGTGTAATGAGTGCTGCAGTAAAGCACAGCATGTACAAGGTGTTTGGGAATTACAGTGAGGCACATAACTTATTTTAGGGGGTGGAGAAAAGAAAAGATACCTCTCATAGACTACAATAACTGAAACAGGAGTAAGAGGTGAACACATAGGATATTGCATAGAGAAGGGTTTTGCACTCAAAATTCCTTTCTTCCTTTAATTCACTTTACAGCTTTGCCCAGGATGACTAAATACTATATATATATATATTTATATATATATATATATGTGTGTGTGTGTGTGTGTGTGTGTGTGTATGTATATATAAATATATATATATATATTTAATGCTGGTTTTCTCTTTACCTTGGACTTTCTAAATGTCACAGTTATTGGTTTGGTGAATTTTTTAGTGAAAATCAGTGTCTACATGCATTTTAAAAATATTTATTGAACATCTACTACATGTCTCATGTTGTTCTAGGCACTGGGATTGTAGCAGTGATCAAGACAAAGTCTTGCCCTTGTAGAGCTTATATTCTGATTGAGAGAGAGAGAGGAAATAATGTACAGTATGTCAGGAGGTAGCTATTGCACTGGAAGAAAAAGTTGAGTAAGTAAGAAAGGGAAGATAGGTTTGGGGAGAGAAATGTTACTTTAAATAGGATACTCTGGCACAACTTATGGATAAGATGACATTTGAATAGAGACCTAGAAGAAGTGGAGAAATTAGTCATGAGGTTACCTGGGGGAAGGGCATTCCAGACAGAGGAAATATCAGAATGCGAGCAAGAGACAGACTGACTGAGTATATTAATTTGGAGAGTAATGGAGGTATAAGATAGATCAGAAGGACTTCCTTGGGCATCATGAGATTTGGAGCTTTTAGTTTGCAGGAAATGAGATACCAGGGAATGTGTTGAGCAGAGGAAGTATATGATTCAACATGTATAACAAAGAGTTTTGCAAGCATCGTGACCACTAAGGCATACACTATAAAGTTTGCTGACATTTTATCTTGTTAGGATTTTGGCTGCATTAAAATAGGCTCAAAGGCATAAATACGTTAGAAAAGGTAATGATATTTAGGATTAATTGCAGTGTCTTTAATATTGTCATAACATTATTTGGGGCATTAAAAGAAGGAGAATAGGCTGGGCGCAGTGGCTTGCGCCTGTAATCCCAACACTTTGGGAGGCCGAGGTGGACGGATCATGAGGTTAGGAGATCGAGACCATCCTGGCTAACACGGGGAAACCCCGTCTCTACTAAAAATACAAAAAATTAGCCGGGCATGGTGGCGGTCGCCTGTAGTCCGAGTTACTCGGGAGGCTGAGGCAGGAGAATGGCGTGAACCCAGGAGGCGGAGCTTGCAGTGAGCCAAGATTGTGCCACTGCACTCCTGCCTGGACGACAGAGTGAGACTCCGTCTGAAAAAAACAAAAGGGGGGGGGATTTTAAAAGATAATAGTGGAAAACTACTAGCCACTTCTATGTGATTTCCTTTTATATTTTCAAGCATCAGTTCTGTTTTTATGCATAATATAACATGGGCATACACGTTTTATAAATATCTATGGCAAAAAGACTGTTTCATGTTTAATGACCATTTGGTATAGGAAATGAGGCCAACAATGTAAGAACTTGTGTCTGCTGCTGGAGCCTTTGCACATTTTTTGCCTTTTTTTTCTATACTCTGACACTGTCTTGACAGTTTTCTAAACAATCTCTTATTGGTTCTCAGTGAACCTAATTCATATTCTGACCATTCTGTATACACTGTACAGCTTGAAAATATGTAAACCTATCTTCAGAATACAAAAAGTAGTTATACAGAATGACCAGTAATTACTAATTTAATTTTCTCTCATGGAATCACATTACAGAACAATAGATTTATATTACTAATAAAAAGCATCTTTCTGTATTGCAAACAAGAATGTTGAAAGTATTTGAAACTGCTTTGGCAATGGGAAAAAAGAATACATGCTTGACTTTTAAAAGTTATAATGACTTTTAATTTAACTTTGCTGAAAACATTTTGATTCAGGGCTTGGTCCTATAAACATTGGGTTTCATTTTGGAATAAGTTTAGAGAATCGGCACCAGTATCTGTTCCAGCCCTGATGATTTCTGTATCCTCAAGGAAGTCTTTTTCTCCTCTGGACCTTGGTTTCCCCAAAGATAAAATGAAAAGATTTGATTCTAAGATTTTTTCTATATCTGAAACTGTATGAAATATCTACAGATTTTTAAAAGGTCAAATATCTTTTGAGGGGAATGGGAAGTTTTGCAATAAGATTATGTACATGAAATCACTGTATAATAAGAGTAGGATAATGACCACTCTAGGGTATTCTAAAGAAATATTCTAAAGGAAATACCTTTCATCCATTTGAAAAGAAAGCATGGTTTTAGATTTCTGCCTGAGGGATGAGAGATTCAGAAGGACCAGAAGCTACATAGCTCTCTTTCCCAGGCCAGGCTTGGTACATACCAGCAAGTGGTAGTTACAAACACTGATGCGTGCTGGGAAGGTAACCTTCCCCTGCTCCTCCACAGACCACCCACCCCAGAATGGAATGTGTTCCAGACTCAGGTAAGTCAGGTGTGTAATAGAGCAGAGTGGGGGAAGGGAGGAGGCTGCTTGCACACCTTGCCCAAAGGACACGCCCTTGGCCCAGCAGCTGTGCTGAAAGTAAGTTCAAACTCAAGTGTTGCTCTATAAGCAGATATCAGAACTCACGTAAGTGTGTATTTCATGTATTAAAGGTGTCCCAAAAGAGCAGGCTGCTCACAAGTGAGCTATTTTACCTCTGGCAAGTAACAATGATACCCAACTACATGAAAGACAGCAGGGCAGTATACTGCTTTGAATAAAATGTCATTTACAGTATAGATACCTTCTTAAAGTTTCTTTTTGTCAAATCTCATTTTTAAGACTAGAAGGTCTTTGGGAGGCTGAGGTGGGCGGATTGCTTGAGGCCAGGAGCTCGAGACAAACATGACGAAACCCCATCTCTACTAAAATATTAGCTGGGCCTGATGGCACACACCTGTAATGCCGGCTTCTTGGGAGGCTGAAGCACGAGAATTGCTTGAACTAGGGAGGTGGAGAATACAGTGAGCAGAGATTGCACCACTTCACTCTAGCCTGGGTGACAGAGCAAGACTCTATCTTTAAAAAAAAAAAAAAAATCATTTTGTCTCACTGAAGATGAGCCCCTCCTTACCTTAATTCTGGCAGTTTTGAAATTCTTTTCTAGATGAAGCATTGGTTTTCTATTACAACATTCCTGTAAAATAACTTAAACCCAGCAAAAGAAAAATCTATACAAAGGGACAAGGAGAATTTCTGGGACCATTTGAATAAAATGTCCTCTGAGACAGACCAAAAAATATTTTACCAAAGGTTGCAAGCAAAAAAACACTATTTTTAACAATGAAAGGGCCAATCTACTTGAAAAATATGAAATTTTCTATGAAAAAATTTGTTTCGGTGCTTGAACTGGATGTGAAACTCAGTGAGACTGTTAGAAAATAGGAGATCATGGTGACCAAGTAGGACCGTTCAGTAGAGTAAAGGCCTTTAGACCTGGGCCTGAGATCCTAGGATTTGGTCCAGCAAACCTGACAAGGGATATTTGCCTTCTGCAGGGCCACAAGGATTCTTTGTATAACTGCTAGATTGTTATAGAAGTTTCTCCATTTGTGTTTACTTTATGAGCAACTGACAAAATGGTGTTTGTAAAATTAAGCACAAAGCCCCCAGTGAGACAGAAAATCCAAAGTTGCCAGTCAGCTATAGGCAGAGAATATAAGAATAGTGTAAAACTATATATCTGATTTGCTTTACATTGAGCTTATTTTCTTGGAGCAGACGAGGAGGTAGCATTTGGTCCCCAAACCCCATTTACAGTTTCTAAATAATGAGATTAGTATGTTTCACCCAGAACTATCCCAACAGCCCATAAATACATTCTTAATTTTTTTTTTTTTTTTTTTTTTTTTGAGACAGAGTCTCTCACTGTCATCCAGGCTGGAGTGCGATGGCACAATCTCGGCTCACTGCAACCTCCGCCTCTCAGATTCAAGCAGTTCTCCTGCCTCAGCCTCCCAAGTAGCTGGAATTACAGGCACCTGCCACCATGCCTGGCTAATTTTTTGTATTTTCAGTAGATACAGGGTTTCACAATGTTGGCCAGGGTGGTCTTGAACTCCTGACCTCGTGATCCACTGCCTTGGCCTCCCAAAGTGCTGGGATTACAGGTGTGAGCCACCACGCCTAGCCTATATTCTTAATCTTTTGGCCAAGAGTAAAGCTCATGTGAAACCCCTAGTTTTTTAATGGAAGAGACATCAGTAAGGAAGTGTTTTAGCCCATGACCCATTTTCACATCCTCCCCCAGACATAGCTTCTACACAACTCTCAGTAAAAGAGATGCCCAATGGGAGGGAGTCACTGTGGGGTAAGGGAAACCACATGGGCTTTAGAGTCTTAGCAGATTGGGTTCAACTCCCAGCTGTTCCATTCAGTAGTTGTAAGACTTGGACACGTTGCTTGATGTCTCTGAACTTTGATTTCTAGTCTGTAAAAATTAAATGAGATAATATAAGGAAAATGATTAAGAACCTGGCCTGGTAGAAAACTTAGTAAACATTAGTTTTCATTCTTCCCCCACTACCCTCATAAGTGTGGCTCATATTTTAACCTTTTCTTGACCTCTTAAGGGTGTCATTTTGAGAATTAGCAGTTAACACTGATTTGTAGTAAATCCTAATTTCATAGGAAATAAAGATGATTCAGTCTGTCCCCAGATCGCAATGCCTTTTGTATTCTCATATCTGTCTTTTCTTGTTCTTCCGGAACTAGTATCACATTTTGCTACTGCCTACCTGTAAAATGGTCACCATTTTTCTCTATTTTTTTTTTTTTTTTTTTTTCTGTGAGATGGAGTCTCTCTCTGTCACCAGGCTGGAGTCCAGTGGCATGATGTCAGCTCAATGCAACCACCGACTCCCAGGTTCAAGCAATTCTCTTGCCTCAGCCTCCCAAGTAGCTGGGATTACAGGCACGCACCACCATGCCCAGCTAATTTTTGTATTTTTAGTAGAGACAGGGTTTCACCATGTTGGCCAGGATGATCTCTGTCTCCTGACCTCGTGATCCACCCACCTCGGCCTCCCAAAGTGCTGGGATTACAGGCGTGAGCCACTGTGCCCGGCCCATTTTTCTCTTTTATATTATTCCTTCTGTTTCTATAAACCAAGAAACCACATCTTGTTAGTTTTATAAAATTAGAGTCTTTAGGGTCTGAACCAAAGCCTGAGGATGAGCAAAGCATCAGTCTGCTCCCTTGGTTATGTATGTGTTAGGTACTCAAATGTTAGATGAGCAATGACATCAATTTTATTATCTCAGAAGTCTTTTTTATTTCCTGTTGACTCTCAACTGTATTTTTAAAAGTCCCAGTTACTGGATTAAAAAACTTCTAGATAAATGAAAGATTGCTAAGTACAATATGCATACATAGTGTTTTATTTGAAATACTTCATGATGAAAAACAGTACAAGGTTGTTGGAGAAAAAGGAATATGAAAATTTGTGATGAATGAAGAACTCTGACATTACCTAGAAATGTATTACTCATGTTCTTTCTGTAGTGTGTAAAAGAAAAAGAAAGTTGTATTTTAGAGGATTTATTGAGTTAATTTTAGAATGTGGCCAGTTGAACACATAAATTACATTCTCTCTGTCAAGAGGCCTTACTAATATTCTAGTAAATAGATGAAAGTCATAAACCCTCAAAGAAAGAGCACAGGAAGGAAAGGAAAGCAAGTGTTTTTTCTTTGTTTTTTTCCCCCCAATCTGGAAAGCACATGATTGAAAGACAGTTGCCTAAATTAGCAGAACGCCAGAAGAAAATTTGTGCCACAGAATCCCAGCAGGGCTCAAGAATTAGAGTTACTGGCTATCTCAGAAAATGAGGGCACAAGTGGGGCTGCAAAGAGGGTAATTGGTTGAAAGTCTAAATAAAAGGCAGTTTAGGTGCCCTGGATGCCTTAGAACCTACCTACTATATGTATAGCCAAGTGACTGTCATTGCCCAACCCTCAGAAAAGACACCAGTTTCAATCAAAGTTACATAGAACATGGGGACACCAGGCACAGCCATATAAAAACAAAGTGAGAAAACTCATTCTCAGAACAGTAAGGCACTAAGCCCGCTTCTCCAGTGAACCTCTGAAAATGGGCACCATGTTATACACTCCAGGTTTGTGGAGGATATAAGATTTCATTCTATATCATGAAATTAACTGTCCCGGGAGAATAGACTTATAAATATTAAAAGCTGGGATCCCCGAGCAGAAAGAAGTGTAGTCTCAACCTAATCACCCAAATTGAAACCCCTCATGCAGAAGTTTGTATTCAGCTTCTGATTGATTAGATCCAGATTGTGATACACTGATACATTCATTCATCAGTCTTAAATATGAACAAAAAGCCCAAGATTAATACATATTTGAGGAAAGCCTCCAACCTGAAATACAGGAAAACCTCAAATGAAACAGAGACCATGGAAGAAACAAAAGAAAATCTTTTAAAAAGTCTAATTTCACAAAGATGAGAAGATATTGCATCCATGAAATAAAAACAAGACACTACCAAAACATATAGAAAGCCAAAAAGAACTCTTGAAATATTAAAATATAATTGATGAAACAAAAAAATTAGTAGGACTGGAAAATAAGTTAAGGAAGTCTCCAAAGAAGTAGGAAAAAACATAAAACAATGAAAAACAAGAGAAAAAATATTTTCTAAATTAGAAACTCAGTCTAGGTTCAAAATCCATCAGAAGGCCAAGCGCATTGGCTCATGCCTGCAATCTCAGCATTTGGGGAGGCCAAGGTGGGCGGATCACCTGAAGTCGGGAGTTCAAGACTAGCCTGGCCAACATGGTGAAACCCCGTCTCTACTAAAAATACAAAAATTAGTCAGGTGTAGTGGCACACACCTGTAATCCCAGCTACTTGGGAGGCTGAGGCAGGAGAATCGCTTGAACCCGGGAGGCAGAGGTTGCAGAGAGGTGAGATCGTGCCATTGCACTCCTTTCTGGATGACAGAGTAAGACTGTGTCTCCAAAACAAAACAAAACAAAACAAAAAATCCAACAGAGAAAGTGGGAGGAAATTAGCAAAGAAATAATGCAAGAAATTTTCCCAGAAATGAAACATAAAACTTTCAAGTTAAAAAGACCACTGAGTTTTCACACAATAAATAAAATCTATACCAAGGCACAGGAAATCAGCCATAAGAAGATTCTGTTTCTGGAGTTTCAAAGTTCTACAGGATGTGTACTGAAGTATTAGGAATTAGAGACTTCTAAACAGCCATGCTTGAAGTGGAAAACAATGGAGCAATCCTTCAGAACTTAAAGGATATGGGTTCCAACCAAGAATCCTATATCCAGCCAAACTGTAGATAAAATGTAAGGATAATAAAAGATATTTTTAAACGTGCAGAATCTCAAAATGTTTCTTCCTGTGCACTCTTTCTTAAGAAGATGATGGAATAGACCCTACACCAAAATGAGAGAATTGTATGTAAAGAAAAGGAAGACATGTGATCCAAGAAATAAGGGCATCTAACCTAGAGCTGTGTAGTAAGCCTAGAGAGCTACCAGTCTAGGTTAGAGAAGGAGGGTGGCAGATTTCAGGAAGAATGTCTCCTTTGGAGAAGGAAAAAGAATCAGCAATCCCTGATGTAGATAAACTTGAGAGGAAATTTCATTTTGACCAGAAAGATAGACAATTAATTGATGACACATAAATAGGAAATTCAACATATAGGGAAAAATGATTATCTCAGTAAAACTAAAAATTTTAGACAAACGGGTAAATATTAAGTAGATTAGCTGTGAATGTCTGCATAGTCATAATAGAAAAAACAATAACTATTACTCTGCAGTCGATAGTGCTGTTTACCAGATGTTCTGATTCTTTCTCTCTTTCCAAGTACATGATAGGATGACAGCTCCTGGCTCCCTTTGTGGTTGGGTGGACTTGTGTGACTAGTTCTGGCCAATAAGTTGCTTGTTTTTTCTAAGGATCCCCTTTTGGATCCAAGTGATCATTTATGCCTCTATCTTTGGTAGAACTGATACAGATAAATAGTGAAAATGAGGCAAAGACTGGTTGTCACCAAGTAAGTACATTTGTGGAATTTAATATTTTACCAAATATTTTCCCATTCATCTTCTTAGTTGAATTTCAGAGTTGTCCTGGGAGCTAGGGAGATACAGAAAGCAAGGAACTTGTCTCAGATCATATACTGCAGAGCCATGGTCCAAGCTCCAACGTTCAACAACCACGTTACTTGTAAACTATACACAAAGAGAGCTGAGTGTGACATTATGTATAGGGAAAGAACTGTTTTGCCATTTTGTAGTAGGAAATGCAAATTTCATCCTGATATAGGAATTCAGGTTAGATATTTTTTAATACACTGTGATAAGAAACAGTGCTGTCATTTTATCAGTTTTTCTGAGTTCATTTAAATTTTTAATATAATTTATTAAGTAAGTATTGAATACTCACTGTGTGCCTGTGCATATTCTAAGCATTTTATATGTATTAGCTCATTTAATAATCACAAAAATTATATGATACAGGTACTCTCGTTATCCTTGTTTTATAGATGAGAAATTGGAATTTTGAAATAGTAACCTTATCCAGGGACATCAGGTACTGAGGGTAAAGCTCAGAATTGAATTTGCAGTCTGATTTCAGAGCCAACACTCTGAACATTTTAGATTGTCAAAATTACTTATGATTCCAGAAATGTTCTAAACTATCTCTGCCCATTTTTGGTGGTTTTATTGAAACATATTTACTGTACTTTTTTTCATCTAGGTTTATGTTCCAGATGAAAATAATACTATTTTGGGAAGAAATACAAATAAACAAGTTTTTGAAGGCTTGACAACGGGACTTCTCAAAGTCAGTGCTGTGGTTTTGGGCTGCCTGATTGCCAGTCGACCAGATGGAAACTGCCAGCCAGCTACCCCCAAAATACCAACACAGGAAATGAAAAACAAACCCTCACAAGGTGATGCTTTTAACAATCGAGTTCAGGACCTTATCAGGTAAAATTGCTAGAGTTCTTAAAACTTTGTTCTTTGTTAAAAAACTATATTAAAATAATTTAAATCTCAAGGCCCATGTTATGGCAGTGGTTCTCACAATGTCATTCACACATTCCTGGTAGAGAATACCAAAAATACCTTGTAAACATTTCTCAGATTTATCACCTTCACTCCATTGCTGCTATTAATACTTTACTTCAGATATTTAGGCTCTTTTGCAGCAGCAGACAGCATGTCTGTCTGTCTCACCCCCACCTTTTAAAAATAAGTTCTTTTTCCTAATTATAAAAGGAATACATGCTCAATGATAAACACAATTTGGAAAACACAGAAGAGCACAATGGATTTTTTAAAGCAGTTTTGTAGAGAGAAAGAAAATTCTTTTAATGAAAAGCAGTATAAGTAGAGCTCAGGTATCATTCTTGGTTGTTGTTTTGTTTTTGTTTTTGTTTTCTATCACCCAGTCTGAAGTGCAGTGGCGCAACCTTGGCTCACGGCAACTTCCGCCTCCTGGGTTCAAGCAATTCTCCTGCCTCAGCCTCCTGAGTAGTTGGGATTACAGGCACATGCCACCATGCCTGGCTAATTTTTGTATTCTTAGTAGGGATAAGGTTTCACCATGTTTGCCAGGCTAGTCTCAAACTCCTGACCGCAAATGACCCGCCCGCCTCAGTCTCCCAAAGTGCTGGGATTACAGGTGTGAGTCACCACACCTGGCTTTTCTTGATATTTGGATATGTGATGTTAGAATGTGTTCCGTTAGAGCTTTTACAACTTTCTTGATGTCAACTCTCTCCAACTGAAGGAATTTCTGAGAACTCCCCTGTCTCAGTTCATCTCTGGTTATAAATTCGGTTCAGACTTAAAACAACAATAATAGCTACCATTTACAGAGTACCCATTATAGTACAATACCTTATACCTAGTAGGGTTAACCTTATAGGGTTATACCTACAGTGTAGTATAGTAACCCTAGAAAATTCCTGTAAGTGTAAGGTAATTATAGTAGAGGCTTTGCAGCACCGTAACTGTAGGATTTCTAACTCAAACTTTGTAGGTGAGGAAATTGCTCAGAGGTGTTCAGTGCTTAGCCCAAGGTTATGTAATAAATAAGATTAAAAGTAGGTAGGAGAACTGAGACTGGAACTCATGGCTAGCTGGACTCCCAACACCTGTATGCTTTCCACTACACAGATGTGGCAATTTCTGACACCTGTTCAAGGTCAACCCTGTTTCCTTCTAAGGTCACCTTCTCTCCAGGGAAATTTACTCCTACTTTGGCATCTGAACTCATTTACCCTCGTTAATTTTTTACTTCCCAACAGAGTTTCATCTGGTGTTAATCAATTACCTGTTCTGCCTATCAGCACCTCTTCTGTGTTCTGCACTGATCTCTGGTTCCCCAAATCCATGCAATTTGTTGCTCTCTGAAGCTTATGGTTGCTTAACAGAAGAACAAGAATGACTCCTCTGTATTTGCTTCTTTCACAGTTCATAAATTTCTTCTGCTTTCTTGTAGTGCTTTCTTGGGAACAGTTGTTTCATTCAGTAGCTTCCTTACCCTTGATTACTTTGTTCACTTACCCCTTCTATCTGCCTGTCCTCTTTCCTCAAGTATATTTATTGCTGGAGAGCACCAGGCCTTTTGGGCCGCAACCATTTATCTTACAGCACTTGACTTTTAGCCTCCCTGGCCTTTCTCTCAGTTGCTTGATCCCATTCAATTCCCCATGTCCTTTTGGTTATTGTAGAGCTTTGCCCTCTCTGCTGATGAATGTCATTCTGTCCCTGCATTCTCCCTTGGGCTACCCTGTGATGCAGCAACCCTGCATTCTTGTCATCCAGACAACTTAGCCACGTGCTTCAGCTGTGATGAAGCAGAAGATCCATTCAAATGCTTCATTACAATTCCAGTGGGCTTTCCAGGGGGAAATACATACTTTTTCACATATATTATTATAAATACCAAATCCTTCTTTTTATACCTTCCTTTAGGAGGTATTTTTCCCCTAATACCTTCCTCCTTTAGGAAGGAGCAATGGTAATCTGCCAAACCAAATAACTCATGTGACTTAAAAAGGATGATTGACAACCATACTGCTTCAAAAAATACCATGCCAGTCTTTCTCTGATTTGAACCACTGTTGTTGAATATTGTTTTCTTACAGATAATGCATTGTTAGTTGGCTTGGTGAAGCCTGTGTGTAAAACTGCAAACCATATTTCACATCTGCCTAGTGTAGCAAACAAAGCAATTTTTTTTTGTTAATCATTTTCATATTTGCCTTCTCACCTTCCCAGATATGAACTGACAGGAAGTCTCACTCCACTCCCTGTTACAATCTGGACATTTTTGTCAGTTGTGAAGTTGAGTAGAAAGGGCTCCAGTACAGTCGTTGGAGCTGTTCTCTGGCTGTATCCCTGAAGTAGAGCAGGAGCAGATTCTGAAATCTATCCCTTCCTTCCCCTTATCTGGCATAGAAGAGGTAGGAAGATATCTAAGAGACATGAGATCATTACAGTATTTATTCTTATTATTTTATTTTTTTAAGTCAAGTTTCTGCATCTAAGCCATTCTTGGAAATATTTTTCAATTCGAAGTATGGTCACCCATACTAATTTTGTGCCAGACACTGTAGAAGGCCGTGTCAAAAATTTAAAAAGACTTTTACAGCATATCCAACTAATTTTATTTTACTATTAAATATCTGAATTTCTTTCACTTTTAATTTATTTTTTTAATTGGCACATTGTAACTGTATTAGTCCGTTTTCACACTACCGTTAAAGACATACCCAAGACTGAGAAGAAAAGAGGGTTCCACATGGCTGGGGAGGCCTCACAATCATGGCAGAACACAAGGAGGAGTAAGACATGTCTTACATGGATGGTGGCAGGCAAAGAGAGAGCTTGTACGAGGAACCCCTCTTTGTAAAACTATCAGATCTTTTGAGACTTATTCACTATCACGAGAACAGCATGGGAAAGACCTGCCCCCACGATTCAGTTACCTCCCACCGGGTCCCTCCCAAAGCTCATGGGAATTCAAGATGAGGTTTGGGTGGGGAGGCAGCCAAACCATATCATTCCACCCCAGCCCCTCCCAAATCTCATATCCTCACATTTCAAAACCAATCATGCCTTCCCAACAGTCCCCCAAAGTCTTAACTCATTTCAGCATTAACTCAGAAGTCCATAGTACAATGTCTCATCTGAGACAAGGCAAGTCCCTTCTGCCTATGAGCCTATAAAATCCATAGCGAATTAGTTACTTCTTAGATACAGTTGGAGTACAGGCATTGGGCAAATATACCCATTCCAAATAGGGGAAATTGGCCAAAACAAAGGGGCTACAGGCCCCATGCAAGTCCAAAATCCAACAGGGCCGTCAGATCTTAAAGCTCCAAAATGATCTCTTTTGACTCCATGTCTCACATCCAAGTCACGCTGTTGCAAGAGGTGGGTTCCCATCATGTTGGGCGGCTCTGCCTGTGTGGCTTTGCAGGGTATAGCCCCTCTCTTGACTGCTTTCACGGGCTGGCATTGAGTGTCTGCAGTTTTTCCAGGCACGTGGTGCAAGCTGTCAGTGGATCTACCGTTCTAGGGTCTGGAGGACGGTGGCCCTTTTGTTACAGCTCCACTATGTGGTGCCACAGTAGGGACTCTGTGTGGGGGCTCTGATCCCACATTTCCCTTCCACACCGTGCTAGCAGAGGTTCTCCATGACGGCCCCTCCCGTGCCGCAAACTGGGCACCCAAGGATTTTCATACATCCTGTGAAATCTAGGCAGAGGTTCCCAAACTTCAATTCTTGACTTCAGTGCACCTGCAGGCTCAACACCACATGGAAGCTGCCAAGGCTTGGGGCTTCCACCCTCTGAAGCAACAGCCCAAGCTGTATCTTGGCCCCTTTAGCCATGGCCAGAGTGGGTGGAAGTCAGGGTACCAAGTCCCTAGGCCACACAGAGCAGGGGGGCCCTGGGCCTGCCCCACTAAACCATCTTTTCCTCCTAGGCCTCCAGGCCTGTGATGGGAGGGGCTGCCATGAAGACCTCTGACATGCCCTGGAGACATTTTCCCCATTGTCTTGGGGATTAACATTCAGTTCCTTGTTACTTATGCAAATTTCTGCAGTTGGCTTGAATATCTCCTCAGAAAATGGGATTTTCTTTTCTATCACATAGTCAGGCTGCAAATTTTCCAAACTTTCATGCTCTGTTTCACTTTTAAAATTGAATGCTTTTAACAGCACCCAAGTCACCTCTTGAATGCTTTGCTGCTTAGAAATGTCTTCTGCCAGATACCCTAAATCATCTCCCTCAAGTTCAAAGTTCCACAAATCTCTAAGGTGGGGGAAAAATGCCACCAGTCTCTTTGCAAGAGTCACCTTTGCTCCAGTTCCCAACAGTTTCCTCATCGCCATCTGAGACCAGCTCAGCCTGGATTTCATTGTCCTTATCATTATCAGCATTTTTGGTCAAAGCCATTCAACAAGTCTCTTAAGTTCCAAACTTTCCCACGTTTTCCTGTCTTCTTCTGAGCCCTCCAGACTGTTCCAACCTCTGCCTGCTACCCATTTCCAAAGTCACTTCCAACATTTTCAGGTATCTTTTTAGCAGAGCCTCACTCTATTGGTACCAATTTACTGTATTAGTCCGTTTTTACCCTGCTGATAAAGACATAACCAAGACTGGAAAGAAAAAGAGGTTTAATGGATTTACATTTCCACATGGCTGGGGAGGCCTCACAATCATGGTGGAAGGCAAGGAGGAGCAAGTCACAACTCACGTGGATGGTAGCAGGCAAAGAGAGTTTGTGCAAGTGAACTCATTTTTATAAAAAAACATCAGATGTCATGAGACTTATTCACTATTATGAGAACAGCACGGGAAAGACCTGTCCCCATGATTCAAGTGCTCCCACCAGGTCCCTCCCACAATACGTGGGAATTCAAGATGAGATTTGGGTGGGGACACTGCCAGACCATATCAGTAACTGTACAAACTTACTGAGTACATTTTGATGTTTTCATATATATATATATATATAATATAATCTAATCAGGGTATCTATTGTGTTCATAACCTCATACATTTGTCATTTGTTTGTGGTAAGAACGTTCAGAGGCCTTTCTTCTAGGGATTTTGTAACATATAACACTTTACTGTTAACCATAGTTACTCTACTATGCAATAGAACACCAAGATTTATTCCTCCTATCTAATTGTAGCCTTGTACCCATTGACCAACCTCTCTTCCTCCTCCCTTCTTCCCCCACCCCCTCCTCAGCCTCTGGTAACCACTGGTGTACTCTTTGCTTCTGTGATACCAACCTGAACTTCTCTTTTTAGATTACACACTTGAGTGAGATCATGCAATATTTGTCCTTTTGTGCCTGGCTTATTTCTTTTTTTTTTTTTTTCATTTATTTTTTATTATTATTATACTTTAAGTTCTAGGGTACATGTGCATAACGTGCAAGTTTGTTACATATGTATACTTGTGCCATGTTGCTGTGCTGCACCCATCAACTCGTCAGCACCCATCAACTCGTCATTTACATCAGGTATAACTCCCAATGCAATCCCTCCCCTCTCCCCCCCTCCCCATGATAGGCCCCGGTGTGTGATGTTCCCCTTCCCGAGTCCAAGTGATCTCATTGTTCAGTTCCCACCTATGAGTGAGAACATGCGGTGTTTGGTTTTCTGTTCTTGTGATAGTTTGCTAAGAATGATGGTTTCCAGCTGCATCCATGTCCCTACAAAGGACACAAACTCATCCTTTTTTATGGCTGCATAGTATTCCATGGTGTATATGTGCCACATTTTCTTAATCCAATCTGTCACTGATGGACATTTGGGTTGATTCCAAGTCTTTGCTATTGTGAATAGTGCCGCAATAAACATATGTGTTGCATGTGTCTTTATAGCAGCATGATTTATAATCCTTTGGGTATATACCCAGTAATGGGATGACTGGGTCATATGGTACATCTAGTTCTAGATCCTTGAGGAATCGCCATACTGTTTTCCATAATGGCTGAACTAGTTTACAATCCCACCAACAGTGTAAAAGAGTTCCTGTTTCTCCACATCCTCTCCAGCACCTGTTGTTTCCTGACTTTTTAATGATCGCCATTCTAACTGGTGTGAGATAGTATCTCATTGTGGTTTTGATTTGCATTTCTCTGATGGCCAGTGCTCTCTGATGAGCATTTTTTCATGTGTCTGTTGGCTGTATGAATGTCTTCTTTTGAGAAATGTCTGTTCATATCCTTTGCCCACTTTTTGATGGGGTTGTTTGTTTTTTTCTTGTAAATTTGTTTGAGTTCTTTGTAGGTTCTGGATATTAGCCCTTTGTCAGATGAGCAGATTGTAAAAATTTTCTCCCATTCTGTAGGTTGCCTGTTCACTCTGATGGTAGTTTCTTTTGCTGTGCAGAAGCTCTTTAGTTTAATGAGATCCCATTTGTCAATTTTGGCTTTTGCTGCCGTTGCTTTTGGTGTTTTAGACATGAAGTCTTTGCCCATGCCTATGTCCTGAATGGTACTACCTAGGTTTTCCTCTAGGGTTTTTATGGTATTAGGTCTAACATTTAAGTCTGTAATCCATCTTGAATTAATTTTCGTATAAGGAGTAAGGAAAGGATCCAGTTTCAGCTTTCTCCTTATGGCTAGCCAATTTTCCCAGCACCATTTATTAAATAGGGAATCCTTTCCCCATTTCTTGTTTTTCTGAGGTTTGTCAAAGATCAGATGGCTGTAGATGTGTGGTATTATTTCTGAGGACTCTGTTCTGTTCCATTGGTCTATATCTCTCTTTTGGTACCAGTACCATGCTGTTTTGGTTACTGTAGCCTTGTAGTATAGTTTGAAGTCAGGTAGCGTAATGCCTCCAACTTTGTTCTTTTGACTTAGGATTGTCTTGGAGATGCGGGCTCTTTTTTGGTTCCATATGAACTTTAAAGCAGTTTTTTCCAATTCTGTGAAGAAACTCATTGGTAGCTTGATGGGGATGGCATTGAATCTATAAATTACCTTGGGCAGTATGGCCATTTTCACGATATTGATTCTTCCTATCCATGAGCATGGAATGTTCTTCCATTTGTTTGTGTCCTCTTTTATTTCACTGAGCAGTGGTTTGTAGTTCTCCTTGAAGAGGTCCTTTACATCCCTTGTAAGTTGGATTCCTAGGTATTTTATTCTCTTTGAAGCAATTGTGAATGGGAGTTCATTCATGATTTGGCTCTCTGTTTGTCTGTTACTGGTGTATAAGAATGCTTGTGATTTTTGCACATTAATTTTGTATCCTGAGACTTTGCTGAAGTTGCTTATCAGCTTAAGGAGATTTTGGGCTGAGACAATGGGGTTTTCTAAATATACAATCATGTCATCTGCAAACAGGGACAATTTGACTTTTTCTTTTCCTAACTGAATACCCTTGATTTCTTTCTCTTGCCTAATTGCCCTAGCCAGAACTTCCAACACTATGTTGAATAGGAGTGGTGAGAGAGGGCATCCCTGTCTTGTGCCAGTTTTCAAAGGGAATTTTTCCAGTTTTTGCCCATTCAGTATGATATTGGCTGTGGGTTTGTCATAAATAGCTCTTATTATTTTGAGGTACGTTCCATCAATACCGAATTTATTGAGCGTTTTTAGCATGAAGGGCTGTTGAATTTTGTCAAAAGCCTTTTCTGCATCTATTGAGATAATCATGTGGTTCTTGTCTTTGGTTCTGTTTATATGCTGGATTATGTTTATTGATTTGCGAATGTTGAACCAGCCTTGCATCCCAGGGATGAAGCCCACTTGATCATGGTGGATAAGCTTTTTGATGTGTTGCTGAATCCGGTTTGCCAGTATTTTATTGAGGATTTTTGCATCGATGTTCATCAGGGATATTGGTCTAAAATTCTCTTTTTTAGTTGTGTCTCTGCCAGGCTTTGGTATCAGGATGATGTTGGCCTCATAAAATGAGTTAGGGAGGATTCCCTCTTTTCCTATGGATTGGAATAGTTTCAGAAGGAATGGTACCAACTCCTCCTTGTACCTCTGGTAGAATTCAGCTGTGAATCCATCTGGTCCTGGACTTTTTTTGGTTGGTAGGCTATTAATTATTGCCTCAATTTCAGAGCCTGCTGTTGGTCTATTCAGGGATTCAACTTCTTCCTGGTTTAGTCTTGGAAGAGTGTAAGTGTCCAGGAAATTATCCATTTCTTCTAGGTTTTCTAGTTTATTTGCATAGAGGTGTTTATAGTATTCTCTGATGGTAGTTTGTATTTCTGTGGGGTCGGTGGTGATATCCCCTTTATCGTTTTTTATTGCGTCGATTTGATTCTTCTCTCTTTTCTTCTTTATTAGTCTTGCTAGCGGTCTGTCAATTTTGTTGATCTTTTCAAAAAACCAACTCCTGGATTCATTGATTTTTTGGAGGGTTTTTTGTGTCTCTATCTCCTTCAGTTCTGCTCTGATCTTAGTGATTTCTTGCCTTCTGCTAGCTTTCGAATGTGTTCGCTCTTGCTTCTCTAGTTCTTTTAATTGTGATGTTAGGGTGTCAATTTTAGGTCTTTCCAGCTTTCTCTTGTGGGCATTTAGTGCTATAAATTTCCCTCTACACAGTGCTTTAAATGTGTCCCAGAAATTCTGGTATGTTGTATCTTTGTTCTCATTGGTTTCAAAGAACATCTTTATTTCTGCCTTCATTTCGTGATGTACCCAGTAGTCATTCAGGAGCAGGTTGTTCAGTTTCCATGTAGTTGAGCGGTTTTGATTGAGTTTCTTAGTCCTGAGTTCTAGTTTGATAGCACTGTCGTCTGAGAGACAGTTTGTTATAATTTCTGTTCTTTCACATTTGCTGAGGAGTGCTTTACTTCCAATTATGTGGTCAATTTTGGAGTAAGTGCGATGTGGTGCTGAGAAGAATGTATATTCTGTTGATTTGGGGTGGAGAGTTCTATAGATGTCTATTAGGTCTGCTTGCTGCAGAGATGAGTTCAATTTCTGGACAAGATTTCCGTCTCGTTGATCTGTCTAATGTTGACAGTGGAGTGTTGAAGTCTCCCATTACTATTGTATGGGAGTCTAAGTCTCTTTGTAAGTCTCTAAGGACTTGCCTTATGAATCTGGGTGCTCCTGTATTGGGTGCATATATATTTAGGATAGTTAGCTCTTCCTGTTGAATTGATCCCTTTACCATTATGTAATGGCCTTCTTTGTCTCTTTTGATCTTTGATGGTTTAAAGTCTGTTTTATCAGAGACTAGTATTGCAACCCCTGCTTTTTTTTGTTCTCCATTTGCTTGGTAAATCTTCCTCCATCCCTTTATTTTGAGCCTATGTATGTCTCTGCATGTGAGATGGGTCTCCTGAATACAGCAGACTGATGGGTCTTGACTCTTTATCCAGTTTGCCAGTCTGTGTCTTTTAATTGGAGCATTTAGTCCATTTACATTTAAGGTTAAGATTGTTATGTGTGAACTTGATCCTGCCATTATGATATTAACTGGTTATTTTGCTCGTTAGTTGATGCAGTTTCTTCCTAGCCTAAATGGTCTTTACATTTTGGCATGTGTTTGCAATGGCTGGTACCAGTTGTTTCTTTCCATGTTTAGTACTTCCTTCAGGGTCTCTTGTAAGGCAGGCCTAGTGGTGACAAAATCTCTAAGCATTTGCTCATCTGTAAGGGATTTTATTTCTCCTTCACTTATGAAACTTAGTTTGGCTGGATATGAAATTCTGGGTTTAAAATTCTTTTCTTTAAGAATGTTGAATATTGGCCCCCACTCTCTTCTGGCTTGGAGAGTTTCTGCCGAGAGATCTGCTGTTAGTCTGATGGGCTTCCCTTTGTGGGTAACCCGACCTTTCTCTCTGGCTGCCCTTAAGATTTTTTCCTTCATTTCAACTTTGGTGAATCTGGCAGTTATGTGTCTTGGAGTTGCTCCTCTCCAGGAGTATCTTTGTGGCGTTCTCTGTATTTCCTGGATTTGAATGTTGGCCTGCCTTACTAGGTTGGGGAAGTTCTCCTGGATGATATCCTGAAGAGTGTTTTCCAACTTGGTTCCATTTCCCCCCTCACTTTCAGGCACCCCAATCAGACGTAGATTTGGTCTTTTTACATAATCCCATACTTCTTGCAGGCTTTGTTCATTTCTTTTTCTTCTTTTTTCTTTTGGTTTCTCTTCTCGCTTCATTTCGTTCATTTGATCCTCAATCGTTGATACTCTTTCTTCCAGTTGATCCAGTCGGTTACTGAAGCTTGTGCATTTGTCACGTATTTCTCGTGTCATGGTTTTCATCTCTTTCATTTCATTTATGACCTTCTCTGCATTAATTACTCTAGCCATCAATTCTTCCGCTTCTTTTTTCAAGATTTTTAGTTTCTTTGTGCTGGGTACGTAATTCCTCCTTTAGCTCTGAGAAGTTTGATGGACTGAAGCCTTCTTCTCTCATCTCGTCAAAGTCATTCTCTGTCAAGCTTTGATCCGTTGCTGGCGATGAGCTGCGCTCCTTTGCCGGGGGAGATGCGCTCTTATTTTTTGAAATTCCAGCTTTTCTGCCCTGCTTTTTCCCCATCTTTGTGGTTTTATCTGCCTCTGGTCTTTGATGATGATGATTGTGACATACTGATGGGGTTTTGGTGTAGGTGTCCTTCCTGTTTGATAGTTTTCCTTCTAACAGTCAGGACCCTCAGCTGTAGGTCTGTTGGAGATTGCTTGAGGTCCACTCCAGACCCTGTTTGCCTGGGTGTCAGCAGCAGAGGCTCAGTTGAAAATGCAGAAATCACTGGTCTTCTGTGTCGCTCGCTCTGGGAGTTGGAGACTGGAGCTGTTCCTATTCGGCCATCTTGCTCCGCCCTCGTGCCTGGCTTATTTCACTTAACATAAAAACCTCCAGGTCCATCCATGTTGTAAAAAAGAAAGATTGCATTCTTTTTTATGGCTAAATAGTATTCCATTACGTATGTATACCACACTTTATCCTTTAATCCACTGAAGAACACTTAGGTCGACTCCATATCTTGACTATTATGAATAGTGCTGCAATAAACATGGGAGTGTAGATACTTCTTTGACATGCTGATTTCATTTCTTTGGATTTATAGCCAACAGTGGTATTGCTGGATCATACAGTAATTCTATTTCCAAACTTTTTACATGATGGCTATACTAGTTTACAATCCCACCAACAGTGTTTAAGTGTTTCCTTTTCTCTACATCCTCACCAATGTTTGTTTTGTCTTTTTTGTTTTGTTTTGTTTTTTGAGACACTGTTGCCCAGGCTGGAGTGCAGGGGAACAATTATGGCTCACTGCAGCTCAACCCCCCAGGGTCAAGTAATCCTCCCAAATCAGTCTCTCAAGTAGATGGGACTACAGGTGCAAACAACTACACCCAGCTAATTTTCTTTTTTTTCTTTTTTTAAGATGGAGTTTTGCTCATGTTACCCAGGCTGGAGTGCAATGGTGCAATCTCGGCTCACTGCAACCTCTGCCACCCAGGTTCAAGTGATTCCCCTGCCTCAGGCTCCCAAATAGCTGGGATTACAGATGCTTGGTACCACACCTGGCTAATTTTTGTATTTTCAGTACAGATGGGATTTCACCATGTTGGCCAGGCTGCTCTCAAACTCCTGACCTCAGGTGATCCACCAACTAATTTTTTAATTTTTTTAATAGAGACAAGTCTCACTATGTTGTCCAGGCTGGTTGTGAATTCCTGGGCTCAAGCAGTCCTCCCACCTCAGCCTCCCAAAGTGCTGGGATTACAAGGATGTGTGACTGTACCCAGCATCTTATTTTGTCTTTTTGATAATAACTATTCTAACTGGAGTGGACTGGTATGTCATTGTGGTTCTAATTTGCATTTCCTTGATGATTAGTGATGTTGAGCAATTTTTCATATACCTGTTGGCTATTTGTATGTCTTCTGAGAAAAGTCTGTTAAGATCTTGTGTCCATTTTTGAATTGGGTTGTTTAGTTTTTTACTGTTGAGTTATTTAAGTTTTGTATATATTCTAGATATTAACCCATTATCAGTGTATAGTTTGCAGATATTTTCTCCCATTCTGCAGGTTGTCTTTTCACTCTGTTAGTTAACTTTGCTGTGTAAAATCTTTTTAGTTTGATATAATCCGCTTTGTCTATTTTTGGTATGTTAATTGTGGTTTTGAGATCTTGTTTTTAAAATCCTTGCCTGACTCAATCTTGTGAAACATTTCCTCTGTGTTTTCTTCTAGTACATTCATAGTTTCAGGTTTTACATTGACATTTTTAAGTTATTTTGAGTTGGTTTTTGTATTGGTGAGAAGTAGGGTTCTAGTCTCATTCTTCCGCATGTAGATACCCAATTATCCCAGCGCGATTTATTGAAGAGACTCTTATTTCCCCATTGCATGTTCTTGGCAGCTTTACCAAAAATAAGTTGGTTATCAGTGCATGCATTTATTTCTGTACTCTTTATTTTGTTCCATTGGTCTATGTACCTGTTTTTATGCAAGTACCATGGTGTTTTGGGAACACAGTTTTGTAGTTAATTTTGAAGTCAATTAATGTGATGCCTCCAGCTTTGTTCTTTTTGCTCAGGATTGCTTTGGCTATTCAGGCTCTGTTTTGTTTTGGTTCCCTGTGAATTTTAGGATTGTTTTTGTTTCTGTGAAGAATGTCATTGGTATTCCAATAGAGATTGCATTAAATCTGTAGATTGCTTTGGGTAATATGGCCATTTTAACAATATTAATTATTCTAATCCATGAATACAGGATTATTTTTCCATTTATTGGTGTCCTCTATTTCTTTATAAAAAAAATTCTTTTCATAGTTTACAACGTAGAGATCTTTTATCTTGTTAAGTTTATTCCTAGGTATCTTATTTTTATTATTACTATTGTGAATGGAATTGCTCCTTGATTCTTTTTCAGGACATTCACTATTAATGTATGGAAATACCACTGATTTTTGTATGTTGATTTTTGTATCCTGCTAATTTGCTGAATTCATTTATTCAAAGAGTTTTTTGGTGGAGTGTTTAGGATTTTCTGTATGTAAGATCATGTGCCAGGCATAGTGGTATGCATCTGTAGTCCCAGCTACTCAGGAGCTCAGGAGACTAAGGCAAGAGGATCTTGAGCCCAGGAGTTTGAGACCAGCCTAGGCAATATAGACCCCATCTCTGGAAAAAAAAAAAAAAAAAGGAAAAGACATCTGTAAACAGGGACATATTGACTTCCTTCTTTCCCATTTGAATGCCTTTTATTTCTTTCTCTTGACTAATTGTTCTTGCTAGGACTTCCAGTACTGTGTTGAATAGAGGGGTGAATGTGGGCCTCCTTGTCTCGTTTCTAATCTTATGACATTAGCTATGGGTTTGTCTTAAGTGACTTATGTTGTGTTGAGGTATGTTCCTTGTATACTGAATTTGTTGAGAGTTTTTTCAATGAAGGAATGCTGAGTTTTGTCATATTGTTTTTCTGTGTCTCTTGAAATGATCATAGGGTTTTTGTCTTTCTTTCTGTTAATGTGGTGTGTCATATTTATTGATTTCCATATGTTAAGCCATCCTTGCATCCCTGGGATGAGTCCCACTAATCACAGTGAATGATCTTTTTAATGTGCTATTGAATTTAGTTTGTTAGTATCTTGTTGAGAATTTTTGCATCTGTGTTCATCAAGTATATTGGCTTGTAATTTTCTTTTATTACATGTTTCTCTGGTTTTGAAATCAGAGAAATGCTGGCCTCATAAAATAAGTTCCTTCCTCTTTAATTTTGAGAGGTTTAGTTTGAGAATTAGTATTAGTTCTTTTTTTTTTTTTTTTTTTTTTTTTTTTTTTTTTGAGACAGAGTTTTGCTCTTGTTGCCCAGGCTGGAGTGCAATGGCGCAATCTCGGCTCACCACAACCTCCACCTCCCAGGTTCAAGCGATTCTCCTGCCTCAGCCTCCCGAGTAGCTGGCACTACAGGCATGCACCACCACACTCGGCTAATTTTGTATTTTTAATAGAGACGGGTTTTCTCCATGTTGGTCAGGCTGGTCTCGAACTCCTAACCTCAGGTGATCCACCTGCCTCAGCCTCCCAAAGTTCTGGGATTACAAGCATGAGCCACCGCACCCGACTGATAATTAGTATTAGTTCTCTAAATATTTGGCAGAATTCAGCAGTGAAAACTTCAAGATCCTGGTTGGTTGGTTGGTTGGTTGGTTGGTTGGTTGGTTTTTGAGACAGTTTCATTCTTGTTGCCCAGGCTGGAGTGCAATGGCATGATCTCAGCTCACCACAACCTCCACCTCCTGGGTTCAAGCGATTCTCCTGCCTCAGCCTCCCAAGTAGCTGAGATTACAGGCATGCACCACAGGCCCGGCTGATTTTGTATTTTTAGTAGAGATGGTGTTTCTCCATGTTGGTCAGGCTGGTCGCGGACTCCCATCCTCAGTTGATCCACTGGCCTCAGCCTCCCAAAGTGCTGGGATTACAGGTGTAAGCCACCACGCCCAGCCCTGGGCTTTTCTTTGATGGATGATTTTTTTATGACTGATTTCATTTCCTCCCTCATTCTTGGTCTGCTTAGATTTTCTTTTTATAGTTTATATCTTGGTATGTTGCATGTGTGCAGGAATTTATTCATTCTGTTGTCAAACGTGTTGGTATATAGTTGTGCATAATAGTCTCTTATGATCCTTTGTATTTCTGTGGTATCAATGATTATGTCTCCTTTTTCGTTTCTGATTTTGTTTGTGTTTTCTCTCTTTTATTCTTAGTCTAGCTAAAAGTTTGTCAGTTTTACCTTTTAAAAAAACAGCCCTTCATTTTGTTGATCTTTTGAATTATTATTATTATTTTTTTTTTTTTTTTTTGAGACGGAGTCTCACTCTGTCGCCCAGGCTGGAGTGCAGTGGCACAATCTCAGCTCACTGCAAGCTCCGCCTCCCGGGTTCACGCCATTCTCCTGCCTCAGCCTCCCGAGTAGCTGGGACTACAGGCACCCGCCACCTCACCCGGCTAGTTTTTTGCATTTTTTAGTAGAGACGGGGTTTCACCATGTTAGCCAGGATGGTCTCGATCTCCTGACCTTGGGATCTGCCCGTCTCAGCCTCCCAAAGTGCTGGGATTACAGGCTTGAGCCACCGTGCCCGGCCTATAATTATTTTTAATCTCTATTTCATTTGCTTGTGCTCTGAGTGTTATTTCCTTCCACCAATTTCGGGTTTATTTCTTTCTTATTTTTTCAGTTGCTTTAGGTATATCGTCAGGTTATTAGAAGTTTATCTTCTTTTTTGATGTAGGCATTATTGCTGTAAATTTCCCTCTTAGGACTGCTTTTGCTGTGTCCCATAGATTTTGGTATGATGTGTTTCAATTCTTACTAGTCTCAAGGAATTTTTAAAATTTCCCTTTTGATTTCTTCCTTGACCCACTGGTTATTTAGTAGCATATTAAGTTCCATATGTTTGTAAAGTTTTCAAAGTTTTTTTGTTGTTGGTTTCTAGTTTTATAAAATTATGGTCACTTGATGTGATCGTTATCTTCTTAAATTTGTTAAGACTTGTTTTGTGACCCAACGTATGATCCATCCTGGAGAATACCCTATGTGCAGTTGAAAAGAATGTATATTTTGCAGCTGTTGGATGGAATGTTCTGTAGATGTCTGTTAGGTCCATTTGGTCAATGTGCAGTTTAAGTTTGATGTTTCTTTGTTGATTTCCTATATTGATGATCTGTCCATTGTTGAAAGTGGGATGTTGAAGTTCCCTACTATTATTGTATTGCATTTTATCTCTCACTTATGATTAATATTTACTTTGTATATCTGAGTGTTCCAATGTTAGGTATACATATATTTATTACATATACATAGATATATGAGGTGCATATATGTTGTTGTATCTTCTTGTTGAACTGATCTTTTTATCATTATATAATGACCTACTTTGTCTCTTACAACTTTTTACTTAAAGTCTATTTTGTCTGATATAAAGATGGCTACTCCTGCTCACATTTGGTTTCCATTTGCATGTTTTTCATTACTTTATTTTGTTTGTTCATCTTTAATGATGTGGTGAGTCTCTTGTAGGCAGCATATAGTTGGATCTGTTTTTAATCCATTCAACCACACTAAATCTTGTAAATAATTTACTCTGTTTACATTCAGAGTTATTATTGGTAAGGACTTATTTTTGCCATTTTGATCATTGTTTTCTGTTTTTTGTTTTTTTCTTAATAGATCCTTTGTTCTGCTCTTCCCCTCTTGTTTACCTCTACAATTTAGTGACTTTCTATGGTACTAAGCTCTGTTTCCTTTCTCTTTTTCATTTTTGTATCTGCTGTAATTTCTTACTTTGTGGTTACCATGGGGCTACCATAAAGAGTCTTACAGTTGTAATATACTGTCTTAAGCTGATAGCAACTTACCATTGGTCACATAAAAATACTTTTCCCCCCTCCTGTCAATTTATATTTTGCTGTTTTATTTTACTTTTTATCTGTTGTGTGTTTCTTAGCTTTTAATTATAGCTGGTTTGTTTTTAACAATTTTTTACAACAATAATTACAAACACATCTTCATGGTTCTAATTATTGTCCTTTAATTTCTGGCTATAGCAGTTCTTTAAGCATTTCTTGTAAGGCTGGTCTAGTGGTCGTAAATTCCCTTAGGTTTTGCTTGTCTGCAAAGGTCTTTGTTTCTACTTCATATCTAAAGGATAGCTTTGCTGAATAAAGTATTCTTGGCTGACGGTTTTTGGGGGTTTTTTTTTGCAGTCAGCACTTTGAACTTGTCCTTCTGTTATCTCCTGACTTGCAAGGTTTCTGCTGATAAATCTGGTGATAACTTGGTAGTCTAATGGAGATTCCCTTATATGTGACTTGATACTTTTCTTTCTTTTTTTGTTAATCTTTGTTTTATTTTGATAGTTTTTTGGGGGAACAAGTGGTGTTTGGTTACATGAATAAGTTCTTTAATGGTGATTTCTGAGATTTTGGTGCACCCATCACCCAAGCAGTGTATATTGTACCCAATTTGTAGTGTTTTATCCTTCACCCCCGACACCACCCTTTCCCCTGAGACCCCAAAGTCCATTGTATCATTCTTATGCCTTTGCATCCTCATAGCTTAACTCCCGCTAAGTGAGAACATAGGATGTTTGGTTTTCCATTCCTGAGTTTCTTCACTTAGAATAATGATGTCTATTTCTGTCCAGGTTGCTGCAAATGCCGTTATTTCATTTCTTTTTATCGCTGAGTGTATATATATACACTCAGTGTGTCTATATACATACATATACATATATATACATCCATGGTATATATATACCGTGGTGTGTATATATATATATACCACATTTCTTTTTCCATTTGTTGATTGATGGGCATTTGGGCTGGTTCCATATTTATGCAGTTGTGAATTGTGCTGCTGTAAACATCTATGTGCGAGTAACTTGATGCTTTTCTCTTGCAGCTTTTAGAATTATCAAATAACTTTTGACAGTTTGATTATGATGTACCTTGGAGAGGATCTTCATGGTTGAATGTAATTGGGGACCTTTAAGCTTCCTGGATCTGGATGTCGTTGTCTCTCCCAATACTTGGGAAGTTTTCAGCAATTATTTCATTAAATATGTTTTTTGTGCCTTTTTCCATCTCATCTCCCTCTAGCATACCTATAAAGCAAAAATGTGTCCACTTAATGATGTCTAATAAGTCTTACGGGTTTTTTCTTTCTTTTCTATTCTGGTATCTTTTTTTTTTCCTCTGACTGGGTTATTTCAAAAGACCTGTCTTCAAGTTCAGAAATTCTTCTACTTGATCTAGTCTATTGTTGAAGCACTCAGTTGTATTTTTTTTTTTTTCATTTTATTCATTGAATCTTCAGCTCTGTGATTTCTGTTTGGTTCTTTTTTGTGATATCTCTTTGTTCAGCTTCTCTTTCATATCATGAATTTTCTTGATTTAATTAAATTGTTTGTGTTCTCTTGTATTTCACTGAGTCTCCTTAAGATCATTATTTTGAACTTCTCTTTAGACATTTTGTAAATATCCTTTTCTTTTGGGTACATTGTTGGAGACTTGCTGTATTCATTTGGAGGTATCATATTTCCTTGCTTTTTTATGTTTTTGTGTCTCTACATTGATATATGAACATCAGGTGGAATAGTCACTTTAACCTATTTCCTATGTTTTCCATCCCTTCATTTTCAGTCTATGTTTATCTTTAATGATGTGGTAAATCGTTTGTAGCCAGCCTATAGTTGGGTCCTTTTTAATCCATTCAACCACTCTAAATCTTTTAATTAGAGTATTTAATCCATTTACATTCAGAGTTATTATTGATAGTTTAGGACTTATTTCTGCCATAAGCTTCGTATGGTGAGACCTTTTCCTGTAGGTGGGTCCTAGGGTGTTGATTGGATATGGTGTGTTGGCTTTGGTTCTGGGTGGACTTAGTAGCAAGGTCTCTGTACAGTTTCTTAAACTGTAATTCTCATTAGCAATCTCTGTGATTGCCTCAGTAGCCTAGGCTGCAGGAATTTGAAACAATCACAGACATTATAGCCTATGGGCAGTGGCACTGGGCTGGTTGCTGGGCCAGGTACATGTTTGTACAGAGGTCTGAGACACTATCTGGCAGACTCTCCAGGAAGGCAGCAGCCACAACCAGGCTGACTTCAAGGCTGGGTTCAGGCATGTGCAAGTGTGGCCAGCTATGTGGCTATGCAGTAGTCTCTCCGGGGAGGCAGGGCCATCACTGGTCCAGCTCTCATGCCAGATGTGGGCACAGCAGGCCAGCCAGCTGTTCGGTGGCTTCACCACAGTGCAGGCTTGCCTGTTCCATTGGTGGGTGGGATGCCACCTGGGTTCAGACACTGGCATCTCAGTAATTTTGTCTGGCCTAGGATCCAGCCAACTACACTTATAGTGATGCAAGCACCCATGTGAACATGGTGAAATGATGTCAGGGCCTCAGAGATGGAGAGAGTCAGTTGCTACTGGCCCCCAGGGCAGGACATACTCTACCAGTGGGTCTGGTTCCAAGATGATCTGTGCTGTGACAACTTAGATTACAGGGATGGGGAGTGCTCAACATGGGATCCTACTCTGAGAGAGTTCAGGTTTACAAATTCCCAGCTACTCTCCAAACTATATTTGGGTCCTATGAGTACTGGGAAATTCACCTGTAGCAAGATTTGCTGGCATTTGTGGTGGCAATGAGGACTGCTGGGAATCTCCAGCTTACTTTTTCCCTGTAAGAAGTCCTCCCTGACCCTGAGCTAATCCCAGCAGGGAAGACAGTGTGGCAGAGGCAGGATACCTTACTCCCCTGTCTGTGGTGGTATCCTGGGCTTTCATGTTCCACAGGGATTTTGCTGCCCCTCTAGTATTCTCCAGTGTACTTCATCAGTCACTACAGTCAAAATATCGTTGTTTGCTTGTTGTTTTGGTCACTTCTTGTTGGACGGGAGGGGGACAACCACCAGGCAACTCTAATTGGTCATCTTGCTGACACCCCTTGACCACATTAATCTCTGAATTTTTTTTTTTTTTCTTGAGACAGAGTCTTGCTCTGTCACCAGGGTGGAGTTCAGTGGCGCGATCTCAGCTCACTGAAACCTCCACCTCCCGGGTGCAAGCCATTCTCCTGCCTCAGCCTCCCGAGTAACTGAGATTATAGGCGCAAGCCACCACGCCCAGCTAATTTTTGTATTTTTATTAGAGATGGGGTTTCACCATGTTGGCCAGGATGGTCTAGATATTTTGACCTCGTGATCCGCCCACCTCAGCCTCCCAAAGTGCTGGAATCACAGGCATGAGCCACCACGCCCAGCAACCAGCCTTTTAGAATCTATGTATTCAAGGAGAAATTTTAGCTTAGCACTTTCCTGGCCACCAGACCCTGACCACATACCTTGCCACCAGGATGTACCACAGATACCTCAGACTCCATAGTTCAAAACTTAATACATTATCTGTCCACCCAAAGGAGCTCCTCTTCCTGTGTCCTCTGACCTTATCAATGACAGCGATGTCCTATTAAGTTACTTAAGCTAGATCTCTCAGTCTTTTATCAACCCAATATCCGATTAACCCTCCAGCACCTATTGATCCTGCCTTGTAAATATTTCTTAAAACTCTTACCCTCACTCCATTGCTATTTCTTTACTTCAGGTGTTCAAGCTGTCTTGCAGCAGCAGATGGTGTATCTGTCTCTCTACCACCACCTTTTAAAATAAGTTATTTTTTCTAATTATGAAATTACTATGTGCTCAATGACAAAAACAATTTGGAAAACACAGAAGAGTCCAGTTTTTTGGTTTTTGTTTTTTTAACACACACAGACTATCTTTAATTCTACCACCCAAAGATAGTTACTGGGTTTGTGTTTTTTAGTGAATATATATGTAGTTATTTTATTTAAATATAATACCTATAAATACTGTTTTATAATGTGCTTTTTTTATTTTATTTTTTTAGAGACAGGGTGTGTGTGCTGTCACCCAGGCTGGAGTGCAGTGGCATGATCATAGTTCACTGTAACTCAGCTCCTGGCCTTAAGCAGTCCTTCTGCCTCAACCTCCAGAGGAGCTGGGATTACAGGTGCAAGCCACCACACCCAACACATCATATACTTTTCTAATTCACTTTTTCAAGTCAATAGAAACTTGCAAATTAATTTTTACTGATTTACCAAGTATTTCACTACTACGGAATGATTTGCTTCAGGTAACCTATTATTACACATATAAGTGTATTTTAGTTTTTTACTTTTTCATATAACACTGAAGAACATCTTTGTATGCTCCTCTTTTCCTTTTTTTTCTGTTTTCATACAATTGGTTACTTTCTTATGATAGATGTTTAAAAGTAGAATTTCTGGGTCAGAAAATATACCTTAAGAATTTTCATCCATATTGCCAGATTGACCTACACAAAGAGTACCCATGAGTGTGTCCTTGTACCCTCAACCTAGACAATATTGGGTATCATCATTCTTTTTAAACCTTAGTCTAACTGAGAGATGAATATATTTAACTTTTTTGGGTTTTTTTTTGAGATGGAGTCTCGCTCTGCCGCCCAGGCTGGAGTGCAGTTGCGTGATCTCAGCTCACTGCACCCTCCTCCTCCCAGGTTCAAGTGATTCTCCTGCCTCGGCCTTCTGAGTAGCTGGGATTACAGGCATGTGCCATCTCGCCTGGCTAATTTTTGTACTATTTATTTATTTATTAGTAGAGGCAGGGTTTCACCACGTTGGCCAGGCTGGTCTTGAACTCCTGACCTCTAGTGATCCACCTGCTTCGGCCTTCCAAAGTGCTGGGATTACAGCCCTGAGCCACCACACCCAGCCAATATTTAACTTTTATATTGGTAGTGATGGGGAATATTTTTTAATGTTCACTGGCCATTTTTATAATTTTGTAAGTTGCTTCCTTATGTACGTAACCCGTTTTTCTACTATTGGAGGTGCTGAAATGTTTTAATTATAAAAATTCTTTACATATTCAAAACATTAACCCTTCATCTTATTATTGCAAATGCTTTTTCACCCTTAGTCATTATTGCCATTTTTAATATTTAAATTTTCTATTATTTTATTATGAAATATTGTCAACATACACAAAACAAGATTATAGTTATCTGTGTACCAACAATTGTTAACTGATAAGATTTTCCATATTTGTCTTAGGTTAGATCTTTTTTGTTGTTGTTAAGAAACCAACTGTTGCAGATACAACTGCCTCCCCCTCCCCTTCCCTATCCTTTCCCCTTACTCTCTCCCAAGTGGTAAATCGCTGTTAAGAGTTTGTGTATATCATTTCATGTATTTTTTATATGTGTGTATGTGTGTGTGTATCTATCTCCATAAGCAACATATTCTACTTTTAATGGTTTTTTAAATTTACATAAATGCTATGATATTATTTTGCCAATTGTTATTTTTATGCAATGAAATGTAACATGTTTTAACTCTTTTTATATTTATTTATGTTGATTCTATAGATCTAGCTAATTCATTTTAACTGCTCTTCAGATTCTATTGTGTGAATAAATTCCCAAATTTATCCATTTTCTACCTCAGGGCAATAGTTTATTCCTTTTGACTATTTCAAGCAATGAGGTAGTAAATGTCTTTATAAAAGTCTTTTTCTATACTTGTACAAAGTTTCTCAAGGGTATATACCTAAAGGAGTAATTTATGGATGATATAATAAATGCATATTCAACTTCTATCAGAAAATACTGTTAAATATTTGCTGACAAAAATTTATACCAAATACCAAAAAAGTTGATACCTTAAAACCAAAATCTGATAAAGATATTCAACAATTTAACACCAAATTGTTCTTTAAAGTAATTGTACAAATTTTAGTTCCCATCATCAAAAAAATTTCAGTTTCCATTTCGCCATATCCTTGCTAGTGTTTTTGTCAGTCTAATAGCTATGCAATGTTTTGTTTTTGTCGTCTTCATTCACACTGACTTTATCACTAGTGAGGTTGAGCATTGTTTGTCAGTCATTGTATCAGTCTGGATTTAGTTGTAGAAAATGAAGCCATTGTAGCTATTTTAAGGAGAAAAGGATATAAAACAGAGAATTAGGTGCTTACAAAATCGTTGAAAGGACTGAAAGAGAAAATTCTATCAAATAAACTTAAGTAAACACATAAAGCTAATGACTACTATACTGAACAACATAATTCTATGTTCTTAATTTTTTTCTAGGTTTAACAATTAGCAAAACAGGAGTGTTAAAAATCTCCAACTGTGACTATGGATCTGTCTCCATTTAATTTGTATGATTTTTGCTTCATGTATGTTTTTTTTTTTAATTTATTTTTTATTATTATTATACTTTAAGTTCTAGGGTACATGTGCATAACGTGCAGGTTTGTTACATATGTATACTTGTGCCATGTTGCTGTGCTGCACCCATCAACTCGTCAGCACCCATCAACTCGTCATTTACATCAGGTATAACTCCCAATGCAATCTCTCCCCCCCCCCCCCCTCCCCATGATAGGCCCCGGTGTGTGATGTCCCCCTTCCCGAGTCCAAGTGATCTCATTGTTCAGTTCCCACCTATGAGTGAGAACATGCGGTGTTTGGTTTTCTGTTCTTGTGATAGTTTGCTAAGAATGATGGTTTCCAGCTGCCATCAGAGAAATGCAAATCAAAACCACAATGAGATACCATCTCACACCAGTTAGAATGGCAATCATTAAAAAGTCAGGAAACAACAGGTGCTGGAGAGGATGTGGAGAAATAGGAACACTTTTACACTGTTGGTGGGATTGTAAACTAGTTCAACCATTATGGAAAACAGTATGGCGATTCCTCAAGGATCTAGAACTAGATGTACCATATGACCCAGCCATCCCATTACTGGGTATATACCCAAAGGATTATAAATCATGCTGCTATAAAGGCACATGCACACGTATGTTTATTGCGGCACTATTCACAATAGCAAAGACTTGGAATCAACCCAAATGTCCATCAGTGACAGACTGGATTAAGAAAATGTGGCACATATACACCATGGAATACTATGCAGCCATAAAAAAGGATGAGTTTGTGTCCTTTGTAGGGACATGGATGCAGCTGCTTCATGTATTTTGAAACTCTGTTAGACTGTTATGTCTTTCAGATGGCCCTTTTATTATTATTCCTCTTTATTCGTGTTAAATACTCCTTGCTTTGAAGTCTAGTTTGTTTAATATTAATTTCTCACATAACTGTTTGGTCTTCTCCATCCTTGACAATTTTTTTTCCTTTAAGCACTTTAAAGATACCATTTCTGGCTTCCATCATTTCTTATGAGAAATCAGCTTTCATTTTTCCATGTAGGTTGTGTATTTTTTCTCCTCCACCTGCATTCAAGATTTTTTCTTTATATTTGAGTTTCAGCAGTTTGACATGATCAGCTTCAGTGTAGTTCCCATTGTACTTACTCTGCTTGAGGTTTTCTGAGCTATTTGGATGGTAAATTGATGTTATTCCACCAAAACAGAAATCTGCTGTCTTTAACTTTCCACAAAGAAAACTCTCGGTACAGATGGCTTTACTTCTAAATTCTACAAAGCACTTAAGGGAGAAAAACACCAATAATACACAAACTCTCTCAAAGGAGAGGTGGGAATACTTGCCAGCCTGTTTTATGATGCCGGTACAACCTTAATACCAAAATCTGACAAAGATATTCCAAAAAAGAAAATTACAGATCACATTCCTCGTGAACATAAATGTAGTAATTGTTAACAAAATATTAGCAATTAAATTCAGCAATATATAAAAGGATCATGACAATATGAGATTTATTCTAGGAATGCAAGATTAGTTTTAACATTTAGAAATTGCCATATAAACTTATCAAGAACCATGAAAGTTCACAGATTTTACCCTTTTTGCAGGCTAACAAGTTAGCCCACACAGTTTCATGGATGCTGGCAAAAGATACATGACTCCTAGTCAGAGACAAGGGACCTTATTACTCACAGACAGCAAGCAATTTGAACTGTATGTTCTCATCAGTTTTTCTTACCCCCAGGTCCCACAGAAACAACACAGGGTGGGCCCACATGGATGTTGCATGTGCATTGAGTTTACATCACAGCTTAGGAAACCCCCACAATCTTAGGAAACCCCAGTCTTTAAAATGGCCTAAAAATAGACCTGTTCAACATTTGCCTGGGAGGTAGACATTATCTTTACTCTACTGGACAGCCAACATACCTGACCTTTGCTTTAAAGGATGACATGACCATTTTCCAAGACCATTCCCTATACAAACATTCTGGAAAACAGTCTAGAACAAAAGCTGTTAGTTCATCTGCTCACAAGACATGCAAAAATGTGAGACTTTTTGAGGATTATCTCCTGGCACTGACCTCAACAAAAGGAAACTATGATCATCTTAGTAGATGCAGAAAAAATGAAAGAAAAAAAAAAAGTGACACCACTTCATGGTAATAAAATAAACAGCAAATTAGGAATAGATGGCAAAAACAGCTAAATCATCCATAATAATAAACACTTTTCCTTTAAGATTAAGAATACACAAAGACTGTTTACCCTCATCACTTCTATTCAGCATTGTATTGAAAGTTCTAGCTAGTTCAGTAAGAAGTGGAAAAAGAAAAGGCATAAAGTTTGTAAAGGACAAAATAAAACTATTGTTATTTGCAGTCTCATGATTGCACATATAGAAAACTATGTAATCTACCAAGAAAAAAAAGACTATTTAATAGAACTAATAAGATTTAAGCAAAGTTTGAATATACAAATATAACTTATGCAAAAATCAGTTGTATCACTATGTATAGCAGAAAATAGAAATCAAAATTTAAAAAACAATACCATTTATAAAAAGCATCAGAAAATATCAAATACCTCTGAGTAAATCTCATGAAAGTAAAGTAACACCTCTACAAAGCATTACTGAGAGAAACTGAAGACCTAAATAAATGGAGATATATGTAAATGGATCAGAAGACTCAATACTGCTAAAACATTATTTTTCCCCAAATTAATTTATAGACTCTATGCGATCCTAATCAAAATCCCAGCAGGCTTTAGATATAAATTTACAAGTCAGCTCTAAGATGTCTATGGAAAAGGCTCTAACACAGCCAAAACAATTTTGAAAAAGAATAATAAGTCAGAGGACTTGCCTGATTTGGGGACTTACTATAGAGTTACGCTAATCAAGACAGTCTGGTATTGGTATAAGATTGATCAATAGGTCAAAACAATTGAGTGCACAGAAATAGACACACACAAATATGGTCCAATTATTTGGGGTGGGGGAGCTGATTAGGCTTTGGAAAAAAAATACACTATTTTTTAGAGCAGTTTTTAAAGTTCACAGCAAAATTGAGTGGAGACTATCGAGTATTTCCATAAACCCTTGGCCACACACATGTACAGCCTCCAGTAGCCCTCATTAGAGTGGTACATTTGTTACTGTCAGCGAACCTACATTGATGTCGTTATCACCCTAAAGTCCATAGTTTACATTAAGGTTCACTCTTGGTGTTAAATATCTTATGGATTTTGGCAAATGTATAATGACGTATTCATCAGTACAGTATCATATAACCCCATCCATTCATTCCTCCTTTCCCCACAACCTCTAGCAACCTGTCATCAGTTGATTTCTGATCAAGGGATCAGATTAATTTAATAGGGAAAGGAAAGGTCTTTTAATGAATGGTACTAGAACAACTGGATATCCATATAGGAGAAAAGTAACCTCTTGTTATATACAAAATTAATTTGAGATGGATCATAGATCTAAACACAAAAGTTGTGACCATAAGACTTAATAGCTACTTAACACGTGGAAAGATATACAAATAGCTACTTAGCACATGG
The DNA here is from genome assembly GCF_024542745.1 of Macaca thibetana thibetana. Lineage (NCBI taxonomy): Eukaryota > Metazoa > Chordata > Mammalia > Primates > Cercopithecidae > Macaca > Macaca thibetana. Next base: position 161,270,898 of record NC_065584.1, on the reverse strand, counting down.
AAAGGTGTTCAGTATGTTAGTTATCAGGGAAATGCAAACTAAAACTATACCAAGGTACTATTTCAAATCCGATAAAATGACTAAAATAAAAAAAGACTGATGATACCAGATGTTGGTAAGGATATGGAACAACTGGAGATCTGATACATTGTTTCTGGGAGAATGAAATGAAATGACCACTTCGAAGAACTCTTTAGCAATTTGTAAATTTAAACACATCTATTCTATGACTCAACAATTCTACTGTTAGGTATTTACCCGATAGAAATGAAAACACATGTTCACAAAAAGACTTTCCCATGGATTTTCATAACAGTCTTATTTATAATAACCAAAAACTGTAAATAACATATACATCCATCAACAAGAGAAGGAACAAACAAATCATAGCATACAGGTTGAGTATGCCTTATCTGAAATGCTTGAGACCAGAGTGTTTTGGATTTTGGATTTGGGTGGGGAGGGGATTTTGAGTATTTGCATTATACTTGCTAGTTGAACATCCCAAATCTGAAAATCCAAAATCTGAAGTGCTCCAATGAGCATTTCTCTTGAACATCATGTTGATACTCAGTTTTGGGTTTGGGAGGATTTTGTATTTTCAGATTGGGCATGCTTAACCTGTGTTCATACAGTGGGATACTAATCAACAATAAAAAGAAAGGAATTATTGTCCCATGCACCAACATGAATAAATTTCAAAAACATCATGCTTAGCCAGAGACAGATATAAAAGAGAACGTTTGGAATGATTTCCTTTATATGGAGAGAGGAAAGGATTGGATAGAAAACAAGGGAACTTTCTGTTATGATGAGTATGTTCCATATCTTGTTTTTATTGATGGTTATTTAGATTTATGTAGTCTTCAAAACTTGTCAAACCAAACACTTAGGTTTTGTGCATTTATTATTTGGAATGTATCTTAAGAGAAAGCAGTTGATTATTAATCACAATGAAAGCAGAAAGGACAAAGGTTATCACAAATGTGATTAGCAAGGAGACAAGAGATGTGAAGGATAGACAACAGAATTAAAATGGTGAATAATTCATCTTCTCAAATAAGGTAACAGGAGAAGTACAATAGAAAAAAAAAAAAAAAAGCAAGAATAGAACACTTCTAAACTGAAGGAAAACATTCATTAGCCATTAGCCATATATGAAGGAACCAACTTTACTAGTGGGGTAGATATAAAGAGGCTGAGACTCAGGTCAGGCCTTGTTTCTAATATCACACAATAACTTAGCCTGATAGGATGTGATCTTGACCAAACTATAGCAGTAACAATTACAGTGGAAGCAAGAAAGATTTAGGACTATTTTAGCGGTAGAATTAGCTTCTATCTACCTCAGCCTTGGGCCTTGTCTACCTGATGAATTCATTTAAAAATATGAAGATGCCACCTCTTTTGAGAAGCTAACCCTGACCCATTAAGCCAAAATTTGGCACTTCTGCTGTATGGTAGTAATACTTTGAACATACCTCTATTATAGAATTAATCATAGTAACGTGGAAATTATGTGTCAGCTATAATGTTAAGAGGTCCTTAAGTTTAGCATCAGCATCATACTTAGAAATAATTGAGTGGATGAATGCATGATTACAAATGGTTATCTTAAAATTTCTTGTATTACTGTGAGGTGAATAATGACATCCATTTGGATAAGAATAGTGGGAGAAGGAGATTTCAGAGGAGATAATGAGGTTTTATTTGAACATACAAATATAGGGGTGCCTTGGGACCCCCAAGGGAAAATATAAACTAGTACTTTTAAGACAGAAGTTCAGAAAAGAAGTAGGCCGGATGCCGTGGCTCATGCCTATAATCCCAGCACTTTGGATGGCTGAGGAGGGCAGCTCGCTTGAGTCCAGGAGTTCATGACCAGACTAGGCAACATGGCAAAACCCTGTCTCTACAAAAAAAAAACAAAAACAAAAAACAAAAAAAACTAGCCAGGCCTGATTGCATGCACCTGTAGTCCCAGCTACTCAAGGAGGCTGAGGTGGGAGGACCCTTGAGTCCAGCAGTGAGCAATGATTGCATCACTATACTCCAGCCTGGGCAATAGAGTGAGACCCTGTCTTTAAAAGCAAAACAAAAGTAGGCCTTGAGATAGATTTGGGAATTATTATTAACATATTGAGGATAGTTGAAACCATGGAATTGCATGAATTTACTAAATTTAGTTCAGGGATAGAACCCTAATAAGCAACATTTTGGTTGGAATGTGAGAGTGGATAGGTAGACAAGGATGGACAAAGAAACAATAACTCACTTTAGTTTTTTTAATAGATTCAGGGGGTACATAATACAGGTTTGTTACATGGATATATTACGTAATAGTGAAGTTTCAGCTTTTAGTGAACCCATCACCCAAATAGTGAACATTGTATACACACACACACACACATATATATGTATATGTTTCTCAATATCCCTTTCTGTTTGTAAAGTTCAATGACAGAAAGCTGCAAAGGGACTCATTTTAAATTTCAAATGGCAAAGCAAATGGAGAGACCCATTTACTGTAGCATTTACAGCAGCATGTCTCTTTCCCAGGATGTGTGTTCCAAGACTAGGAAGTTTTCTACATAAAGCTTTTCATCCTGGGTGTGGTAATAGTCTTAGCATTATAATTTCAACCTAATAGTTACAATGCAAAAGATATGTTGCTTTTGACCCCAGTATTCATTAGAAAATTCCATATTCTTCGCTCAAAACTGTGAGGTTGACAAAATGAATTTCTCTACACTGACCTTTTAGAGCCATTTAGTATAAGCATCTTCTTAGCCAGTGATTTAAAGATTGTCCATGTAATTTTCAAGACACAGGCAATTTAAAAAAACATTAGTCTGACTCATTAGTAGGCACCATAGATGGCCCAGTAACCATAGGAGATGATACTCAGAAAGGACCAACTACTCAACAAGTGGTTGTTTTAGTTTGCCTTGGCTTTACAATGCTTTTTATCTCTTCACTCATTTTGTAGTCTTTCTGCCTTTCTGGCTATTTCAAGGTCAGTACGGGAAACCTAGCTAAGCCATTTTCATCTTGAGACTACATGGTTTTGAAGCTAGACCTCAGTAAGAACCAAAAAAATGCCACAGAAAAGCAGTGAATTCAGTGCAAAGGACCCTCTTATCAGGAGTCAGAAAACCATAGAATGTTCCAGCTGTCTTGCTTGAGCTTATGCGTTGCCCTCCTTGAGCATCAGTCTCCTTGTCTATCAAATGGGGATAGTCATACCAACTTCCACATAGTGAACTGGATTTTCTCATACCGTGCTGGTGAGACTATAAATTTATTTAATGTTTCTTGAATATAATGTGGCTATCTATGTCAAGAGCCCTAAAAATATGCATGCCCTTTGACTCAGTAATTCCATTTGTGGAAAATAGTCTGAAATCTGGCAAGGATTTCTACTCAAAATGTTCGGCACAGCATGGTTTATAATAAGGAATATTGAAAACAACCAAAAGTTGCAAAAATATTCCACTGGTAGAATATTATTCAATCATTAAAAATTACGTTTATGTATCCAGTCAGATCTCTAGAACCTAGATCATTTTACAGGAAATAAATAGTTCAAAAAAATGTTTTGTGACACCACAGGGATATAATCAGTAAAATTCAACTTGTGGGAAAGTGTATAGGATGAACAACCAGGTTTCATCAACAAATACATACATTTTCAAAGGGGGTTTAAAAAGGTGGAGGGTAGCTAACAGATTAAAAAGAGACTTAAGTCATATTAACCAGTCACAATGTGTGGTTCTTGTTTGGATTCTAATTTTTTTAAAAAAAAAGACATTTATGGTACATTTAGAAATTTGAACACCAGTTATTTGATGGTATTAAGGAATGGTGATTTTTAGATGTGATAATGATGTGGTTTTGTTTTTTTAAGTGATTTTTTTTTTAGAGATAGAAATGGAAACATTTACAAAGGAAAAAATATGCCTTGGATTTTCTTAAACTTTATGCAGGATGGGTGTGGACAGATGGGATTGGCCATGGATTGATGGTAGTCAGGGCTGTGTGATGAATGCATGGGTATTTGTTATCCTCTTCTGTCAATTTTTTTAAGGTTTATGTTAACTTTTCAATAATACGGTTTTTAAAGATTTAAAATATAATGGTTAACCAAGATATTTTAATGACATAGAAGGGGCCTAAATTGTCATTGAATGAAATTCAGTATAATGTCAATCATGTGGAGAAAGAATCAAATAGAAAAACATGAAAGGAAAATTATCAAACTGGATTGTCTTTGAAAGGTGAAATTATGGCCAACTTTTTCTACTTATTTTTCTGCTTTTCTTTACTATATAAATTTCTTTGATGAGCCTATGTTACCCTTATAATCAGAAAAAAACAAGTTTTCACTCTGGTTAGAACTATTTTAGAATCTTAGCTTGAAATAACATAAGTAAAACAGCATAGTAAAATGACTTGTGTACCTGGGAAGGTCAAGGTTTGAAGTAGATGCCGAGGTCTAAGTATAGTAATGCACTGCATAATGACTTTTCAGTCAACAACAGACCACATATACAATAGTGGTCCTGTAAGAATACAATACTGTATTTTTACTGTACCCTTTCAATGTTTAGATATACAAATACTTACCATTGTGTTACAGTTGCCTGCATTGTTCCCTGCAGTAACATATTGTATATGTTTGTAGCTTGGGAACATTAGGCTATTCCGTATAGCCTAGGTTAGGCTATACTATCTAAGTTTGTATAAGTACACTCTATGATATTTGCACAATGACAAAGTTGCCTAATAATGCAGTTCTCAGAATGCGTCCCCATATGCCATTACAGCTCTGTTTCTTTCAGTTCTACTTATCTCTACTTGGCTATATTCTCTAAGCAGATGTTCTCCATGTAACAAGGTAACTACCAGCACCCCCACAGTTACACGTTTTAGTTTAGATATCCCCAGTGGAAAGAGATTTTTCCTATGGTCATATATTAATCCCACAGAAGATGTTGAGTGGTCCTCCCTAGGTCATATACTCATCCTGGAACCAGTCATTATGGCCAAGGTGATGAGTACTTTGACTGTCCTGAAGCACATGCTCACTCCTGGATTAGCAAGAGGGTAGCATCTTTAACAAGGCCCCCAGGACCATATGGAATAGGAGAGGAGAATGTGCTGGGCAGATAAAAACCAAAGCTTTCACAGTCTGCTCCCTAATGGTATTCTTGGGATAATTCATTGGGATGATTAAGATGAAAAACACTTTATTCTATTTTGTTTGCTAATGTGTGTATGTGCGTGTGTGTATAGACAGGGTCTCACTATGTTGCTCAGGCCAGTCTCAAACTTCTAGGCTCAAACAGTCCTCCTGCCTAAGCCTCCCAAAGTGCAGGGATTACAATTGTAAGCTACTGTACCCAGTCAAAACACTTGATTTTTTTTTCTTCAGATGGAGTCTCACTTTGTTGCCCAGGCTGGAGTGCAGTGGCATGATGTTGGCTTACTGCAACTTTGACTTCCTGGGTTCAAGCGATTCTCCTGCCTCAGCCTCCTGAGTAACTGGGACTACAGGTACCAGCCACCATGCCTGGCTAATTTTTGTATTTTTAGTAGAGACAGGGTTTCACCATATTGGCCAGGCTGGTCTGGAACTCCTGACCTCAAGTGATCCACCTGCCTCGGCCTCCTAACGTCCTGGGATTACAGGTGTGATCCCCCATGTCTGGCTACAGACAAAACACTTTCTAAATCGAAGAGTTCTGTGCAAATGTACAAGCGAGTTTTTAAAAGTCTAATTTTGTTAAATCAGATTGTAATAAGATTCTCAGTGTGTACATATATCAGTCTATCAATTTCCTTTATTAGAAGAGGTCTGGTGGTCATCATTTCATATTTCCCAATTTTAAAACTGTAGGAGTAAGGCCGGGCGCGGTGGCTCAAGCCTGTAATCCCAGCACTTTGGGAGGCCGAGGCGGGCGGATCACAAGGTCAGGAGATCGAGACCACAGTGAAACCCCGTCTCTACTAAAAATACAAAAAATTAGCCGGGCGCGGTGGCGAGCGCCTGTAGTCCTAGCTACTCAGGAGGCTGAGGCAGGAGAATGGCGTGAACCCAGGAGGCGGAGCTTGCAGTGAGCCGAGATCGCGCCACTGCACTCCAGCCTGGGCAACAGCGTGAGACTCCGTCTCAAAAAAAAAAAAAAAAAAAAAAAAAAAAAAAAAACTGTAGGAGTGCTCAGTAGCCCAGGTAGATACATTTTCTAATGTAAAAGATGAAAGGAGGCATTATTTTGTGTCTTCAAAGTAGTAAACTTGGAATGGCTCTAAACATGAATTACTCATCAGTTTCTCCTTCCTTTTACAAAAACCTGTGTTGTTAAATGAATAGTGGTGGGGCCTGTAGTGCACTTACACACCAAAACCTCAATTCCTTTGTGTATATCTCTGAAAGTTAACATGTTGATTTGCAGAACTGCTATATTTGCAGTCCTACCCTTCTCATACATGTCAGTGCAGTAGCATTGAATTCCAGGCCAAGGTTGATTTATCTACAAGGTCTTTTATAGTCTTAAAATATTCTTTTCAATGATTGCTGCTCTGTGGATTAATAAAAGAGTTACTATTGTCAGTCCAGTTTACAAACAGCTCTAGAAAACTGTTTTTTGTACTGAAAAGATGGAAATTATTTCTTAAATGTTATTGTCAACTCTCAGGACTGGTACTTTTCAATAAAAGCAATTAGATTCTCACTGTTTGTTATGCTGTTAATGGTGATGGAGTCTTTAAAAATAGGGAACCTACAACTGGCTTTAGAAGTTTAAGTTGTGGCCAGGCATGGTGGCCCATGCCTATAATTGTAGCACTTTGGGAGGCCAAGGCAGGAGGATCACTTCAGGCCAGAAGTTCAAGAAGAGCCTCGTCAGTATAGCAAAACCCCATTTCTACAAATAAAAAATAAAAAATTAACTGGGTGTGGTGGTACACAGGTGTAGTCCCAACTACTTTCGAGACTGAGGCAGGAAGATCTCTTGAACCCAGGAGGTTAGAGTTGTAGTGAGCTATGATCATGCCTCTGCACTCCAGCCCGGGTGACAGAGTGAGACCCTGTCTCTAAAAAAAGAAAAAAAAGTAACAAGGGTGTCTGGGTTGAATCATTGTACTATATCTTCTAAATCTTGCATTGGGGCTCCCTAGTAGTTTAAAAAGGAACGCTTTTTAAGAGCATAAAGGGGCCAGGCGCAGTGGCTCAAGCCTGTAATCCCAGCACTTTGGGAGGCCGAGACGGGCGGATCACGAGGTCAGGAGATCGAGACCATCCTGGCTAACACAGTGAAACCCCGTCTCTACTAAAAATACAAAAAACTAGCCGGGCGAGGTGGCGGGCGCCTGTAGTCCCAGCTACTCGGGAGGCTGAGGCAGGAGAATGGCGTAAACCTGGGAGGTGGAGCTTGCAGTGAGCTGAGATCCGGCCACTGCACTCCAGCCGGGGCGACAAAGCGAGACTGTGTCTCAAAAAATAAATAAATAAATAAAAGAGCATAAACGTCATTATAAATCATTTCACTTGTTGTTAGACTCTTCAAACCAGTAAGAATGACTAGACAATCATTTTCATTCATTTTTTCTTGAAAAATAATATTCAAATAACCAAAAGAAAGAAGAGAGAAAAAAATACTTACAGAAAGAGCTGATTATTCAGGAGTAAATCTAAGGAAATTCTTACTTGAGATGCTTTACTCAAACTTGTGTTGTGTCTGCTTGTTTGAGGGGTCCAAGCCTGTGTATTGTAAGATTCATCACTGAAGGTGAAGATGTTGCTGGCCTATTCAGATTGATAACATGCATTTCTCCCCCACATCTAGCTACGTGGTGAACATGGGTCTGATTGACAAACTGTGTGCCTGCTTCCTCTCGGTGCAAGGCCCAGTGGATGAGAATCCCAAGATGGCCACATTTCTGCAGCATGCCACAGGACTCTTACATGCAATGTGCACATTGTGCTTTGCTGTCACTGGAAGGTAAGGCATCTACTTGATCTCAATCTAGACTCAACTTTTGGAACATCTCCTGAATTTTGCCCATTCTAGGGTCATTTCATAGGATTTCAAGTGGTCATCTTGGCCATCTTTCCTCTTTGTTCTTTCCCCATCATTGGCTTTCTATATTGAGATGTATATTACTTTCTCATTTTTCTGGGCCACATACTCTTGCCAGTCTTTTTTTCTTGTTGGTGTCATAAATTTGACTATCATTGCTGGAAGAGACCTAAGAGGTCATCCAGTCCCTCTTCCACTGAGATCCAGAGGAGTCCAGTGATTCTCCTTCAGTCATTGAAGGAAACAAAGCCTAGACCAGAACAAGCCAAGCCCTCAGCCCTACAGAGCATAGCCTGAAAGTGCTCATTACCATCATTCATGTGCTTTCCGTTATAGTCTCCTAGGTTTATTTATTTTCGCTCTGTCCCTTCTTCTAGAGTACTTCCATGAATAAGGGAAGGGAGCCATCTAAAACAATAGGTCCCTGAAGTCACACATGACCCATGGGCATTGTGAAAGCCAGTGTACCAGGGACTACTACTGGCCTGGTTGGCTATTTAGACTACCCCATCCCATCCTACCCCATCCCACCCTGTGGACTGTCCTCAGAAACAATAATTCTCTAGAAAGGACACAAGTAACCCTCTGGGTCTTCTTTTCTTCTCCCCAACCCATCCCTCACCAAGTAAGAATTGTTGATCATAGTGCCTCCATTTTTCTGATAGGAATATGACATATCCCTTAGGCATATTGAGGATATTCAATCAAATTTCTTATAATTAATTCTAAACAGCACATATGTGTTACCTATTTTTTAATTATGTGTTTTGTATTTTTAAGAATTTGTCAATTTGAAGCTTCTAAAGTCAAGCTTCTTAAGGAAATATTATCCATCTACATTCAATGTTCACAGAATACCAGTAACTATATTCAGAACATTTTAAGAGAGGGAAACTGTATTCTGAAATGAACATCCTCAACATTTTTTAGTTCATTATACATAGGACCCCTAAGCCCACCTATCCTTCCTTACTCTTACCCAGTCCCTCACCACCAGTCACATTCTAATAAAATTAAGACTGTCTAGAGAAGTCAGCAAAGCCAAGCATGCCTGTATTCAGTGTTCCAAGTTAGTCTCTTCCCATCAAGAAATGTAGACCAAGCCTACCTTCAGTGAGAGCTCAGGAAGTGACTGTTTGTGGGTCTGTGACCTAAGTAGGATCCAGTAGTAGCATGCTGCACAGAGGCTGGCATACCAAACACTGTCCATCTGGAACAGTGGCATCTGCCAGCTTGGAGGCCACCATGCTGCCCAGCTAGTTACTGTGCAATGGCCAGGCCCCTCCCTGGAGGTCTCCTCTCAGGCAGGAGACCTGTGCTGACCTTGTCTTTTCTTGAACACATAACATTACATTACAAACCTGCCAGCATCTCAAGTCTGCGTCACCTGTATTTTCTTGAATCCAGATCAATATCACAAACATAAGCGTTTCCATATGTGATTGCTGTACAGTCTGTGGGCTTCAGCTTTCACTTTCACACAGATTCAGTCACTTGAAATCTATGGAATTTAAAAGAAACCTAAAGGTCATTCACCATCACTTGTTTTTTGTAGGAAAAGCAACTGAGCCAAACTGACTTGAATCAGGACCTGAGATTTCTAGCTTGGTGCTCCTTCCACTTGACTTTATATGATTCAGGATGTAGGAGCATATATTTCGTTTCTTTGAAAATTTTCTCAATTACATATGGAACATGGAAATAGGATCTTCTTCTCTTTAATGCACACAGTCATGCTCTTGTTCTCAAGACACTGAGCATCTGTCCTGTGCCAAACACCAAGTTAGGTAGGTAATAAAGATACTACCCTCAGGGAGCCAAGAGTCTAGTGTGAGGTCAGACTTATAAAGTAATAGTTATAGCAGAAGAGAATTTGCACAGAAGAGAAAGTAAAGCACTTACAGAGGAGGTCAAAAAAGGCATCCATAGGCAGAATCCAAGACAAGTGGAAGGAAAAATCAGTTGAGAAAAAGGACATGATATGTACATTATGTGGTATACCAGATGTTATTGGTGCCTTTGGTTCACCTGGAGGTCATCTGCCAATGGCTTTCTATATTTCTCTGCCTCAGGACGTTCTCTGCACAAGGAGCTATTTGCTAGAATGCAGAGGAGTTTTAACGCCTCCAGTAGTGACCCTCAAACAATAAATTGGTGGATAATACCCCCACCTCCCTAATGTTCAGTAGTACAATTCTGAGTATATTCTGTACAATTCTCACAGGATCCTCAGCCCTAACCTGTTTTTTGTTTGTTTGTTTGTTTTGTTTTTGAGACTGAATCTTATTCTGTCGCCCAGACTGGAGTATAGTGGCACTATCTCGGCTCACTGCAACTTCTGCCTCCCATATTCAAGCAATTCTCCTGCCTCAGCCAGCTGAGTAGCTGGGATTACAGGCACAGGCCACCACTCCGGCTAATTTTGGTATTTTTAGTAGAGATGGGGTTTCACCATGTTGGCCAGTCTGGTCTCAAACTCCTGACCTCAAGTGCTCCATCACCTTGGCCTCCCAAAGTGCTGGGCGCACCTGGCCCATAACCGGTTCTTTAACACATCCTTGATTTAGTTTTCTCCCTTCCCTGTTTCTCTTCTCTTCATCCTCACAATAATCTATTTGCACCCATATTATTTTTTCAGGATCTGCTTTTAGGGCAGCCCAAACCAAGAGATATGGACATACAAGACTTAGTGTCATGTTTAGTTTGATGTAGCTGTGCAATTGGGCAACTGGGGAGAGCAGCAGGACATGAGATATTAAATGAGCTCCATAAATGTTAGTTCTTGGGAGGTGCAAAGGGCTACAAGAGCTAGACTAGAGCTGTCGAAGGCTGCTAAAGTTGCTTGAAAGGGAGGACAGGATCAAATTTCTGTTACAGAATGATCACTCCTACTAAGAAACATAGAGATAACTGGAATGGCACAAGCCTAGAGGCAGAAGGATTAGTAAAGAGGCTCTTGCATAATCCAAGTGAGACATGTTGAGGGCCAGTAAGGTCAATGAAAATAGAGATGAGCAAATACATTACGAGGGAGTAGAACAAATGTAGGGGAGATGGCATAGGGTTTCATGGTGTGGGGGGTGAAAGGAAGGGAAGCATCTAGAATGACTCCCAGGTTTCTAACTATAAAATTTTGAATGGTAGATAGCAGTCTCCAAATAAGGAAATATTTATAAACAGTTTTTCATAGTGGAAATATGAGTTTGGTCCTAGACATGCATAAGGGTTATTATATATGATACAAGATTATCATATACATATACATATACATATATGTATATGTATAAACTTTGGTCTACTTGGATAATCTTTAGGCATGCCTAGGACCAAACTTATATTTCCACTAAGAAAAACTGTTTATATTCTCAAACTTGGAGACTATACTGTCTACCACTCAAAATTTTATATTTATTATATATTTATACATCCGATAAATTATGTTTACACATCTGATACATTTTATTTAAAATTTTTAATTACTATATAATTTATTTTATTATGTATATGAAATATTCCTTCTATGTACACATACAACTGGATTTTAAACAGTGATTTACTCTTGATCGTTTTTAAGAATTCTTAATCTATTTTTCTCCATTATAATTTCCTTCTCTAACCTCAATTGCTTAGCAAACTTCTATTATTAGGACTTACTACAAAAACAGATTATTCTAGAAAGAAGGTCCAGGTGGTTTCCTGGCTTAATTTACCTAGGAAATTCTTTGCAATATCAGTGTAAGCTGCTTCTTTGAAAGACCTGAGAAAAATGACCCCTCATTGTTGTTCTTCCTCTCAGCCTTCAGTCTCCCAACATTTCCTGAACACCACCAGACCACAGGTATACAGGGAGTTTCTTCTACCTCCTCAGATTCGTTTACTTCTGATATTTACAGATTGTTTTCTCCTGCTTATTTCTTCATGAAAAGTATATTTCTAAACTATAAATCACAGTGATAAGCATTTTGTTGCATGCGTTAAATAGAGTTTCTGCTGTAGGTCATAGGCATGTCCAAGAGGAAAGGTAGTGTGGTTTTTGCTTTATTGGAGTAATTCACGTAATGTCTATTTTGGCTACCAGAAGCTAACCACAGCCAGAGTCAAGGAAGGCTTTGTCCTCATAGCCCTTTTGTGACAGGAATGAAAGAGGAAGAGGAGCTAGAGAGGGCTTCAAAAATTGCCTCTTGTGATGGCAGAGCCTGAGATAATTAAGGGGACTAATTGATAGCACTGGGCTTTGAGTAAACACTGCAGTCTGCCGGTGGCCCAGCCTTTGTGATGGTGATTACTGCTAGTCTGCCTTTGCAATACTCTCCTGTTGTGCCCTTAATCTTCTAATTTTTACCTAGGTTTTCTTCTTTCTTTCTTTTCTTTTTTTTTTTTTTTTTTTTTTTTTTTTTTTTGAGACAGAGTCTCGCTCTGTCGCCCAGGCTGGAGTGCAGTGGTGCCATCTCAGCTCACTGCAACCTCTGCCTCCTTTGTTCAATGTATTCTCCTGCCTCAGCCTCCCAAATAGCCGGGATTACAGGAGCTTGCCACCATGCCTGGCTAATTTTTGTATTTTTAGTAGAGATGAGGTTTCACCATGTTGGCCAGGCTGGTCTCGAACTCCTGACCTCAGGTGATCCACCCACCTCGGCGTCCCAAAGTGTTAGGATTACAGGCCTGAGCCACCTCACCCAGCCAAATTTTTACCTAGGTTTTCCAAAACACATTTTGGACGTCAGAATTTGTGCTGTTAGTCTTTGCTTCAATTTGTGATAGAAAAGCAATAGCTGATGACTTGTATCAGGTTTAGTTTTGAAAAATGAACTTGAATTTCTTTAAGTAAAAGTTGAAATTCTGATCCTCTGATGAAAGGATTGATTTTATGTCAGAATTGCTCCAGAATTTTAATATTGTTAAAAATTATTATTAATCACTTAAGCAAAATTCAACAGTCTGTAATGGGACTCTCAGAAATGGGTATTTCTGGCCAGGTGTAGTGGCTCAGGTAATCCCAGCACTTTGGGAGACTGAGGCGGGCGTTATCACCTGAGGTCAGAAGTTCGAGACCAGCCTTGGCAACATGGTGAAACCCCATCTCTACTAAAAATACAAAAATTAGCCGAGAGTGGTAGCAGGCACTTGTAATCCCAGCTGCTTGGGAGGCTGAGGCAGGAGAATTGCTTGAACCCAGGAGGTGGAGGTTGCAGCGAGCCAAGATCACACCACTGCACTCCAGCCTGGGTGACAATGCGAGACTCCGTCTCAAAAAAAATGAAATGCCTATTTCTTTGGCCTTTACTATTAACAGTTGTCTATTCTTGGTCCTACAAGTAAAGAGAAAATGATGGTTTTCAAATCTCAGGGCAGGAGCTCAATTGCTGTAATTGGTTGAGGCTCATTGGGTCCCCCTTAAGGTGCTGACTCCTTAGCAGAACTAATAGGATCAGCATAATAATGAGTGATTATAAATTAAAACCAACATGGGCTGTTAACTTAATCAGTAATGATTTACAGTATTCCTAACTGTGCTAGGAACTATGGCAACAAAGCCAGGAAGCAGTGGACCCACAGTAAAAGAGTTTGCAATCCTTACAACTACACTGAAAAGAGGAACTTATAAAACCTGGATAATTCTGATTGGTTGGAAAAGACTTGCGAATTCAAGAATATTTGTATACAAAAACAAGTTTGATGTTATATATATTTGTGTTTTTCATTTTCATATCCATAGATGACAATAACAAAATGTGTTCTAGCCAAAGTTCTGGAAACCTATGTCATGAAAAGATAAGAATGATTTGTGATTTAGTCCATTTATTATGTGGCTATAAATGAGTGCTTTTCAAGCGTTTAAGGGTGCTTGAAAACCATTTGTTCAAACAAAGGTAAACGTTAACTCTGCCCGCCTGCCTGTTCATTCATTGAACAAATATTTATGTAGCACTTGCTCTGTGCCAGGCCCTGTGCTAGGATTGGGAGAAAGCAGTAATGGCTCAGACATCAATTTTGTCTAAGGACTCTATAAGCTAGTAGGGGGAAAAAGATGCCTATACAGCTATCTACAGTACAAGACAGAGAGTGATCAAGAGGATAGAAGATAACAAAAGCACTTAACATGCTGCCTGGTACATAGTAAATGCTTCATAAATGTTGGCCACTATTATCACCATCATCACTGATGGAGTTCAGAGGAGGGAGAAATGACTGTTACTTTTCTGTGGGGATGGCTGGTTTTTAGAGCAGCTAAAATTTAACATGGCCCTCGAAAGATGGAAAAGATTAGAACATGCAGAGTTGAGAAAAAGGTGGACCAAGAAAATAGCATAACAAAGACATAAAGGAGAAAAATACAAAGAACAGAGTACCTTAACTGAACTTTGAAATATATATGATGGTATTTTAATGCTCCCAGATCCTTATGAGGCTCAAATGGGATCATAAATATAAAAAGACTTTGTGAACTACATAAAATAATTTGCTGAGATGTGGTAATGGCAATAGTGTCATTAAAACCCTTTGACTAGAGGAAATGGATAAGTTTTGAGACCCATGCAACCTACCAAGATTGAACGATGAAGAAATCCAAAACCAAAACAGACCAATAGCAAGTGATGAGATTGAAGCTATAATAAAATTCTCCCAATAAAGAAAAGCCCATGACCAGAGGGCTTCACTGATGAATTCTACCAAACATTTAAAGAACAACTAATACTAATCCTACTCAAACTATTCCAAAAAATAGAGGAGGAGGGAATGCTTCCAAACTCTTTCTACAAGGCCAGTATTTATTACTCTGATGTCGAAATCACAGAAACATCAAAAAAAGAAAACTAAAGGCCAGTATCCCTGATGAATATTAATGCAGAAATCCTCAACAAAATACTAGCAAACCAAATTCAGCAAAAAAGATCTTTCATTGTGATCATGTGGGATTTATCCCAGCAATACCAGGATGGTTCATTATATGCAAATTAGTCAATGTGATACATCATTATCAACAGAATGAAGGACAAAAACTATATGATCATTTCAGGACATGCTGAAAAAGCATTTGATGAAATTCAGCATCCCTTCATGATTTAAAAAAAAAAAAACTCTCAAAAAATTGGGTAGAGAAGAAACATACCTCAACAGAATAAAAGCCATATATAGACAGACCCACAGCTAGTAGCATACTGAATAAGGAAAAATGGAAAGCCTTTCCTCTAAGATCTGGAACACAACAAGGATGCCCACTTTCACCACTGTTACTCAACATCATACTAGAAGTCCTAGCTAGACCAATCAAACAAAGGAAAGAAAAGGCATCCGAATCAGAAAGGAAAAAGTCAAGTTATCCTTTTTTACAGATGATACGATCTTATATTTGGAAAAACCCAAAGACTCCATCAAAAAACTATTAGGACCAATAAACCAATTCAGTAAAGTTGCAGGATACAAAATCAATGTACAAAAATCAGTAGCATTTCTATATGCCAACAACAATCTTGAAAAAAAATCAAAAAATGTAATCCCATTTACAATAGCCATATATAAAGTTAAATATGCAGAAATTAACCAAAGAAGTGAAAGATTTCTACAATGAAAACTATAAAACATTGATTAAAGAAGACATAATAAATAGAAAACTATTCCATGTTCATGGATTGGAAGAAGAAATATTGTTTAAAATGTCCATACTATTCTAAGCAATCTTCAGAGTCAATGCAATCCCTATCAAAATATTGACGACATTCTTCATAGAAATAGAAAAAACAATCCTAAAATGTATATAGAATCACAGAAGACCCAGAATAGCCAAAGCTATCCTAAGCAAAAAGAACAAAACTTGGAAAAATCACATTACCTGACTTTATAATACAAAGCTATAGTAATCAAAACAGCGTGGTACTGGCATAAAAACAGATACGTGGACCACTGGAACAGAATAAACCCAGAAACAAATTCATACATCTACAGTGAACTCACTTTCGACAAAGGTGCCAAGAGCATAAATTGGGGAAGAGTCTCTTCAATAAATGATGCTGGGAAAACTGGACATCCATATGCAGAAGAATGAAACTAGACCCCTATCTCTTACCATGTACAAAAATTGAAATGGATTAAAGATTTTAAGACCTCAAAACTATGAAACTACTACAAGAAAACATTGGGAAAACTCTTAAGGACATTGGACTGGGCAAAACTTTCTTGAATAGTACCCTACAAGCACAGGCAACCAAAGCAAAAATGTATAAGTGGGGTCACATCAAGTTAAGCTCCTGCACAGCAAAGGAAACAATCAATCAGGTGAAGAGACAACCCACAGAAGAGAGAAAATATTTGCAAAGTACCCATCGGACAAGGGATTAACAACCAGAATATATAAGAATTCAAACAACTCTATAGGAAAACCTCTAATAATCTGATTTTTAAATGGGCAAAAGATCTGAAGAGACATTTCTTAAAAGAAGACATACAAATGGCAAACAGGCATATGGCGAACATCACTGATCATTGGAGAAATGCAAATCAAAACTACAAAGAGATATCATCTCACCCCCGTTAAAATGTCTTTTATCCAAAAGACATTCAATAACAAATGCTGGAAAGGATGTGGAGAAAAGGGGAACCCTCATACACTGTTGGTAGGAATGTAAATTAATACAACCACTATGGAGAACAGTTTGGAGATTCCTCCAAAAACTAAAAATAGAGCTACCATACGATCCAGCAATCCCACTGCTGGGTATATACCCAAAAGAAAGGAAATCAGTATATCAAAGAGATATCCACACTCCCATGTTTGTTGCAGCACTGTTCCCAATAGACAAGATTTGAAAGCAGCCTGTGTGTCCATCAGGAGATGAATGGATATAGAAAATGTACTCATAATACACCATGAAGTCCTATTCAGCCATAAAAAAGAATGAGATCCTATCATTTGCAACAACATGGATGAAATTAGAGGTCATCATGTTAAGTAAAATAAACTAAGCACAGAGAGATAAACATCAAGTGTTCTCACTTATTTGTGGGATCTAAAAATCAAAACAAACTCATCAAGATGGAGAGTAGAAGGATGGGTACCACAGGCTGGGAAGGGTAGTGGGTGGGTGGGGGAGAGCTGGGGATGGTTAATGGGTACAAAAAAATAAAAGAATTAGAATGAATAAGACTACATATTTGATATCACAACAGGGTGACTATAGTCAGTAATAATTTAATTGTACATTTTAAAATAACTAAAAGAATATAATTGGATAGTTTGTAACACAAAGGATAAATGCTTGAGGGGACAGATAACCCCATTTTCCATGATGTGACTATTACTCATTGCATGCCTGTATCAAAATATCTCATGTATCCCATAAATATGTACACCTACTGTGTACCCACAAAAATTTTAAAAACATAAAATGAATTTTTAAAGCCTTTGAGCAGGGAAGTGACCTGCTATTTGGGAGCACTAGTCAGGTGTCATGTGAAGAATTTATTAGAAGGTGGAAAGTGGAAGGGGCATTAACAGTTGTCCGGGTAAGAGACGAAAGGAATGGAAAGAAGAATGTTTTGAAACACCCTCCCATAAACACTCTTTTTTATGTATGGTATCACCAATCTCTTGGGCATCAAGCTCCAAACCTCATCATCTCTAATATCCTCCTGATACCCCAGATCTAATCTACCGCCACATTCTGTGGATTGAAAGGAAACTTAAAGTCCCCTATCTGGTCATCCAGTCAGGCTTGAATCTTTTCAGTAAGCTTCTCGGTCTCTGTTCAACACCTCCAGTGACAGGAAACTCATTACTTACTAAGGGGAGCTTGAGTTGTTGATGCTTAAACTATCTCTCCTTATACCAAGCTAATATCTGTTTCCCTAGTGCTACATATTAGTGTAAGGCCTACTTGCTCCTTGGCAACATGCAGACTAATATGAACCTACTCTTCTTCCTGAACTCCCCTGGTCTCACTGTACTTCATATATTCCTTTGCTTTTCTTCTTGTTCTGGTTACAATGGCTGTGCAACAAATTACCCTAAAATTTAGTGGCGTAAAACAGCCATCTGTTAATCTCACAGATTCTGTGAGTCAGGAATTCTTTTAAGGTACAGCGAGGATGGGTTATCTTTGTTCCACAATGTCTGGGGCCTCAGAAGACATGAAGGCTGGTGGTTGGAATCATCTGAGTGCTTGTTCACACATCTGTAGTTGATGCTGGCTGTCAGCTGGGGGTCTTTCCATGTGGGGTCTCTGCATAGGCTTAATTGGCTTCCTTACAGCATAGTGGCTGTGTTCCAAGAACAACCATCCTAGCAGTGAGAGAGCAGCTGGAAACCATATCACCTTTTATGACTCAGCCTCAGAAATCACACAGCATCACTTGCACTGGATTCTATTCACCAAGGCAGTCGTGAAGTCCCATCTAGCTTCAAGGAAAGGAGAAATAGACTTTGCCTCTTCCTGGGGAGGATGAAGTTTCTAGAAGAGCATAGGGGACCAGAAATGTTGCTCTGGTTATACTTGAAAAATATAGCCTGCTACTTTCCAGCCTACCCTAAAGATAAATGAGTTCCCAGTCTCCTGTTTTCAGCTGTCTTCTATTCTCTCTGCAGTCTCTTATTTGATACTGTCAGCCCATTCCTAAATATTTTGTTGTCATTAGCTACTGTCTTTGGACAAAAGGTTTGTTGGTATTGGGAGTTGGGCAATGAAGTGAATGTAACAGGACTAGGCAAGTAGAACTAAGAGAAGTAACATTTGTTGAGCACCTTTGATATACCCTGAGCTGAGTGTTTCATGTGGGCTATCTCCCTACAAGCATTCAAGAGTCCTGCTTACACTGTCAAAGGAGTTAAAACAGCCTCTAGACTGATAAGGAGGAGTGACTATCCATATCCTTCAGATCTGGAGAATGAGAAGAATACAGAAGCAGGAACTTCCGGACTATCTCTGTACTCACAATGGCAGAATGCTAATAGAGGGACTTCTGAAAGATCCATCCCAGCTGACATAAAGCCCTACTTGATTTGAAGGGACAGAAAGATGACAACTTCATTGGTACATTTCACCTTGAGTGTTTACTATGTGCTAGGCAGAAAGGGAACTGGCTGGATCCCAGCCCATAGGGCCAAAGTTTAGGACAGTCTCTACTGACTTACCATTCTCACAGGGGACAAGGGATGATAACCTCAACATGCAGGGTTTAGGGGAACAGAATGTGTCCAGGATACATTTGCAGTCAGATTCTCACTGGCTCTAGGAGGCTGAGAAGGCAGGATCTTAAGAGGAAAACTATGAATAATGTTATATTGAAGAGCACAGGTTGGGAAGTCAGAAAGATGTGGGCTCAGTTTCAGCTTTCTCAGTTCTGTGACCTGTGGCAGCGTGCAAAAGAGTGATCATGGCTCACTGCCGCCTCAATCCTCCAGGCTCAGTCTATCCTCCCACCTCAGGTGCCCAAGTATCTGAGACTACGGGGATGCACTGCTACGTTCCACTAATTCTTTGATTTTTTTTTTTTTTTTTTTTTTTTTTGGTAGAGACAAGCTCTCCCTATGTTGCCCAGGCTGGTCTCAAACTCCTGGGCTCAAGTGATCTACCTGCATCAGCCTCCCAAAGTGTTGGGATTGCAGGCGTGAGCCACCATGCCTAGCCCTGGTTCTTTAGGTTTTCAAAGCTGTTGCTCACATATAAAAATGAATGTGTTACTTCTTCCCTCACAGGGTGGGACATGACAGAAGCAAATGGGGGCTAACATCTGTCACTCTTATCTCTTGTCTAAGATGCTGTTTTTTACATATTCATGTATTCATTATAACCCATTTTGTTCCAAAAACTTGAGATAGCTTATAGAAGTATATACATCTTTTTTTTTTAATTAAAAATGAAAAGGAGATAGGCAGGAAAGGTAAATCAAGCCACAGAAAGTAAGGTTAAGGCCCAAACCCTATTCATAACAAGGCCATGATAGACATTTCCTCCTGGAATTCCTACTGGCAATTTCTACCAGGAACTTATATTTAATATGTTAGATCCTGAGCTCATTGGCTTTCACCCAAAGTTGGCTGTCCCTCCTGACTCCCTTACTCTGCTCATGATTCCAGGAATCTGAATAGATTTTAAGACCCAAAGCCTTAGTCATCTTTGACCTTTCTCTCCCAGAATCCAATCCAGTCCTATTTGATTCCATCAAAGGGATGTTTACCTCTGAAATATCAGATGGAACATACTATTTATGCCACTTACTTGATATTTGTCAACATGCAGTTCATTATTTCTCTTTCCTTATATACCTGGCTTGTGTCTAGAGTTAAAAGATTTACCTAGAGAAAGAAAAGCTAAATATCCTAGCAGCTCCCTGTCAGGCACATAGCACCTGAAACAAAACAAAATAAGAATTTGAGAAACAGCTGTTCATTGGCAGAGCTAGCAAATACCAGTAAACAATCATTGGCCTATGTCAGAATCCCGTTTCCTGGGCCTATTCTATACTTAAGAAGAAGAACTGCCCACATCTCATGTTCTTCTTTCTCTGCGTTAGGAAATAGGCATCCAAGGCCTTCATTCCTTCGGCATGCCTTGCTAAGATCAGTTCTTTCTTTCTTCCTTCCATTTATTTGGCAAATATTTACTCATACCTATTTACTGAGTATGTGCTATGTGCCATACCTTGTCAAGATACCTTGATCAATTTGTCAAAAAGACACCACTCTTATGAAATTTACGGTCTAATGGGGGGAAAAAAGTCAACCAATATACAAATAAGATAATTTTAGCTAGTGACATGAGAAAATAAAGCCTGATAATATAGCTGAATGTCTTGGTCAAGGGTTTCTGCAGATGAAGCAGTCAGGAAAGGCCTCTCTGGGGAGATAAGCTAAGACAGAGCCAGCCATGTAAAGACCCAAGCAAAGAGTATTCTAGTTGAGAAGAATGGCAAGACCCTGAGGTGGGATGTTCCAGAAACAGAGAAAGTGATGTATTGGAATGTGAAGAGCCAGAAAGAAAGAGGTAGAAGATGAAGTCAATAAGTAAAGGCCAGGAGATGAGGACAGAAAGATGAGAAATCTGAATTCTTCTCTTAAGTGTGAAGGGAAGCCACTGGAGGATTTTAAACAGGAGAGTGTCTTAAAAAGTAAAAAACGTCTGTTTATTCTGTGAAGAATGGATTAGAGAGGCAAGAAAGTAGCCAGAAAGATCATTTAGGAGGATACTGGAATCATAATGCAGCACCTGATATGACAGTTTTCTCCTCCCAGTTACTCTCCCAGCAGAAGCAATTACGTTTACTTGGCAACACAACATAGCCTCTGGCAGAGTTCCTTCAACCCAACTTCCAAATTGTAAAAATAAGAGAGGCCGAAAGTATCAACTAGCCAAACCAGTGTGTCAGCACAGGGTCCTTTGCTGTTTACAGTATGGGAAAACTGAAGCTAGAGAGGTCAAAAGTGTCCCATCTGAGAGGCAGTACTGGACAGTAGCCCTAGCCTGCAGTTCCAAGATCTAGGAGCATATGTTGTCAGTCATCCAGAGCTGCCTGCCTTCTAACCTCATAGGCTCCTCCCTGCGCCTTCATCCATTCACCTTTAGTTTTCCTAAGATTGTCCTGAGCCTGTCGCCTCTTTACTCTTCCACTTTGTTGTGTCTCCATTCAGACCTTTGCCAGGGTCCAGTTTCTTCTTCTTAGTGGCCTTGTTCTTTACCTTCCATTCCTATTGGTGCCCTCTGGTCTTGCTCTTTCTTCAGCCTCTTCCAGGTTGTTGATCCCAAACAGCAAGACTGTCCATACCATTTTCATCATCTATCACTTCTCCTCTCAGGAAGGTTCCCTTCTCAAGAGTTCCTCTTTAGCCAGGCACAGTAGCTCACAGCTGCAATCCCAACACTTTGAGAGGTGAGGTGGGAGGATCACTTGAGGCTAGGAGTTTGAGACCACCCTGGGCAACATAGCAAGACCTCATCTTCCTCACCTTACAAAAAATTTAAAAAACAAGTGTAATAGCACATGCGTGTAGTCCCAGCTACTTGGGAGGCTGAGATGGGAGGATTGCTTGAGCCTACGAGTTCAAGGTTACAGTGCCACCACACTGCAGCCTGGGCAACAGAGCAAGACCCTGCCTTTTAAAAAAAAAAAGAGGCCGGGCGCGGTGGCTCAAGCCTGTAATCCCAGCACTTTGGGAGGCCGAGACGGGCGGATCACGAGATCAGGAGATCGAGACCATCCTGGCTAATACGGTGAAACCCCGTCTCTACTAAAAAATACAAAAAACTAGCCGGGCGAGGTGGCAGGCGCCTGTAGTCCCAGCTACTCGGGAGGCTGAGGCAGGAGAATGGCCGGAACCCGGGAGGCGGAGCTTGCAGTGAGCTGAGATCCGGCCACTGCACTCCAGCCTGGGCGACAGAGGAGACTCCGTCTCAAAAAAAATAAATAAATAAAAAATAAAAAATAAAAAAAAAAGAAGGGGGGGGTTCCTCTTTGAGTTCACCTGAAACTCATAATCAAGTAACTGGAAATTATCCCAGGTATATGAGCCCATCCTACCTAATGTTCTCACTTTTTAGTTAATTGTCCCTATATTTTTACTGTTCTTTTTCTCCTTTTTTTTTTTTTTTTTTTTGAGACGGAGTCTCACCCTGTTCCCCAGGCCAGAGTGCAGTGACGCAATCTTGGCTCAGTGCAACCTCCACCTCCTGGGTTCAAGACATTCTCCTGCCTCAGCCTCCCTAGTAGCTGGGATTACAGGCATATGCCACCATGCCTGATTAATTTTTGTATTTTTAGTAGAGACAGGGTTTCACCATGTTGGCCAGGCTGGTCTTGAACTCCTGACCTCATATGATCCACCCACCTCAGCCTCCCAAAGTTCTGGGATTACAGGCGTAAGCCACCACGCCCAGCCTATTTTTGCTGTTCTCTAACCAAATGTCCTGACTGTCTTGGAGTGCTTACATATACATACATTCCACCTTGACTTTTCTCTTGCCCTCAGCTCTCCATTAAGTCATCCCCATTTTCTTCAACAGAGCTCCAAATTAGATTTGCATTAAAAAAGC
This sequence comes from Macaca thibetana thibetana, assembly GCF_024542745.1. NCBI lineage: Eukaryota > Metazoa > Chordata > Mammalia > Primates > Cercopithecidae > Macaca > Macaca thibetana. The sequence goes on along the minus strand of NC_065584.1, from coordinate 161,247,797 downwards.
TATTGTCCACATCTACTGTATATATAACATAAAAGGTTAGAGAGGGAGGGTGTGCTGTATGTGTGTGCGTCTGTGTGAGAGAGAGACTGACCGTATTTTTTTTTTTTTTTTTTTTTTTTTTTGAGAGATAGTCTCACTGTGTCGCCAGGCTAGAGTGCAGTGGTGTGATCTCAGCTCACTGCAACCTCCGCCTCCCGGTTTCAAGTCATTCTCCTGTCTCAGCCTCCCGACTAGCTGGGATTACAGGTGTGTGCCACCACACCCAGCTAATTTTTTTGTATTTTTAGTAGAGACAGGGTTTCACCATTTTGGCCACAATGGTGTCAATCTCCTGACTTTGTGATCCGCTTGCCTCAGCCTCCCAACATGCTAGGATTACAGACGTGAGCCACCACGCCCAGCCGACTCACTATAATTTTCAAAGTAGATTTATATCCGTTGTAACATCCCAGAATTGAACAGAATCTTAGACATCATCTAGGCTCATGTCCAGCTGAGTCTTGAGTGCCCTCTGCTACTACAGTGGTGTGACCTTCCAGGTACCTCTTTCAGGATGAAGAAGAATGTCATACCACACCAAACAACCCACTTCACTTTTGGGTGTTCTCATTACTGAATTTTTTTTTTTTTTTTTTTCAGAAATAGGATCTCACTGTGTTACCCAGGCTGGAGTGCAGTGAGGCCATCATAGCTCACTGTAGCCTCGAACTCCTTGGCTCCAGTGATGCTCCTGCCTCAGCCTCCCAAGCAGCTGGGACTATAGGCGTGTACCACCACACCTAGCCCTAGAACATTTTCCATAGATTTATTTCATATATGCTTTCTAGTAACATGTCTCCCCTGGGTTCATAAATAAATACTTCTTCAGTTTGAAGATAGCCTTTGTGTCCTTCAGGTCTGAGCTAAACTTCTCAATTCCTTCAAATATTCCTTGTGTGACATTATTTCCAGATGCTTTTACCACACAGATTGCTTTACTTGGGAACTTTCATACTTCTGTGTCCTGAATTAGAGCTGCACCCAGTGCTGGACACAGCACTTCCAGAATAGTCATATAGTGCACTGGAGCAGGACTAAACCTTCTTTGTTGTGTACATTGTACTCCTGTTAGTCAAAATTGACTTACATTCTTTGTTAATCAAGCACTGCTGTTTTCTCATTTGAACTGCTAAGCACCTAATTTGCTAAGTCTTATTGTTGACAAGCTGTATTCCATTCCCTATTACTTACCCTCCTCCCATCTTAAGCATGTGGAATTAGTTTTTATAATCTAAAAATAAGACTTAAGTCATTTGTATATATTTCCTCCTGTTTTTAGTCCTCACGTTTAAACCTTGTAGGTAAACCTTGTTGTGATTACTTTCTCCTCCTTGAAGCTATCTTCACTTTGCTTCTAGGGTACCATACTGTCCTGGTTTTCTTCTTACCCTACTGGTGACTATTTTTTAGTTTCTTTTGCTGGTTTCTTTTCATCTCTCGTGGTTCTAAACTTTGGGGTATCCCAAGGATCAATCCTCAGACTCTAGACTCACTAGAATGAGTTTCTAGTTTTAAATACCATCTCTGTGTTGATGGTTTCCAAATATCTCAAGCCCAGACTCCTCCTCTGAATTTGGGCTTGTGTATTTATTCAGCCATTCAACACATATGTATTGAATAGCTACTGTATGTGAGACTGTTCTAAGCCCTGGGGATATATCTGTGAAACAAAAGAGACAAAAATCCCTATTCTTGGGAAGCTTATTTCACACAACTTCCAATCCAGTGTCTCCACTGTGATGTATAATAGGCATCTCACATTTAACCAGTTCAAAACTGAATTCCTGGTTTTCCTTCTGAGACATGCTCTCTTCACTTTCTTCCCCATTTCTATGAATGGCAACCACAGTCTTCCAGTTACTCAGGCCAAAAAGCATTGAGCCATTTTTTACTCCTCTTTCTCACACCCACATCCAGTTTATCAGGAAATCTGTTGACTTGCCCTTCTGAATATTTTCAGAATCCAACCACTTCCCACATCCATGGTTACCATCCTGATTCATACACCATTATCTCTCACTTGGATGATTAAAGCAATCTCCTAATTGGTCTTCCTGCTTCTACCTTGGCTCTTCTAAAGAGTTTTCAACCCAGTAGATGCAGTGCTCATTGTTCAAATGAAGTCAGAGTACATAACTTCTGTGCTCAAAACCTTACAGTGGCTTCCTATATCACTCAGTAAAAGTTTTTTTTGTTTTTTTTGTTTTTTTTGTTTTTTTTCAAGACAGAGTCTCGCTCTGTCGCCCAGGCTGGAGTGCAGTGGCCGGATCTCAGCTCACTGCAAGCTCCGTCTCCTGGGTTTACGCCATTCTCCTGCCTCAGCCTCCCGAGTAGCCAGGACTACAGGTGCCCGCCACCTCGCCCAGCTAGTTTTTTTGTATTTTTTAGTAGAGACGGGGTTTCACCGTGTTAGCCAGGATGGTCTCTATCTCCTGACGTCATGATCCGCCCGTCTTGGCCTCCCAAAGTGCTGGGATTACAGGCTTGAGCCACCACGCCGGGCCAAAAGTTTTATAAGGGTTTCCAAGACCCTACCTGATCTTCTCTGCTTCCTCTCTGACCTCATTTCCTATTACTTTTCCCGGTACTCAACTCGCTTTAGCCACACTGGCCTTCTTGCTGTTTCTTGAACATGTCATGCACACTTCTGGCTCCAAGCCTTGGGATTTTCTGCTCTTTTACCTGAAACACCCTTCCCCCAGGTGTCCACATGGCTTTCTTCCTCACTTTCTATAGAATTTTGCTTAAATAATGCCTTAGAAATGGCTTCCCCAACCACCCTATGTAAAGTAGCTTCACACACATTCCTGCTTCTTCATTTCCTAGCCATGTCCCTTGCTCCTGTATCACACCATACATTACATATTGTATATTTGTTCGTTTATATCTTCCTGCACTAAAATGTAAGCTTTATGAGAAAAAGGTCATAGATTGTATTGCTGAACTCTAGTTCTTAGAACAGGGCTTGCCGCATAGTTGGCCATCAGTGAATATTTGTTGAATGAATGAATCATGATTGACTAGGTTCTCTGGAGTAGGCATAATAAAGTTCCTACAACAGTATCTATATTTGAATCTCCAGAACCTGTGAATATTACCTTGCTTGGCTTAAGGGATCTTGCAGATATGATTAAGTTAAGGATCTTTAGATGGTGAGATTATCCTGGATAATTCAGGGGGGCCCTTATAAATAAAGACGGGAGGCAAGAAAGTCAGCGTTAGAAAGAGATTTGAAGATACTCTGTTGCTGGCTTTGAAGCTGCAATAAGGGGCCATAAGCCAAAGAATTGAGGCATATTCTAGAAGGTGGAAAAGGCAAGGCAATGGATTCTCCCCTGGAGCCTCCAAAAGGAACACAGCTCTTGTGACAACTTGATTTTAGCCTAGTGAGATCTGTTTTGAATTTCTGGCCTTCAGAACTGTAAAATATTTCATTTTTTATTGTTTTGAGCCACTACCTTGTGGTAATTATTCCAGCAGCAATAGGAAACTGATACACTCACCTGCCCCTGTTAGACTGTAACGCCTCTAGAACAGGGGCTTGATCTTCCTTAACCTTGCCCATCGCAGGTGCTCAGAGTTCCTGGAGCACAGGACTTTGGTTTTTTAGACAGAATACCTGACAGAATATCATGCCTGTTTGTGCTCACCTTAAACCCTGATGAATGACGTTGTCACTGGATACGGTTTGGCTTTCTCAGAATATCCCAGAACATAATATCCAAAAACTGGGATACTGCTGAGAAATAATTTACTTCTCCTTAAACAGTAAAGTTCTCATCCATCATTGGGGGAGACAATGACTTAGTCTCACCCACTCCAACACTCTGCAGATCTTTGAGTGCAGGTCTATGGGTTTAAGGGCTAAAATGGGATGTTCTCAGAAAATCCCTCAGGGATTCCAGAACAAAGCCAAAATCCAAGAAGCTAAGAGAACAATCTAGAAGATCACCTGCACTGAAGATCAGAGTGAATGTTACCAAGCTGGAAATCTGGGGACCATGGAAATGAGGGCAAACAAACAGAAGAAAAGGGATTATAGAGTCTGGAACTGTCACAGCTGCTTTTTTAGGCCAACTAAGGCCTGGTATATAAGTGGTTTATGAAGATGGAATGGACAGCACTTCATGCCCACACAAATCATGCTGTTTTTGCCCAGCTGTACTCTCCTTTAAGGTAAAGTAGGGTTTTCAGGCATTGTGCAGTATTAATGAAAAACTAATTTTACTTTTCCCTAATTGAATCTAGCTTTTGATGAACAGCAATGAATGTCTCACTAAGATCTCTAGTCCTGAAGACCTAACAAAAACACCTTAAAATCTGGTAAAATTACAAAGATCTCAGAATGTACTATGCAAAATTTCAGATCTTATTTTTCACATCTTCTATGTATTTGTTAAAGAAAACTTGGTGACCCATGGCTGATATGAATAAGGCCTTTTACTTTTTTCTTATAAACATTTAGGCTTAAAGTGATTATAACTGACAGTTAAGACCAACAGAAGCCAGTGGCCTGCTCATGGACAAATTATCTGTACTTCAAGCTAAATCAAAAGTAAACATTCTCTACGGTCCCTTCAGGTCTACATTAGTCCTGTGGAAGCCAAATGGGACAGTCAAACCCTCCCCTTGCCCCCATATATCCTGTGGACTCTTCAACATGAATGGTCTTTTCCATGAAGCACTATTTTATGCGTTTTGAACCATTTCCACATCTAAGTTCTTAAATGCTTATTTAACAGATTTTCCTCAATTACCATTTTTATTTCATTAGGCTAATATCTGCAAAAGACTGGGCTGTATTGCTTTATAATCTATCAGATTAGTGTTTTCCTAAATAATGGTGCAGGAGAGAATATGTTCTGATAACCTTCACTTTTTTTTTTTTCTTAAGATTTTTTGTATGTATTCTTTGGAAGAGGAAATAGCAGTGAATTCTTGTCACTTAATAAATGCTCAGAAAGACTAAGTATTATAAAATGTTTTAAATGACAAAGCTATATTCCTGAATATCTGTATTAGAATATACTGATAATCAGTTTAAAAGCAACACAAGAGTAAAGGGGAAGTCACCATTCTGAATCACAGAGCAGTAAAACTGTTGTCACCAGCAATGATGTCACTCATCCTCAAGGTTCTGAAAGCCTATTAGAAATCAGCTTTAGGGAGAAATATCTTCTGACTTGTCACTGGTTCTAAAAGGCAATCAGTGTTAAACAAACACAGGCCCCTTTTTGGAACCTATATAATAAACTCAGACACATTAATCTCTACTCACGTCTCTAGTCAGGGTCTGACCCCTAACTCTTTTGGCTTTAATGGAAGGAAGTAAGGGTCAGCTGACATTAGCTAACAGAAGTTTGTGTAACAGTTCAGATATACATATAAGCAAATAAATATCATTTCTTAAACTTTTTATTGAGTGCTGTGAGACAAAAATATCTCCCCTCGACAATACAAGATTGCGTTATAGTCTCTGTATATCTTAACAGTATTTACTTAATCACAAAATTTGACTTAAAAGAAGGCATCGAGAGGAAAGAGGAGGTCAGCCTCTGTTTGACCTGGATGTTTTGGTCCATGGATAAAGCACTGACCCTAAACAGTCAAAAGCCCTGGGTGATATTCCTGCTTTTGCCACTAAAAATTTGTATGACCTAAAACACTTCACCTTATTTCTCTAGGTCTCACTTGCCTCATGTGTACAATGAGAGGACGAATAACTTCTCTACCAACTATGAAAACCCAGTAAGAATGAGATAAGGTGACACATATGAATGTACTTGGCAGATCCTGCCATATAAATGAGATGACAGTATTTCATAAGAGAGCTTCTTTCTTGAGTAGAGAACAATGTATACGAAGATGTCATGCCACTTGGCTGTATTCTTAGAAATATTAGAAATAGTGCACATTCAAGAAATAAATGTGTACCGTGGTTACGAATACAACTGCTTTGATGCAACTAGTAAAATGAATAAAATGATCCCTTTGGAAAAACTAAGTTATGAATTGAGAAAACTAAACAAGATACTAGAAATTTACCAGTCAGCGCCTCTCAATTCTTGTTTAATTAGTGACACCTCTTGAGTGCTTCTGGGAAAGATGATGAAGTAAGCATAGTTCTTCAAGGACTACCTCCCATCCAGCTGAAAGGATTGACAAATGACAACCTATATATATGTGTATATATGTATATGTGTGTGTATACATGTATATATACACACACATACACACACACACACCCCTGTACATACACTAACCCAGATTTTTAACACTAACTCACAGTGTTAAAAAGTAGGGAAAGGTAGTATGCCATGCCAGAAACATAAAAGCACTCCTGCTCAGTGTTGTGTAGATCGTGCCACATTAAAGGAAGACATTGAGTAGAAACTTGTAACTTGCCTTCCTGAGAAAAATCAGTGTCATGAAGAAAGAGCACTAAGAGACCTGCGGTTTTGTGCAGTGGTTACAAGTGGCTCTAGCAACTCCAGACCTTACATCTCAGATTCAAACCCAGTAGAGGAAAAAGTGATGACTTCTTCCCAAGCGTCTCAGCAAAAGTATCTCCCTCTATCCCATTAGCTCTGATTGTGGCATGTGCCATCCCTGAGTAATGCTCAACAGCCAGAGAAATGTGTGGCTTAACCGTAGGCCTGGATACCCTTGAGCCAGAGTAAATAGGGAGGGAAATTTATGTGAAGCATATTGGCTATGAGTTAAGGAGAGGTGATTCCTTAGAAATCTTTGTACAGTTTTTGTTTAAAAGGGTGAATGCTTGGCAGCCATGTTTACTATAACTGCCTGCTCTTAGTCACTAGATGATTCACATATACCTTAGTTCAGAATTGCTTGACTAGCTCAGTTGGTAGAGCGTGGGACTCTTAATCCCAGAGTCAGTGGGTTCAACCCTCACATTGAGTGGTTTTACTTTTTTTTTTAACACCTGTGAAAAGAAGGGAAATTTTTAAAAAATAAATAAAAGTAAAAGCAAAATAAAAAATACCTTAGTTCGGCCAGGCGCAGTGGCTCACCCCTGTAATCCCAGCACTTTGGGAGGCCTAGGTGGGCGGATCACAGGGTCAGGAGATCGAGACCATCCTGGCTAACACGGTGAAACCCCGTCTTTACTAAAAATGCAAAAATTAGCTGGGCGTGGTGGCGGGCGCCTGTAGTCCCAGCTGCTCGGGAGGCTGAGACAGGAGGATGGCGTGAACCTGGGAGGCAGAGCTTGTAGTGAGCCGAGATCACGCCACTGCACTCTAGCCTGGGCGACAGAGCGAGACTCCATCTCAACAACAAAAAATAATAATAAAAAAATACCTTAGTTCAAGGATGAGATAGATTTAGCATACCCCTGCTGCTTTACTATTGATTTTAGGAATTCATTTGCCACTGCCATTGTCTCTTCTTGCTCTTCTATAACATTACCTGCCACGGTAGCTAAACTGACTTCATCTGATTTGTGTAGACCTAATCCAGTACTTGCTTGTTCTTGGAGCTTTGGCTTCTACAACCTGTCCCGCCTGTACTCCTCAATGTTGGAAAAGGGGCTTCAGAAGCAGCTGAAGAATCTCCCTATCACAGTATACCAACACATTACTGGGTTTTTGAGGCCTCATGCTTTCCTAATAGCTGCCTCCCCTAAGAAGAGTGCCTTTATCCAGAAAGGAAGCTAGGAGTGTGTTTTTGGCCTCTGAGTCCCAAAAGCTTTCACAGACTGTCCACTTTGCCCAGACCCAGGATACTAAACAACGTGAGGCTACAAAGTATGGGAAGGGTGGTTGGCAGCCTCAGCACTGGCTGCAGAGTGCTCAGTTGACACTGCTGCAGCAGGCTGGTCTTCCAGAAGAAAAAGAAAGCCACAGTGCGGTTGGTGGGGAGGGATTTATTCCTTGAAGTTCTTTGTTACCATATTGCACAACTCAGATGGTTTGTTTTTAATGGTCTGATTGTCTTGTTTCATTTAACCTATACAAATTGCTAACATCCTTTAAGTAGTTTTTCTCAAAGAATTGAATGTTTCTTTGTCAGATCATACAGCATATTTGACAATAATCGCCAGGATCCCACAGGGCTGACAGCTGCTCTTCAGGCAACCGACCTGGCTGGAGTTCTTCATATGCTCTACTGTGTCCTCTTCCATGGCACCATCTTGGACCCTAGCACTGCCAGTCCCAAGGAGAATTACACCCAAAATACCACCCAAGTAGCCATTCAGAGTTTACGTTTCTTCAACAGCTTTGCAGCTCTTCATCTGCCTGCTTTTCAGGTACCAAGTATTGGTTTATATCAATGTTAACCAATCGAGAGTTAATATTTTCGTGTAGATAGGATGTCAGGTTCTTCTCCTGAATTGGGGTATAAGGAATAAACTACAATAAATGGAATTATAATATATATTATAATTTATTAAGCTACTATTTTCTGGGAACTGTATTAGATGCTCTATAACATCTAGCATTCTCATTTATTCTCATAGCTACCATGCAAAGTATTGTTATACCCATTTTACAGATAGAGAAGCTGACAGTTAAGAAATTTGCCCACGGTTACATGTTTATGAACCAGGACAAGTAACCGTGACTCTCCCACTCCAAAGCCTATGTTCATCCTTTGCCATGCTGCTATTTATAAACCTTTTGTCTGGAATTCTTTAGATCAGGACATTATCATCTCATCAACTTTTAAATATTAAGGAAAGTAATGGTTTCTTATGTAAATAGAACCAAAATTAGATACATTATTTGACTGATATGACTTTCTATGGATGGTTTAGCTGATTTTGTGTCCAATGTAAAGTATATAACTAGCTTTTTAGATAAATTCTTTGATTGATATGACTTTCTATGGATGGTTTAACTGATTTTGTGTTCAGGGTAAAGTGTGTAACTAGCTTTACAGGGATTTGCATCTTTAGCTATTAAGTTTTTATAGCTAAAGAAAGAAGAATTGCTTTATGCTATAACACCAGACTGTCAGCCTGGAAACAGATTTTTTTTTTTCATGTAGGAAATTTAATTTTCAAAAACACTGAACCTTTGGAACAGAGCAAGCCCCAAGGAATAGACTTTCTCTTTCAGTTTATTAACTGTCAAGTGATTTCATTAAAAAAGGAACAAACTTGGCAGATGATGAACCCATAATTTAGATGAATTGCTTTGCTCAGAGGGAAAAAGGTTATAGAGATAGAAATGTATGAAAATAGTGGACTTTGCCATTCTGAGATGGAAGGAATACTTCTATATTGTAGCTGATGACAAATGTACAGTTCTTTAATTGATGTCTTCCTGTCATTTTGTTCAAAAAAGGAAATTTGTGACTAAGTTGTATCATTGGATCTAGTATCTTTCAACTTTGTAGAATTAGTTTATCTGTCATGAGAACAGAAATCCCTTCCTTTGGGTTAATGCTTTTCTGTCTCCAGAGCAGTTGAACTAGCCTTAGGTGGTAACTGACTTCACAATACATAAGAGTTCTGGGAGGTTACAGTCACATATAAATGAGAGATATCTGCTTCAAAAAAATGTCAGTGGTTCTCGCCTCAGGGTTGAACATAACATCTGTGTTTTTTGAAGACCTAAGCCCACTGTATTCTGTCTGGAAACAGTTTGGAAATCAGGGAACCTTAACTTTACATGCTCAGGATATGGAGTCTACCAGTCTACCCATCAGCTGTGTCGAAAGGGAGTGATTTCTTTTGTTAATAGATTATGGAATAGCAAATATCTAAAAACTGTCTCTTAGCTTCCTGTTTCACGGGTCTTCTTCACCAACATTTATACTGCTACAGGGGACTCCACATCATAAACAAGCATCTAGGATAAGTCAGCTGTTCAGTCAGTCATTCTGTCAGGGAGCCCCAGGTCCCTGCTCCCTGCCCCTCTCCTCCTGTGAACTTGTGGCCTGTGCAGGCTCACTCACAAAGGAGCACCATTGAACTTCAACCAGACCTGCTCCCTAGTGGCCTTTAAGCCTAAAGGGCTTAATAATGGGCAATAATGTCAAGTGATTTCATTAAAAAAGGAAAAGAAAAATCAAAAGCCTATTTCTGGAATCTTTGGTGCCCAACTAAAATAAAAAAACATTTCTCCTTTCCAGATCCTTGCTATATCCGACTTGAAACTTATCCCCACTTGAGCCACTTTTGCCAAAAACAGCAGGAATAAAACGAGAGTGGCTCAAGAGGGTTCAACTGTTCTCCAAATCAGTGTCTCTAGGGATAAAAAGAAATGAAATAACAAAATAAATAAAAAATAAATAAAAAACAATTATTCTAAAAATCAAATGCCCTGGCTGTCATTTGGAATGCCCTTTCTTGACTGGTTCTCACAATTCTCCAGTACCTTTTCTTCCTTCTTTTCATGCAACTCTATATTTCCTTCTCAGTTCTTTCCTTCCTGTTTTTTCTTCTTTTTTGTCTCTCTCCTGTCTCTCCTCTCTTCTTTTATTTTATCAGTCTCGCCATTACTCTTTCTCATTCTCTTCCTAGCTATAGTTTCCAGGTAGCCTTTACCCTTCATGTTTCTTTCTGACTCCTCATCAGCATGTGAGGGGACCTAAATGCCCAGAATTTCTAGCATTGGGGCCTGTAATATATACCAGTGACTATGTGTTTTTTCTTAATTACTTTTATGCATTTAAAAACAAACAGATGAACTTAGTAGGGGAAACATTTATTTCTGATCACAGATTCTAGGAGTTCAGAATTCAGATGGGGCTTATCACAGTGGAAATTACTTGTCTCTGCTCCATGATGTCTTGGCTATAGCTAAGAGCTAAAATCATCTGGAGGCTCTTTACTCTTATGTTTGATGCCTGGGATGACTCAAAGACAAGATTCACGTAGGACTGGTGGCCAGAGCATCTACCTACTGCTTCTCCATGTGACTTGGACTTTTTAAAACACTATGCTGTCTCGATTCTGAGTGGGAGTGTCCTAAGAGGAAGCTTCCAGAAAGCAAGTGTTCCAAGATAAACCAACAAAAGCTACAGGACTTTTTATGACTTAGCCTCAGAAGTCATACACTTATTTATCAACCATACTTTATTGGTTGAATCAGTCATAAGCCTTCCATATTCAAGGGAAGGGAAACATAGGCTTCACCAGCTTTGTAAAGCAACACATCTGTCTACATAGACACCATTGATGTAGATGGACGTGATCAAGACTGTAAGCTTAAGTAAATTAAATACATAGTATTTGTACTGTATAGCAATGGATGAGTTTTCCAGAAAAGTACTATTTTTGTGATAGTTATGGTCAGAGAAACTCATGTTCTGGTTCATCAAAACAACTTACATGTCAAAAGTGAGGTTTTAGGAACTATGTATGTAAAGGACAGGAAAACAGATTTTAAGTGGAAAGAAGGAAGGTGTACATCTCAGCATGATCTGACCTCAGAAAAATCTGAGAGATAATTTATGAATTGCCTGGGAGGCTCACAGGAACTGAAGAAAAAAACTGAAGTGAGATAAATTGTCTGACCTGCTGAAGAGTTAGACGAGATGATATAAGACATGTTGATGATTTGGGTTTGAATGCATCACAAGAATACAGAGCTGTTACAGGGAGACATCCTCATTAGACCCCTGGATCTGGAGTCAGAATGACCTGACTTTGAGCCATCACATTACCTCTTCAAATTGTATGACATTAGACAAGTTATTTGAACACTTAAGACTCCATTTCCTCATCTGTAAAATAGAGATTAAGAACACCTACCTCACAAGACTATTTGAGGATTAAATATGATTGCATAAAAGTGCTATGCTCACTAGCAGATAGTAGGCCCTCAGAAAATGTGAACTGACTCAGTTTCTGAGAAGAAGAATTTACCTAAACTGTCTTGCAGATGCTGAGTCAGAAGGTTGGAAACTGAATGCAGCATTCCCAGTGCTCCTTCACCCTCTTCAAAGCCACAAACCTGTGTGCTTATTTTGTGTGAGAACCCATCATGTAATAGTATAAAAGGTTATCCATTAGAGTATTTTCCTAGCTGGTTCCATTTCATTGTATACTAATAAGGCTGTCAAAATATTTTTCTCTCTTCAGCAAAGAGTCTGATTTCACTCTGAATTCATATTGGCATGGGTGGCCTTGAGACTGGGGATATTGTATATTGCATTCAGTTTGACAGTTTTTACAATTGAAGGTGGTCTCAGGAAACAAATCAATGTACTGACTTGGCAATTAATTCTGGCTAAAAAGGAAATATAGTTTCCTTGAAAAATTGGTTTAATTTTTACATTCAAACTTATATGCCCCTTGACCTGCTCTTATCAGTGAAGGTTAAACAGAGGGCACTGGGTCACAGCATGCTGGACGTGACTAATTAAATAAAGGCTGAGCTGAGAAAGTGTCACTACTTGATTTAAAGGAGCAAAGCCCTTCTGAAGTCTCTTTGGGGCTTGAAGAACATTTTTTTGTTTGTTTTGGGGCTGTGAAACAGACAAAAGGCACTCTTAAAATTTAGCAATAATTTTGTTTCAAGAATGCTCACTAAAATGGCTCTGTTTCACCCAGTTAGGTAAAGTGAATTCATTGAAACGTCCAAGCTGCAACGCATCCAACCTGGTTCAAGCCCACTCAGACCTCAAATCAAAAGATGAGTTTAAAACGCTGCCTTTTCCCACAGGCCAGCAGTGGTGCTTCATTCCAGTGTGGGCTGCGAGTGTATTCTGTGGGCTTCGCCTCTCCCCTTTGCCCTCCTGTCGCTCTGTCTGTTTGACATGTTTATTAAATAGAGCTGCACAGACTCAGGCTCTCTTCTTGAGTCGCCCACCGCCGACAGCCCTTTGCCTGTCTGGAGAAAGGATCCCAGAAGTCCCATAGCTGAGGGGTTTCATGGTTTTAAGGAGAATTTTTTGTATTTTTTTTTTTACATTCTGTTGGGAGCCTTTGGTTTATAGAGCTACTTATTTGAATAATAACTAGTTGTTATTTATAATTTTTGTTTAAACATAAATAATTAGAAATATATGTTTAACTCTGTGTACAAGAAACTATTTTCTCCTTCAGAAAAAAAATTGTTGGAATTTAGCTAAGTGGTAGATTTACAGGTGAATTTTAGGTTTTTTATGCTTTTCCAGATTTTCTACAGTAAGAATATTTGTATATGAGAAAAATTAAGTTATTAAAAATAGAATAAATAACTGTGCTTTAGGTAGATAATGTCTTGATCCACGTGGTATAGGCGTTTGGTCTGCTACTGTCCCTTTTCAGGTAAACATTGTATTTATTATTGTCATTTATTAGAAAAAGAACCCCTAAACTGAAGTGTTAAGTATAGTACTGTAGAAATGTCATGTTTTTCCAGCACCGTGGCAGAAAATGCACAGGGCCAGTCTTGCTTTGTGATTTGCAGCCCTGGCTCTCCCTGGGCTGAGGGCTTCTAACTGCTCCTTGTCTTTGTCAGTCTATTGTAGGGGCAGAGGGCTTGTCCCTTGCATTCCGGCACATGGCCAGCTCCCTGCTGGGCCACTGCAGCCAAGTCTCCTGTGAAAGCCTCCTTCATGAGGTCATCGTCTGTGTGGGCTACTTCACTGTTAACCACCCAGATAACCAGGTAAGAGGCCCTGGAAAGTTCCTTAGAACATTCCCCCAGTGCTGAGAGTGTGACGTATTAGAATGAGAAAAGGCAGGCTAATGGGCTGGAACCCAAATGTCCTCTGTAAAGCCCTTTAACCAGACGCCAGGAATATGCCTCTAACTCCTTCTCTTCAAATAGATTTTTTTTTCTTTTGGAGACAGAGGCTCGCTCTGTCACCCAGGCTGGAATGCAGTGGTGCAATCTCAGCTCACTGCAACCTCCACCTCCCAGGTTCAAGCAATTCTAATGCCTCAGCCTCCCAAGTAGCTGGGATTACAGGCACCCACCACCACACCTGGCTAATTTTTTGTATTTTTAGTAAAGATGGGGTTTCACCATGTTGGTCAGGCAGGTCTTGAACTCCTGACCTCAGGTGATCCGCCTGCCTTGGCCTCCCAAAGTGCTGAGATTACAGGCATGAGCCACTACACCTGGCCCTCTTCAAATAGATTCGATAAGAACTAGATTAGCATTAGGGCCTCCTCTTAGAGCTATAAAATAAAATATTTGTAATAAAATATTCTTAAGCCACAGAGAAGCATGTACTCTCTTACCATGTAGATTCTTTACTATGTACTTCCTTACCACGTGGAGTCTGCTGCTCTAGCTATCAGGGTTTTTGTTTTGATAAGGTAGCTTACATCTTCCAAGTTGGGTCACTTTTCATATAGTATTAGAGTCTGGTGTTCTATGAAACTGTTCTTGACTCCTGGCTTCTGCCTAGGTGCTTAGAATCTTCCTTTGGTGTTGGTGGGAGGCTGAGAAGGTAGGACTCTCCCGTGGGTCACTCATAGTAGTTTTGCTTTAAACTACTTTAATTATTTGGTTTCTGAGCAATATTTCATAGATTTTTTTTTTTTTAAAGATTTCATTTGTAAATAGGTTTCTGCTTTTTTTTTTTTTTTTTTTTTTTTTTTTTTCTGAGACGAAGTCTGGCTCCGTCGCCCAAGCTGGAGTGCAGTGGCGCGATCCTGGCTCACTGCAAGCTCCGCCTCCTGGGTTCACGCCATTCTCCTGCCCCAGCCTCCCGAGTAGCTGGGACTACAGGAGCCCGCCACCGCGCCCGGCTCATTTTTTTTTTTTGTATTTTTAGTAGAGACGGGGTTTCACTGTGGTCTCAATCTCCTGACCTTGTGATCCACCCGCCTCGGCCTCCCAAAGTGCTGGGATTACAGGCGTGAGCCACCGCGCCCGGCCTTTTTTTTTTTTTTTTTTTTTTTTTTTTTTTTTTTAGACAAGTTCTTGCTCTGTCATTCAGGCTGGAGTGCAGTGGCATGATCATGGCTCACTGCAGCCTTGACCCCCTGGGCTCAAGCGATCCTCCCACCTCAGCCTCCTGAGTAGCTGGGTCCACATGCGGGTACCATCACACCCAGCTAATTTTTGTAGAGACAGGGCTTTGCCATGTTGCCTAGGCTAGTCTTGAACTCCTGGGCTCAAGCAGTCCTCCCACCTTGGCCTCCCAAAGTGCTGGGATTACAGGTGTGAGCCACCACACCTGGCCTGCTTTCTGCTTTTTTAAGATGTTGGAAAATCTGTTATAGATTTTTTACTAATAATAAAGTACCTTATTTCTCTTTATTTTTGAAGCCGGGATTATGGCATAACTAGCATATCAAATAGTAATTCCTGACAACCTCATTTATCTAAAGCCCCCTACTTGGCCGGGCGCAGTGGCTCACACCTATAATCCCTGCACTTTTGGAGGCCAAGGCAGGCAGATCACCTGAGGTCGAGAGTTTGAGACCAGCCGCATACTCACCAACATGGAGAAACCCCGTCTCTACTAAAAATACAAAATTAACTCGGCATAGTGACGCATGCCTATAATCCCAGCTACTCGGAGGCTGAGGCAGGAGGAGGCAGAAGTTGCGATGAGCTGAGATTGCACCATTGTACTCCAGCCTGGGCAACAAGAGCAAAACTCCATCTTAAAAAAAAAAAAAAGAAAAAGCTCCCTACTCAGCCAACCTTAATTGTATAGATTGTAGCTAAGAAAGAAAAGCCTCTGAACAACCCCTTAACTCTTACTCTAAACTTTCATTTTTTTTTTTTTTTTTTTTTGAGACAGAGCCTTACTCTGTCGCCCAGGCTAGAGTGCAGTGGTGTGATCTTGGCTCACTGCAACCTCTGCCTCCCGGGTTCAAGCGATCCTCCTGTCTCAGCCTCCTGAGTAGCTGGGATTACAGGCACCCACCACCATGCCCAGCTAATTTTTGTATTTTTAGTATAGACAGGGTTTCACCATCTTGGCCAGGCTGGTCTGGAACTCCTGACCTCGTGATCCACCCACCTTGGCCTCCCAAAGTACTGGGATTACAGGTGTGAGCCACCGTGCCCAGCCTTACTCTAAACTTCCTAATTTGTATTGTAGGCAAATCTCTAACAAGTATGTTTGCAAGGTTTATCTAGCCTGCAGCAAACTAGATCTGGGCAGGAATAAAAGAGATGGTTGTGGTGGTAGAGCCAAGTACAAGGCAAGAAACTGCACAATGAGAGCTGAAATTGCTTTCCTGAGAAGGAGAAAAAAGAAAAAAAAAAAATAATAAGGCAGGCCCAAGAACTCAGAAGTCATAGCCATCTGGGTTCAAAGGGACACTGAGCCCTGCTCTGTATTTCCTAGATGATTGTTGATGCCTCTAATACCTCAAGTAAGCATGGAGGCAAAGTGTATGTTCAGTCATTCCCTGAACCGCACTGCAGGAATAAGCAGTCTGTTTTAGAAGGATTCCCATGGCTAAAATATAGACAGTTTGGATCCTTACCAGAGTATTATACCAGAAAAGTTCCCCTTTTACAGACCCTGTTGCCAGGAGAGTAGATGGCAGCTTTTTCTCCCCTCCTACCTCTACAGCACAGGCAGTGTCCTTCCCTTTCAAGCACTCCCTGATGGGGATGCTCTGTCCTCTCTGTGGACCAAGCCTAGTAGGCTCACAGGTCTCTTACAGACTGCTCAGAGGAAAGAAAGTTGAGGGAAATCATCCGTGTAGATTTTTTTTTCTTCACGTGCATCCATTCAATCTATTAAATTGCTTTTTATTTTATCTTAAAAGTTGATTTTATTTTTCTGATTTTAGTTATTGTGAAAAAGGGCAGCCGGGCACAATGGCTTATGCCTGTAATCCCAGCACTTTGGGAGGCCAAGGCGGGTGGATCACCTGAGGTCAGGAGTTCGAGATCAGCCTGGCCAACATTATGAAACCCTGTCTCTACTAAAAATACAAAAATTAGCTGGGCGTGGTGGCAGGCGCCTGAAATCCCAGCTACTCAGGAGGCTGAGGCAGGAGAACTGCTTGAATATGGGAGGCAGAGGTTGGAGTGAGCCGAGATCCCGCCACTGCACTCCAGCCTGGGAGACAGAGCCAGACTCTGTCTCAAAGAAAGAAGAAAAGAAAAGGAAAAAGGAAAGGAAGAAGGTAGGAAGGAGAAAGGAAAAGAAAAGGAAAGGGAAGAGAAAAAGACAGTTCAAGTATAAAGAAAAAAACGGGAATCACAGTTATTCCTGATCTCACTATCTGAGATAGCCACTGTTAACATTTTGGCAGATTCCCTTCCAGCCTCTTTTCTATGAGTAATTTTACACGGCTGAGGTCATACTGTACAAATGCTTGTGTCCTGCTTTATGCACTTAACATTATATCAGAATCTTTGCTAAGTATTTTTAACAACTATATGGCTTTATCTTGTATGGACATTCATGGTTAACCTAAAAATGTCTTATTTTATACTTAAATTGTTTATTATATATGAAGACACTGCCTACTGCCTTTGAAAGAGGTGAGTAATTTGTATATGTGATAATATTTTGCTGTGTGCAGTTCTGCAGGACAAAATTCAGCTCTTTCCATGCGTTTCATATTAAGGATGGTTTAAAACTTTTTGCTTAAACCAACTCTATTATGATAAACTTACTGAACTCAGAATTTCATGGGATTTCAGACAGTTTTTCTGCTGATGCTGGATCACATATTAATTCTCTCCTTTAGATAAAACACACAATTTTGGCATCTCTGGGCTCAGAGTTAAGGGGTATCAGGAATGGGGGACTCATATTTGGAGATGGCATGTAAGACCTGACTTGGACATGGTAGGAAGGTGATGACTGGGCATGCTGGGATGAGAAAAAAAGCAGATGAAATGGGTGGAGAGAGCACTGGTCAATACAAGGAGGAGGAAGAGACTGAGACCCTGTCACTTGTCAGTTGGAGAAGAAGAGGATACAGTGAGGTTTGAAGATCATTGGTGAGAGGTAAGCTCACGCTGAGGAAGAAATTAGAAAAGTGAAAAAAGCCAGACCCTGTGTTTCAACACCTTGCCTCCCAGAAGGATTGAATACCAAACTGGACATCCACTTCTGATTTGAGGGAAGATTAGAGAGGTCACTTTAGATCTGGGGCAGTTGCTAAAATGCAACAATCTATGAGAAGAAAGAACAAGATTTAAAAAAAAAAAAAAAAAGTAGAGAAGTAAGAAGCTGATAGAAAAGATAGTAATTGTAAGAAGCTGAGACACTGCACATTATGGAGATGATATTACTAAGCATAATATTTATATTAGAAATTTTTATTTTATTTTATTTTTGAGATGGAGTTTCATTCTTGTTGCCCAGGCTGGAGTGCAATGGCACCATCTTGGCTCACCACAACCTCCGCCTCCCAGGTTCAAGCGATTCTCCTGCCTCAGCCTCCTGAGTAGTTGGGATTACAGGTGTGCACCACCACGCCTGGCTAATTTTGTATTTTTAGTAGAGACGGGGTTTCTCCATGTTGGTCAGGCTGGTCTCAAACTCCTAACGTCAGGTGATCCGCCCACCTTGGCCTCCCAAAGTGCTGGGATTACAGACATGAGCCACCACGCCCGGCCATATATTAGAAATATTATAAGGTAGAGGCCAGGCATGGTGGCTCACACCTGTAATCCTAGCACTTTGAGAGGCCAGGGTGGGCAGATCATGAGGTCCGGAGTTCAAGACCAGCCTGGCCAATATGGTGAAACCCCATCTCTACTACAAATACAGAAATGAGCCAGGCGTGGTGGCACATGCCTGTAATCCCAGCAACTGGGAAGGCTGAGGCAGGAGGACCGCATGAACCTGGGAGGCGGAGGTCGCGGTGAGCTGAGATCACACCACTGCACTCCAGCCTGGGTGACAGAGCGAGACTCCGTTTCAACAAAAAAAAAAAAAAAAAGAGAGAGAGAGAGAAATAAGGTAGAAATACCTTATATTTGTAGAGTTCTTTATACTATCTTCCCATCTCTTGTCTCTTGAGCCTCAGTAGCACTTTAGTGGGGCCGTAAGTACAGGAATTATTCTTACCTCACAGACAGGTGAGCAGTTGGGCTTCTAAAAGATAAAGTAAGCTCCCTGAAATGACACAGAAAATCATTTATTTATGAACGATCAAGACTAGCATCCAGGTTTTGCAAAGCCCAACTCAGTGTACTTTTCATTTCATCTTACATTGCTTAAGAAAGCCAGGCATGTCCCAGGTACCATCCACTCGTGACCACTGAAGTGTACCTTGGCTAGCGGTGGTGAATGTAGAAGATGATGCAGGTTCACCAAGACAGTACATTTGAGAAACTGCCATTCTGCCCCTTAGATGCTGACTGGAAAGCTTCTAGGGCCTATCTGTATGCCTTATTCAGGGAGACTCATAAAGATCTTGGAAAGTGTAAATGAACATGTTTTATGAGTAGAAATGGACCACAGTTTAGCAGATAGAAAGCCTGGGTTCTAGCCCCAGCTCTGCCATTAGCTGTGTGATCATAGATAAATTCTTTCCCCTCTCGAGGTTTAAGCATCACTGACTCTACAAAGAAGCAAATTAGTTCTGGAAGTAGATAGCAGTGATAATTGCATAATATTGTAAATATACTTAATGCCACTGAATTGTGGGGTTAAAAATAGTTGAAATGGGGCCAGGCGTGGTGGCTCAAGTCTATAATCCCAGCACTTTGGGCAGCCGAGGCAGGCAGATCACTTGAGGTCAGGAGTTTGAGATCAACCTGGCCAACATGGCAAAACCCCATCTCTACTAAAAATACAAAAATTAGCCAGGTGCTGTAGTGCATGCCTGTAATCCCAGCTACTTGGGAGGCTGAGGCAGGAGAATCACTTGAACCCAGGAGGCAGAGGTTGCAGTGAGCCGAGTTCGCACCACTGCACTCCAGCCTGGGCGACAGAGCAAGACTCTGTCTTTAAAAAAAAAAAAAAAAAAAGGTAAATTATGTTATACATATTTTACACAATGAAGTAAACAAAAAATAAGTGGATTATACTAGATGACCTCCCCTGTAAGTTCCATGAGTCTGTGACATTTTAAAGGCTGAAACTAGAACCACAGAGCAGCATTTTGATCTCATGGGGACTCCAAGCTATTTTGTGGTTTTTCGGACCTTTCTTACCCTACTCCAGATTCCATCTGCAGCAGACAGCTTAATGAGCTGCCTGCCCACTGTGTGGCAACTTATCATTAAAACCTCAGTATACTTTGGCTCCTCACTATTAATAGAGGGAACCCAATGACAGATACTTATAAGCAGACTTCTTACAGGTGAGATGTCACGTACCTTGCTCTGTGATGCCATCTTCAGCCACAGTTGTTTTACCTGCACTAAAGGCTGTGCTCACCAGCTCATGGCTGTGCTCCATGCCAGTCAGGCTGCAGGGCAAGGGCAGGGTATAGGAATAGCCACAAGCTTGCCGAGGTGATAACTGCTCATATCCCAATAGAGTTGGGAAGTTTTCTATAACTGAAAAGTTAATTGTTAGTTTGTTTTCACTTTTAAAACTAGTTCTATTAAATTGCCCTTCTACTGACCCCACGAAGTCCAGTAATTTGCTAAGTGAGCATTTGCTAAGAGGATGTGGTAAGTTTAGTTTTCAGCACTGGCGTTAGCTTCTTCAGTCATAGATTCATGGCGCCTTCATCCTAGAAGGGCTCTGAGAGATACCTAGTCCATCTCCCTCATATTGTAGGAGGAAGAACTGAGGCTCAGAGAAGGAAAAGGAATTGTCAAGCAAGAATTGGCAGAGCCCAGCCTCGCCACTGGCAGTTCAGTGAGTTTCCACCTCACTTCTGTACTTAAGAAAGGAATCTGTTTCGCCTATTGCCACTTTCTGTAAATCAGAGGAAATTCATAGGAGAAATTAGATGCTCAGTTCATTTAATGTTTCCTTATCATTAGTCATAAGTCGTGTTAATTTGCAGAGCCAGTTTGTCCACAGGGGATCATAGATTTCCTACTGGGAAAACAGCTTGTGTCTTTATAAAACAAGACATCCTGAAAGCCTGCTGCAGCCTACTGTTTGATTACGTAACTGCTTTGCATAAAGGATTGGCACTTTTTATTTGCCACCATTTAGTCTATTAACTGGAAAGACTGAGCCCCATGATACCAAGGATGACTTGAGAAGAGAAACCTGGATAATAAAAGTGATGTCCCATCCTTGATGGAATGAATCTTCTGTTTCCTATAGGGTTGCAGTTTCTAATTAAAATGTTTTAATCGAAAGATTCCCTGCATTTTATGGCACTTTCTTGACTCTAAATTCCTTCCCATTTAATTATTATAATGAACATAATTAGTATGTGCTGTCAACCCGTCACTTTATTTACATTTTGTATTAGATAATTAAATGTGGTATGATAATTAAATTAACTCAAATGACAGATGATTTGACTGCCTGCATATTACTATATTGGGAATATGCACCTTTGCTCACTCATTTTATTTAGCAACTGGCTTTTTCATTTGGAAAGGCCCCATAGATTGCAGTTGTCAGAGTTGGAGGTTCTTGCGATCCCTGAAAGGAAGGATCCCCTTGTCCCCCTCCCGCATTGAGCTCTCTCTAGTGAAGTCCATGCTGATCATGTAACCGTCTGCTCTGCACCACACCCTGCCAAAGGCTCCTGAAAGCTTCTGGGCAGATCCGAACAGGCAAGCAAGTTGGAGAGCGAAGCTTGTGAAACTCGGTTCTGCCTGAGCTGCATGCCATGCATTTTCCAGCTCTTTTGTAACTCAGTGACTTAGTGAGAAACCCCAAACATTAATTTGACTACAAGTTCCGAAAATGAATCTGTTGTACTCACCTCGGTTGTTTCCCTGTGCACAGAAACAAGGAGTGGTTTCCTAGAGT
Source organism: Macaca thibetana thibetana (assembly GCF_024542745.1). NCBI lineage: Eukaryota > Metazoa > Chordata > Mammalia > Primates > Cercopithecidae > Macaca > Macaca thibetana. Next base: position 161,226,023 of record NC_065584.1, on the reverse strand, counting down.
CATTGTGTGTTAAGAGTGGCAGTTTCCCAGAATCCCATTCCAGCATTTAGAACTTTTAGAGGTGGCTTAATTCCTGCTCAAACATTCTTATTTCACTCTTTACCTCAAAGGCAGATGGTCAGTCCTAGGTCACACCCACTTGGTAAACTCCCCTAGCCCCATCCCAGTTCGTGAATGGAGGCTGCGGTGGTGGGCTCAGAGTGGAAACTCCAGCACCCAAGGCCTTTCTGTTCTCCCAGAGTTGGCAGCTTATTCTTTAGCTGTCACACAAGCATTCAGCTTTCTATATTTTCTTTCTTTGTGTGACGGATACGTTCCTTTCATAAAATAGAAATACATCATGTCTAAGGAAGAGCCTGAGTTTCAGCAATGCAACCATTTTGGAACCAAGCTACTCTCAATATTATAGCACCAAAGAAAAAAATGTGGGGTTTTTTCTCCAAAAGTAGAACAAAAATTCTCAATTAAAAATAATTTATACCTAAATATTTATTTTGAGACTTCTGATGAGTGAACTGGCTGACATAAGAATGGAGAAATTTGCCAATTAGCAATTTTGGCCAATTGCATTAAACTTCACAGAATCCAAATAAAAGATACCTTCTATTTTCCTCATTGTTTTGGTGAATTTTTCCACACAAGGGTAGTTAAAAGTGCCACATGCTCACACTAGATACAGTTTTTACTCCACAAACCTCTTGAGACGTCAAAAGAAACTCCTGACTTGCCTGAGTGGCTGTGTTGCCAGGACATCACCTGAGGTAGGCAGCAGCCAGCCCAAGGAGCTGCTGCTAGGTCAGGAGTGTGCACGAACCTCAGTTATCCTTTGCTCACTTGAAAATCTTCTATTGGGGCATCAAATAAACACAAGAAAATGAGGCCAGAAGGAATCTTTTATCAAAGTTTAATTCATGACCAATAATACAATTTTTCTGGGCTTGCCTTGGTCTTCAGCCATGGAGGGGGCGTTTATAATAAAAATCCCTCTGAGATAGACTGTAAAGGCTTAGGCTGTAATCACAGGGAACACCTCTTCTGAGATAGGAGGTTTTATATAAGACCCTCATAAGTTACAGAAAGCCCATCACGATGGAACAGACATTGGTACAGCAGTCAGGACTGTTGGATCCTTTTACAGCTTTATAGCTGTTTGACCCTGGGTAAGTCACTGCCCTTCTCTGAGCTTTAGTTTCCTGTCTGTATAAAGAGTTAGCCTGGGTGCTCTGAAGAAGCCTTTCAGCTCTGATAGAGGAAGAATATATAATTATAAGATGAATTGGGAAGTCATGACCAGACCAGCTATCAGAACATGGTTCCCCATCTGTGGAGAACCTGTGAGAAAACTCTGCCTACAGGGTTCCTCTGTGGACCAAAACTTGTAGAAGTACAGAGGATCCTCCCACCTCAGAATCTCTGGGCTGCCACTCAAAACTCTGTTTTGACACAGCTGCCAAGGGGACTTTGGAGTATCAGTCTGGTTCTGGTCACCTGCCAGCTCCCCTTCCCAAAGGGGCATGCCTGGTTCACCTGGACATACCTGACAGGTGATAAACCTATTCTTGTCTGGAAGACAGTGAAGGAGAATCTCCACTCAGCACCTTGGGCTATAGAAGTGGGAGGGAAGGAGACGTCATACCCAAATAATTCTTTTATGTATGGGCAACTGCTAAACTGAAAACACACCACAGAGATAACTCAGAGGTGCATTGAGATTGTGTTAGGAAAAGAAACTGGAAAATGGCTCACATGAATCAATGTGAACATTTAATGGGCCTTAATTGGAACCTTATCCTACTATACTTAGAACAGAGAGATGAAAGCAGAAGAAATCTGAGAGACCATTTATTTCTCTTGAGAAAGCAGTAAACTGGAAACTCCAAAAAGATTTGATGACTATTATATTTTTATGATTAAATAAAATTGTCATAGACTAGTGCTGGAGAGCCCATAAATGTTCTGTGGAAAGTATCCATGCTCTCTGGCAGCTATTAGGTTATGACCAGAAAACCTATCAGCCCGTGCGCTTCATTTATTAACCCTGCTGTTCTCATACCGCCCAAAAGCTCCATGGTAAGGCACGTTTGTCCTCAGATCTCACAGGAAAGGTCCAAACCCAACTTAGAACCTTTGAATTTTAAGGCATTATTAAATGCTGTCCATTCATCTACCCATCTCCCTGTGCCTCCATGCACATATCCCGTTAGTTTATAATGGGCATAGTCTTTCCAGGAGGGAGGGAGGGAGGGGGGGGGGGGGGGGGGGAGGGGGAGGGAGAGAGAGAAAGAGAGAGAGAGAGAGAGAGAATGTATAAGAAATCAGTTCTCTTTTCTTAAATAAGCTAGATTAGAAAATCAGAATAGGTACTTATTGAGAATTTGGGGGTGGCATATTTTATGTGATGACTTTTTTCCTTTGTAAGAAAAAAGTATTATAAGCACCTTCTCTTTTTACCATGTTTAAATATCGTACCTATGCAGGTATGGGCAGCATAGGATCATGATTGCCCATAGCAATTATATATGCTATGGATCATATTATGTCTGCAGGTTCACAGGCCTTCAGAGATCATCTATTCCAACTGCCCTCATTTCCAGAGAGGAGAAGGGCTTACTCCAGGTCACTGGAACCGGGCCTCCTGATATATTATCCAGGGCTTTCTGTGACCAACCTTCCTCCCATCCTCAGCCCCAATGGTAAAAGAGACACAGATAATACAAATATACACAAAAAAATCCAAAATAGTTTCTCAAATTTATGATGATATGGTGAGTCTGTATAATTTACAAGGTTAGTGTTCTATAGACAGGGTTTTCCCAAATGTAAATTAAAATGGAAGCAGCACTTGTTGCCATCATCCCTGATTAGCTGTAGAGCCCATGACTTTTAGCTTAGCCAAGTCTTTGAGAAAATCTAGCCCAACTTTCTTGTGCTGTGTTTGAACAGAATTTAAAATATGCTTCACTTAAAAGGTAACTCTTCTCACAGAATAGACAATATGAAAGAAGGAAAAAGAAGCCCTAACACAGAAAAGAAGACTGGAAGGTAACTCATTCTTGGAGAAATGCCAGTATTGTTAGCTTTTCGTCCCTATGAACATTCATCACTCATTCCTTCTCTCATTCGTCAACTTTTACAAAATGCCCACACTGTGTCGAACCATGTGCTAGGAGATGCAGAAATGAGCACAACCCAAACCTTGTCCTTATGACATCCACATCCAGGGGCAGTGCCTTCAGTGCTGAGATTGATTCCTTCCTTCGGCAGACATTTACTGAGTGCCTGCAGGGTGCCAGGCCCTGTTCCAGACATCCAGGATACAGTGGGAAGCAAAATAGACAAAGTCCCTGCCCTCAAGTTGCTGACATTCTCGGGGCTGGGGGAAATAATTAACAAACCTGGATCTATGCCAGAGGTTCCTCTTGAAACTGTTTCACAGTGGAGGTGGATGTTTGAGCTGATACCTGTAAGTGGAGTAGATACTTAGGAGGTAGCAAGGTAGGAAAGACATTCTAGGTATTGGAAGGAACATTAGCAAAGGTATTGAGATGTAAAATGACCTGGCAGGTTCAGGGGACTGCAAGCTGTTTATTCTGACTGGAGCTCAGGATGTAGGAGACACAAGAGCTAAGACTAAAGAGGCAGGCAGGGTCCAGGTCAGGAGGGACCCAAGAACTTGAGGATTGATCCCCTCGGAGACAAGGACCCCCTAAATGTTACAAGCAGGAGAATGATATGCTCAGACTATGTCCCAAAGTCCCAAATGTGGAGAATGGTAGGTGGGCATCAGACTTCCACACCGAAGCCCCAGGGCTGTAAACAAGCGTCCCTGGTTCTGAAGCATTATTCTCCCCTGCAGGAATAGAATGATGTTTGAGGAGGGGAAAAGCCTTTTTTGCATCCTTCTGCTGTTGGTACCCAGCACAGCCTTTTCCCATAGGAAGCAGAGAGCAGCTGGTCAGGAGCCGTCTCACTCAGTTTCCCTGGAGGGACACAGCAAAACAGCCATTCACCCCCTCACCACATGAGAAAAGCCCTTGTTTCTCTAGGATCACCTGGTTTCCAAAGCCTGTAAAAGGCCAATCCCCCAACTACTGGCTTTTTAGCTTCTTCTGGTGATCCTGGCTTTCTTTCCTCTTTCCCTTCTTCCTTTTCTCTCATCCCTCCTCCTCCTTGACACTTTGCTGGTGCTAGAGAGCAGTGGATCCCTGGGACCACCAGGGAGAAGGCTGGTGCTTGAAGGGGCTACTTCCCATATGGTCTGCCAAGGTTGCTGTACTTAATCTCAGCTTGGAAATCATCTAATGGAAGAAGCAGATTTGGGAGGATAGCAATTTGTTTGCAGTGCTAGCCAAGGGACTCTTTGTGTTTCTCTGCTCTGATTTTGACTTGATCATGTATATGTATAGACTCTTCAAACTTTTCTCCTGAGATTTTGAAATAAAGCCACTTCTGTACCCTCCCTACCCTAACCCCAAGGCATCAGATTAAGCAAGGTGTGTGTTTGGGGCATGCCATATTCTTTATGACACATAGAGGTCATTGGCCTCAAGGACCCTCTTGTCATATTGCTCCTGGGCCTGGTCTCCAGGTGTGACAAACTTGACAAGAGCAATGTGGACAGAGATGCTTGGCTCTTGCACTGGCCTAGCCTGGCCACTGCAGCTGCTGCCTTTTTACTATAGCATTGTATCAGGACCAGTTTTGTGGAGAGGAATGCAGCAACTACTTTGTTTCTGCTCTGCTAGAAAAATATTCTTTGTTCCAATGATTTACAAACTCTCTCTGCTGTCTTTTTAAATGAATTTAGATGTCTAGACACCTATTTTTGCCCCTGCTAGGGACACCTTGTCTCTGACAAGGGAAAAAGTAAAACAGGAATTCTTAGGCATAAAGAATTTGCCCTGGTGAAATTTAACTATTTACATTTCTGTCTGACTCCATATACCACTCACCCTACCACACCAACCAATGGAACTGGTTTGGCCTTAGGTTTTGACAGGTGCTTACAAAGCCAGCAGAAAGAATCTGCTTCTGCCCCACCCTACCCCTCCTCTCTGTAGCACTGGCTGTTGGACCAGATAGGGTGCTGGCCAAAATACCCAGCTAACTGTTCTCACACATAGAAAGATGGTGTTATCTGAGTCCTTGAAGGCCCGGGATGGGTAGGCCCAGAGCTCTGGTGTGGTAGGTACAGGCTCCCTGGAGTAGGGATTTGGTCCTCAGTCATTCATTCCCCAGATAGTTAATGAACACCTGTTGTTTTCCAGGCACTGTGCTAGACACTATGCCAAATACTAGGAGTACAGCAGTGAATATAGGGGGCTATCCTTACAGAGCAGACAGTCTTGAGACTGTTGAAACTGGGGATTCATAGCAGTCTGTCTTTGCCTAAACAACTGCTCTGGTATCTGGAGCAGGGCCGTATGTGGTTCTGCCTTCTGGTCCGTGGCAGGCACAGGGCTGGGGTCCCAGTGATGTAAGTGTTTAGAAACTTGCCAGAGGGCCCTGTGGGGAAAAAAACAACTAATAAAAATAACGCAATATGGAGAGCTTTCTAAAACCACTGATGGAGTTCTCCTAAATAAGGAGAAAATGCAGGATCACTCTTAGGTCTTAGAAAAACCAGAAGAGGCAGAGTATAAGTAGGTAAAACAGAACTTGACCATTTTCTGTTGTTTCCTTGAATATAATGAATTCTAGAGAGCTGGAAATTTTACTATAGGACATCATGATTTTATCTATTATGTATGTCGATTATATAATAGAGAGAGAGAGCAAGGGCCGGGCGCAATGGCTCACACCTGTAATCCCAGCACTTTGGGAGGCTGAGGTGGGTTCATCACAAGGTCAAGAGTTCAAAACCAGCCTGGCCAACATGGTGAAACCCCATCTCTACTAAGAATACAAAAATTAGCCAGGCGTGGTGGCATGTGCCTGTAATCCCAGCTACTCAGGAAGCTGAGGCAGGAAAATTGCTAGAACCCGGCAGGCGGAGGTTGCAGTGAGCTGAGATCGCACCACTGCACTCCAGCTTGGGCGACAGAGCAAGACTCCATCTCAAAAAAAAAAAGAGGGAGCAAGAAACTACTACTTTATTTTAATTTTTATTGTATTTTATTATTTAGTGTCATAGTTTGGTATGGGCAGGGAATAAACTATTCCCATATAAGTGAATTTTTCAAATGACCAAATTTACCTTTAAAAAACAATATGTGGGCTGAGCGCGATGGCCCATGCTTGTAATCTCAGCACTTTGGGAGGCTGAGGCGGGTGGATCACCAGAGGTCAGGAGTTCAAGACCAGCCTGGCCAACATGGTGAAACCCCGTCTCTACTAAAAATACAAAATTAGCTGGGCATGGTGGCAGGCATCTGTAATCCCAGCTACTCAGGAGACTGAAGCAGGAGAATTGCTTGAACCTGGGAGGTGGAGGTTGCAGTGAACAGAGATTGCCATTGCACTCCAGCCTGGGTGAGAACAGTGACACTCCATCTAAAAAAAAAAAAAAGTGTTTAACATTAACTTTCCAGTCCCTTTTACAATATTATGACGTCTCCTTTCATCTTAAACCAATTATGCTGAATACATTATGTATTTTTGATGCCTTAAGAAATGAGTTCCTACTACGATGTTAAGGCACGTTATTATCATTATGTATGTGGAAGCAGATTTTTAAAGTGCAGCATACTAAGTAAGGATAATTGGTTATAACAAGATATTTTACTACAATACAGTAATGCTCTCTCAAGACCAACTGAAAAGGGTAGAGATACTTACTTTTACACCAAATGGTTCTAGGCAACTTTTTGAATTCTCATGTCTGCTTAAAATAATTTTAATTCTCACACCTTCACTTACTAATGTCAGCTGGTGCTTCTTCCTCTTGTCAATTTACTTAAACCAGCAGTGTCCTTTCTAAATGCTGATTTCATTCTAATCTAGGCCAGAAAGCCCACTTCTGTTAGACTTGCTTCTGAAATGTGACTTGGTAGATTGCGTTGGAGTTTGGAAGATTTTCTTGTAAGTAACTGGCGTGGATTTTGTGGAAATACTGGGCACTCTGTGAAGGCAAGAATGCCTCTGATTTGTTCAGTATTCCATTCCCAGTGCCTCACACCATGCTTGGCTAGAGTAGATGCTCAGCAAATATTTGATGAATGGACTAATCTCTCTGCTCAGAGGCCTGCTTGCTCCCTTTCGGGTTCTTGACTGAATTCCATGTGGTCACAGTTGGAGGAAAAGGTCCCTCTGGGTGAGGGAATCAGGCTGTTTTACATTTATACAACGTGATAGACTCTCCTTGGGCCTTCCTAGCCACTCCTTGGAATTTTATGGAGTGAATGTGACAATTATCATTTTACAAATGTGAAATCTGCAAACTCTTTCCAGGAGAATTTGCATTTTTAATCCAGATTCGTGACCACTCACTATCCCACCTCCACTTTCCTTTCTTTTTTAAAAGTTAAATTTTGGGTAACACTCTACATACAATACCAAGTAGTAATATTACAAATATATTTGACATGATAGCATTTGTTTCAAAAATATAAGACAAGTTTTGCAAGGCACTCAAAACTTGTCAAGGCTGCTCCAGAGGCATCCAAATAAATGGCCATCCTAAGACAGTGCTAATTTGAAGTCACATGTTCCAACAGTTCACTCCTGAGAATCTAGCCCCATCACAACCCTTCCTCTCTTTCAAGTTCTTACATCTGATAATATGAGACAAACCCTTGGCACAGCCAGCACATAACCAAGAACTGGTTATTTGATACCAAGCCAAGAAGAGTATAGGTTTTTTGGAAAAAGTCTTTTGTGTTAATCTGTGTCAGCTGGTTTGTCTATTTGAATGGCAGTATGTCATCCTCATCTTCATCCGGACTGGCAGAGCCATGCAAGAAGCTGGCTGGCAGCCAGTCATGGAAGTGGGTTCAGGCCTAGTGACAGAGAGCCCTTCTGCCCAGGAAGGAGTGGCCTCATGAGTCCAGCGGCCATAGATGGGCCTTTGAGGTGAGGAAGAATCCGGCATTCAGAATAATAAGATTGCTAAGCCCAGCTCCGCCAATGACTAGCTGAAGGACCCGGGACAAGCTCTCTTGAACTTTCTGAGCGTTAGTTTCCCCATTGTAAGAATATAGTCATCCATGTCTGCCCATTTCAGAGTTTAGAGACTTGGATAATGTAGGTAGAGGGGCTTTATAGCCTACTAAGTACTGTCTCTGCCAGTAAGAGGTTTTCTGCTGTGTTAACTGAGGTTTTGGCAAAGCATTGTCCTGGAAGACCTTGAATTCCTTCATACCAAGTGAAACACCAGTGTTGCCCACACCTGAAAAAGTGGGAGGAGCTTTTCCAGAACTCTTCTTTTTTTTTTTTTTTTTTTTTTTTTGAGATGGAGTCTCGCTCTGCCACCCGGGCTGGAGTGCAGTGGCCGGATCTCAGCTCACTGCAAGCTCCGCCTCCCAGGTTTATGCCACTCTCCTGCCTCAGCCTCCCGAGTAGCTGGGACTACAGGCGCCCGCCACCTCGCCCGGCTAGTTTTTTGTATTTTTTAGTAGAGACGGGGTTTCACTGTATTAGCCAGGATGGTCTCGATCTCCTGACCTCGTGATCCGCCCGTCTCGGCCTCCCAAAGCGCTGGGATTACAGGCTTGAGCCACCGCGCCTGGCCTCCAGAACTCTTCTTTTAACCAGACCAGGGATCCCTGAGTTGGTGCCCAGGATCCTGAGGATTCTAATCCTAATTTTCTTTTAGGGTGAGAGACAGCTTATCACAAAATATATTCTTCAGGGACTTGATGTGCAGACCTAAGGTAATGTAGACACCACTGAAGCCTTCAATCCAAAAAATGCCATCTGTATTTCATGAGATGAGATGTGGTATGATTCTCCCCCAAGGCAAGGCACCAATTAGTCTGTTAACTAGGGGCCCCTTGTCACTTTATTTCATTCATTCCAGTAACTTTGAGGCCCTCCTTCTGTGCCTCGCCCCCAGCAGAGCAATGGAGGATTCAATACCAAAAACATAGTTCCTGCCCTTCTGGAACTTGGGATTCAGCTACATATACTTAGTTATGTGATAGCCGCTGCCATGTCTTTGGGTTGAAAAAGAAAGGCTGCCTTTGGCTGTGCTGCCTGGGAAGACTTACTGGGCTTAAGGATTTCCTTAAGTGCTTCAAGGGAAGCTCATCCTTGCCCTCAATCAGGAGTCCACAACACCAGCCTATTAGCTTTGGCTCTTCCTGCTCTGTTTTCAGGTTGACAAGTCTAACACAACAGCCTCAAAACAGACATGCACAGTAAGTTAAGTCACTGTTTCTTTGTACCACTTACCTGTATTTCTTGGATCATGCTTTTTTTGGATTTTCTTTTCAGAGCTGTCAGAATACATTTCCTACTCTGACACTGCAAGATCCTGGCTGGCAGCCCCAGCACTGTTTGCACAGCTCTCTCCCATGCAGGCAAGGCCAGGGAGAGACCTCAGCAATGGCTTCCCAGGTGGCATGAAACTTGCTGATGAGTCCCAGCCAGAGAGTAGGGCCTGCCTCTGCCAGACCCTGTGTTCTGAAGAGTAGTCCTATGGAGAGATGGGGCTGGGGCGATGGGGGAGGGGGACAAGACGATGGAAAGCATTTAGGAAGCCTCACACAGGGAGGGGGATTCTGATCCTGAAAGTGTGTGGAAGTCAGGTCTAGCAGGAGAAGACTCAGAGCAGCAGAACTGGTCAGCTAACCAAACACTCATAACTAACATTGTTCTGTACTTTACGGTCACAGACACTGTCTCATTGGATCCTCATCTAAATCCTGAAGGCTGCCATCTACCCTCATTTTGTAAAGACTCTAAGGCTCAAATTAGTTAAGTGACTATAGCAGATCAGGGGGCAGAGCCAGACCTAGAGCCCGGGGCTGCCTAACACCAGCACTCTTGAGCTGTAGCTTCATGGCTTTTGGCCACTGAGAGACAATTGGCCCAGGAAAAGCCACTCAACTGACTCTGCAATGCACCTGCTTAGAAATGGTAGCTTTTTTTTTTTTTTTTTTTTTTTTTTGAGACGGAGTCTTGCTCTGTCACCCAGGCTAGAGTGCAGTGGCCGGATCTCAGATCACTGCAAGCTCTGCCTCCCGGGTTTACGCCATTCTCCTGCCTCAGCCTCCCGAGTAGCTGGGACTATAGGCGCCCGCCACCTCGCCTGGCTAGTTTTTTTTGTTTTTTGTTTTTGTATTTTTTAGTAGAGACGGGGTTTTACCGTGTTAGCCAGGATGGTCTCGATCTCCTGACCTCATGATCCGCCCGTCTTTTCCTCCCAAAGTGCTGGGATTACAGGCTTGAGCCACCGCGCCCGGCCCCAGAAATGGTAGCCTTGCTAATGGAACGTAATTCCGGCTGAAGTTGATGAGAAATGATGAGGATTGTGCTATGGAATGAACTACTTTCCCAAAATTCATATGTTAAAACCCTAACCTGCAATGTAGTTGTATTTCGAGATAGGGCCTTTAGAAGGTAATTAAATGCAGTGCCCTAATCCAGTATGACTGATGGCCTTATAAAAGGAAAGAAGAGATCTCGCTCTCTAAATGCACTCACCAAGGAGAGACCATGTGAGCACATAGCAAGAAGGCAGCTGCAAACCAGGAAGGCCCTCACCAACCCCACCATGCTGGTTCCCTGATCTCAGACTTGCAGCCTCCAGAACTGTGGAAAATAAGTTTCTGTTGTTTAAGTGGCCCAGTCTGTGGTATATTGTTATGGCAGTCCAAGCCAACTAAGATAGTTTTGTGTTAAATCTATGAGCTTCTTCCCTCCACCGAAAATTCACCTACGGTTTCCAGGTGCCCACTAGCCCCTGCTTTGAAGACCGAAAGAGGAGCTGTGCACCCACTGTCTTCTCTCCAGAGAACGATCAGGAATAGCTCCAAGGAAGCCTTGAAGTACTCTCTCGTGTTTTCTGTTTAGTCAAAGAGTTGCCATATGATTTCTCCCAAATTCAAAATGTAGGAATATAATTTTCAGTGAGAAAGATTATATTTATTTACTGATTTATTTTTATATGTCTCCCATGTGTTTTTAAAATAGGGGGTACAAGTGTACTGTTACACAGACATATTGCATAGTGATGAAGTCTGGGCTTTCAGTGTAACAGTCACCTGAATAGTATATATTGTACCCATCAGGTAATTTCTCATTCCTCACTCCCCTACCACTTTCCCACCTTTCCCTCCCATTTCTGTTCTTTCACTCTATATGTTCACGTGTACACAGTATTTAGCTCCCACTTACAGGCAAAAACATGTGGTATTTGACTTTCTGAGTATTTCGCTTAAGATAATGGCCTCCAGATCCATCCATGTTGCTGCAAAAGACATGATTTCTTTTTTGTTGTTGTTGTTTTATGGCTGAGTAGTATTTTATGGTGTATTTATATATGCACATACATACTTCACTTTCTTTACCCAGTCATCTGTTGGACATTTAGGTTGGTCCATCACTTTGCTATTGTGAATAGTGCTGTCATAAACATACAAGTGTTTGAGTGTCTTTTCTATATGATGATTTATTTTCCTTTGGGTAGATATCCAGGTGGTAGTTCTATTTTCGGTTGAGAAACCTCCTACTGTTTTCCATAGAAGTTGTACTAATTTACATTCCCACCAACAGCATACAAGCATTCTCTTTTCTCTGTATCCCCACCAACATCTGTTATTCTTTGACTTTTTAATAATAGCCATTGTGATTGGTGTAAGATGGTATCTCATTGTGGTTTTATTTTGCATTCATCTGATGATTAGTGATGTTAAGCATTTTTTCATATGCTTGTTGGCCATTTGTATGTCAGAAATAATATATTTAAAGATCCAACATTCTGGGTCATATTCTCATTCTTAATTGGGTACTTGGTGACACCAGTGTATACACTTTGTGAAAACTGAGCTATTCACCTAAGCGAGGTAGGTGAGTGGCCATAGGGGTGTGTGTGTGTGTGTGTGTGTCATCAATAAAAAGGTTACTTCTTTTTAAATTCACCACCTTAAAATCCAGAGCAATGGAGCAATTTGCCCAGGGTCACAAAACCAGTTGGTAAATAAATACAAGAACCCAGATCTCCTAGCTCTTTAGTTAGCACCTGTTTAAGAATCACATCCAAGAACAAGGTTCAATTTCAATGTCTTTTGATCTGAATATTGTTGGAAATTCCGTTGATTTCCTCAGAGCCCTACTCTGCATCTGAAGGTGGACATCATATTTGAAAGACTGCTTCTCATTATTATTGAAGCCATGCATGCTCCTTACTTGCTCTCTCTAGCTGATGGGTGTGGCCATCAAAGAAATCTACAGGTAGTCCATTCTCTGCCGTTGGTGCAGTGCTCTGGAAAGAGTCTCTGTAGAAAGCCCCTTTATGTTTGTGTTGGCCTTGTGTACTCTGAAAGGTGAGGTAGGTGGCTGGTCAGGCTCATGGTGGTGCCTGCCTTAGGACTTATGGGCAGCCCTTTGTCTGGACAAAGGTGACAAACCGACAATTATTGACTTAGTAACAGCTCCATCAGTAAGGCAAATGAAGAGAACACCATAGTGTAAATCTGAGATGTCTCTTAATTAGGCATATTTTGTTCATTGAGCAAGACTCTCATATCCCATGATGATTCTACTGACTTTGGAAAGCTCAAGCAGTCCAAGTGACATTTTAACCACCTAAGGCCTAAGAGTGAATGGTGGAATGAAATAAAACTGAGCCCTGCCCTCATTTCCCCATCTATCAAAAAGCCCCTCAGACAACCCTCTCAAGACAACCCTACTCAAAACCCTGATCATCAAGGTCAGGCTGTTTGCATTCCCAGCCCTGCCCCCTGCCGCAAAGGGTAGTGCTTAGTCCAATTCAGCTGACAGTTCATCTGTGCTCATGACATCAGACTGCCACCCTCTGTGCCACAAGCCCACCTGAATTAGCCTACTGAGTGTTAGTGCTGAGGGCTGGCCCCTTCCCGAACCTCCTGATCCTGTCTCCACAATGTCTAAAATGTGGTTGGAAAAACAGCATAGACTAGATGTCCCATTCTGGCTCATAACCAAGCCATGGGATGGTAGGGTTGGGTAAAATTCCTTAGAACTCCAAGGTAACCAAACTGCCTACATCCATTTGCATCTTCTGCAGTCCAGGGATTTAAAAGTAATGGCTTCTGGCAAGTCATCTCACTGCACTGCCGGTCATCTCTGTAAACAGCAGCTGATAACTAGCTCTGTTCCTTGAGGGAACCAACAGGTCCCTAAGGGGCTCTGCCTCACCCCAGTGAGGTTCAGGAGCCCAAATGGAGTAAGTTCCATTTAAGCTCTTCATGCTCTGTGCTGATATGCCAGGAACCAGGAGTTGTCTTTAACATTGTGCCTGTGCCAGCCAGACTGGCTAGTATAATATCTTTTCAATTAGCAAATCTTCCAATAATAGCGTTTTAACAATGAAGTTGTAAAGAAAAAACTTGTTCTTAATTTTTGTCCAAGGAGGGGAAAAAAAGAAGACTTCTAATAATCATATCATCATAAATTCTAATGTGACCATTTGGCTGTGTTACAAAATTTGTAGCTAATAGTTAAAATAAAGATTTAAGTAAATGCTTTTATCAATAAAGTAAATGACAGGGCATATTCTTCTCAGCCAGAGTCAGAAATGGCAGCACATAGCCATGTGCTGAATTGTCACACAGTGCAAGTCTTTAAAATTCCTTCTGGATTTGGAGGTATTAACAAGTCCCTATCAACAGTCTCTAAAGGCTTTTGATGTCATTTTAGCTATTGAACGAAAATATGTGAACTATTACTTTGTTGATTTTGTTCTTAAACTAAACTGCATTATCATCTGAGAGTGTGTTCTTAAAGTATTGTTAAAAGTACTTTGAAAACTTGTAAATCCCTGTAATTTATGTTTCTCCTGCCTCTGCTGTTTCATTCTGTCCTTCTGGTTTTAATTTGAATGTAGCCCTGTCTGGGTGTGTACCTGTAAAATTGTTTTTCCAAGTACAATTTACAGTTCTGACCTTAGGTTTACAGTGTTCCTAATCTTCTAGGAGCTTCCTCCTATACCACGAAGTGGGCTTTGGGTCACCCAGCTCTTTCATATTAGAACTCTCTAATCAAGGTTACTTGAAACAGAGCTAATTTTGACCTTTCTTAGTTTATCATGGAGGCCTAGGGAGTAAACTAAGAGGGCTTCCCTGCAAGCCCATTCGTTGCATTGCCCTATTTCTATAAATGTACACAGTTGTAAACTTAGACTGCTTCAAGACAACAGTCTCATTTATCTAAACAGTTCTCCTTTTAGACTCAGTGGCACTGATGAAAACAAAGATAAGAAGTATAGATTGGACAAAGGGTCTTTTGGAGCCTGTAACTTTTTCTGAAACTGTTCCCATTTTCCTTAGAATTAGCTTTTCTTTCTTGGACCTACCTGCATACAGAATAGATCTATCTGCATTGAGTGTATTCAGTGAGCTAAGTTAAGGGAAGACTGCAGTGGGCAGGGCCTTACTTTCTTGTGAGTGAGCTCTTTGCAGGTTTTAAGGAATATGACTACTCTGCTTTAAGGGGGCATGGGGAGCACTTTGTTAAAGCTGTGTGCATTCTGAATCCATTTCATAGGCGTCCTTAACTCCGTGGCAACTACACCTTTCATCATGGATTATAATAACTTTTAAATGAGTGCAAAACTTTCAGGATCTTTTCCTTAAGTTGGGAAATGAGATTTTTTTTTTTTCTGCTGTTTTCAAGTATCACTTAAATTAAGCTCTGGTATGGAGTTAGGAGTCTTTTTCTTTACACTCCTTCAGCATGTTTTCCGTGATTCTAGTCGACACTGTTGCAGGCGGGTGACGGACAGACCGGGGCGTTTTGGCAGCTGACCTGGGCTGCTCCTCCATTTCAGGTGATAGTGCAGTCCGGCCGCCACCCCACAGTGCTGCAGAAGCTCTGCCAATTGCCCTTCCAGTATTTCAGTGACCCACGGCTGATCAAAATACTGTTCCCTTCACTTATCGCTGCTTGTTACAACAATCATCAGAACAAGATCATTCTGGAGCAAGAGATGAGCTGTGTTTTACTGGCCACTTTCATTCAGGTACCTTCTACGTTATACCTAATTGTCTAGCTTTATGTGTAAACTAATGCAACAGAAACATAAAAGTAAGCCAGCTGTTTATTTTTGCTTTCCATACTACCTTTTAAAATCTTTACATATTTATGTGCTCTAAAATTAATTTTTAAAATATCAGCATAGTTTCTGAAATATTAGTGGAACCGCAATTGGGTGTTATACAATTTCTACTTGGAGGAATTCAAGGAAAGGATATTTTTCCAGTTAATGAACTGGTAACCCGTACTCAGGAAATGTTTTTAAAAGACTGCCAGATTTCCTTAAGGCTTTAACTATTGTGTTTATCTTGCTTTTATTCTAACTATAGGAAATAGATAATAATTGCTGAAGAAAGATGAATTAAAACTAGTCATACATTTTTAAATAAATATGATTTTCATATATACATAATGTGTAAAATAAAAACCTGTTATATTGATTTTTTTTTATGTAAAACAACTTTCAAGTACAGCCTTATATTTTTCTGATCCAGTTAAATCCTGTAGGGCTAGAATCAGAATTAGTGCCATAGCAAAGTACTATTTCCACATCTAAATTAACTCAGTCAACTGAAAAACCAAGTTGACTGTGCTTTAACATTTGCTACTAACTCATCCTGTGAAATTTTTTGTCATTGTAGAGCATTATGTACTGAAAATCTCCCATTTCTTTCAAATGTTCCACCATAAGATGTGTTTTTGCTCCATGACACACATGTGATGAGTAGATAGTACTTTCTGGTCTTCAGAATAATGAAACAGAAAGCAGAGTTCTGTATTAGTATTCTTCCATATTCTGGTGAATATACATCTATCACTGTCAGAAGGATATGATAGTGCCCAGCTGGCTGCGAACTCGAGGATAGCCAAGGAGTTCCTGGAGCCTTCATCTTAGACAGCATTTTGAAGTTTACATTTTCCAAACTATCCTGTATTAGATAATTAATAAACACAACTAGATCAATTACGTTAGAAAAGTTTTGTTTTCGGCTTAATTGTTCTGTTTGAATCTACATTTTATTTTCTGGAAAAAAGTTAAATTAGATATTCAGATCTACAAATATGGATTTCAAAAACTGTCTTATAGTTAATATCTTAAGAAATTTTATAGTATATAACATCATATCAACACTTAGGATTCTTCATATATTTTTAGAGCCTTAGGAGTAAATTAAATAGAAAATACATTATGGGCCGGGTGTGGTGGTTCACATCTGTAATCCCAGCACTTTGGGAGGCCGGGATGGGCAGATCACTTGAAGTCAGAAGTTTGAGACAAGCCTGACCAATATAGTAAAACCCATCTCTACTAAAAATACAAAAACTAACTGACCGTGGTGGCAGGCACCTGTAATCCCAGCTACTCGGGAGGCTGAGGCAGGAGAGTTGCTTGAACCTGGGAGGTAGAGGTTGCAGTGAGCCAGTATCGCACCACTGAACTTCAACCTGGGTGACAGAGCGAGACTCCATCAAAAAAAAAAAGAAAAGAAAAGAAAATACAAATACATTATGGATAATTTTAAGAATGTACTCTTTCTAAATTCAGATTATTCATTCTTTTATTCAACAGGTAATGTTTGAGTATGTAAAGTGTGCTGGGCACTGACTGCTCTAGGCACTGCAAAATACAGCAACAAATAAAACAGATAAAAATTCCTGCCTCCACAGATCTTTGATTAAAGTGGGGGACAGTCAAGCAAAAGACAAAAAAAATTAGTAAAACAAATAGTATGTCAGATGCTATGCTAAGTGCTGTGGCAATAAGTGCTGTGGAGAAAAGTAAGGCCGGAAAAGGAGCTAGGGACTTCGGGGAGATGATGTGCAGCTTTTTATGGTGTGGGCAGAGAGCCCTCAACAAAGACAGTGATGTTTGAGCGAAACCAGTTTCCTCTGTATCAGCTTAGTTCCTTATGTTTTCAACTGCATAGACAATGACTTATAATGATACAAATGATATCAGGATCTAAAGAGTATATATATATTTCTTGTGTTGATCTGATATTGATCAAAGTACTAAGTCTACCTTTATTACAAAAAAAAACTATGTATTTAACACACAAATTTTGTAAATGCTAAAAAAATTTCTTATATAGTTTATTTCAGATAGCATATTAGACTTGTGGAGTTAAATCAAGTTTCTTTCTATAAATAATTGTGCTAAAGAGAATGGATATAGATAGGATTTTTGTTTATAAAGTGGTTCCTCAAGGCCTCTATGTGTTACATTATAACTAAGTTACTAGAAAATGATATTAAAATGGGAGCGGATTGTCTTAGGTTTCTGAAGATTTACACATTATATTTACATTTCTCATTTTCCATCTACATGCAAAATTACCAGACTTTAAGATTTATCTGCAGAATACATAGGGCTCTTATATTTGTACTTTTTAAAAAATGATCAAAATCTGTTGATATTTTAAGATAGCAAATTTGGCTTAAATTCTAGTTTATTAGATAAAAAGTTATAATTTCCAAAGTAGGCAGCAAGCTGTCTCCTAGTGATAATTTAGCAAGATGTAAGTCATTACTGTTTGGTTTAAATTTATGAGAACTTGGACGACATAACATCAGTTTCTTCAGCATTTATATTTGGGCCCCAAAATATTCATACAAAAGTGGTTGCATGAATCAGAAGTATATTTAAAACCACCCTCAGTGAAATTCTCTGTTCATAGCATTGATAGAAAAACACTTTTCTCTCCTCATACAGGATTTGGCACAGACTCCAGGTCAAGCAGAAAACCAGCCTTACCAACCCAAAGGTATGTCTCTATTGAAATCAAATTTCATGTGTGTGTTAGTCAAATGGACATCTTTCTTATCCTTTCCTCTGGAACTTTTACATTGTATGTACAATTTTATACATAACCTAACATTTGAGATTCAGATACCAAGTATATTTCAGTAAGTAAAAAAATCAATTTTGTCATGAAGCATGAATGCTTCCAAATATGTATAGAAATCTATGGGAGTAAAAGAAAAGCACAAATATCTTTGTATAATAATCATCTCATGCAAGATATATTAAATGGTGAATAATCACTAAAGAGCTGCTTTGTAATACAGGAGCCAGATCATTAATATTGGCCCACATTACTTGCATAAATGCTGAAATCACATAGGTCTGGTTCCTTTTCCATGTTCAGAATAAAGTTATCAGTAATAGTAGCCCACAATTTCCCCCTAAGTTCGAGTACTTGAACTTTTGTTTTGAAAATAATTGTTTTACATGGAGAAAAAGTCATCAAATTGGCAAAGTCCAGGGCAAAAGATTTACAAGTTTTTTTTTTTTCCTATAGCATTCCTGCTGGGGTGTTTGCTGTGATCAGTCAGAGATTTAGAATTGTTACCGCATTTTTACTTTTTTAAATATTCTGCTACCCAGACTGTAATTGAGAAGTACAAGTTGCTCTTTGGCGGTTATGACAGCATCTCTGATGAATGAGACCCTAATCCAGATCTTCTTCAATTCTTCCATTAATTTGATAGTCTTTAAAGTGGCCATTTAGAGGTACACTCCCAGCAGGACCCTTTAGGGTACCCACCAAGAAACCCTTACTTGGTGGGGGTTGGGGGTGTTACCTTGGACTCTTTCACACACAGAAAAAAAGTCCTGTACAGTGGACAGGTGTTGAAAAGTGCAAAGAAAATATAACTAAAGCTGTTACAATATCATGAAGAAAAAAAAAAGACATTTTATTGACTCAGGCACCCAGAAAAGTTAAACAGAAGGCTATGCGACTTTTCAGAAATTCAAGTCAACATCCTTGTCGGTACCATTTGTCTGAGCAAGAATTAGTCTGCAAGTTCAGTTCTGCCCTGACCCAGTCACAGCCCTTTTTGTTTTGTTTTGTTCTGTTTGGTTTAACTACTGGCGGATACTTGGGAGAAATCAGCAAAATGTGTTACTATTCTTACAATTTTATTTTGAATAAATTAAAATGCTTGGAAAAATCTATTTATTTTCAGTTGTACAGCAGTTTTGTTTTGTTTTGTTTGCCACTAAGAAGTATAAGCATTTTTTTCTTACTCTTTCTCCTGATCATAAAGATGAGTCACAATTTGTTACATGGTCTGGAAGACACAGTCCCAGAAGCCGCCTCTGTCTGCTTGGTGGACTGAGGCCTGTGGAAGTGAACCTTCTTTCTTTTCCAAGGGACCATCTTCCCTGCTATTCATGCTTTCCCCAGTTACAGTAGGCTTAACTCACAGAACAGCAAACAGGGAATTGGTCTCTCCTTTGCTCAGAAAGGGTCATCACTATGTTAATGACAACTCATAATATGTTGCTTTTTTTTTTTTTTAAATGATGATGCCTCACTAAGTTGCCAGTTTGCAACTTGGATTATTTGTTCCCCTTTTGCCTAGATTAAGTCCCCATAAAATGTCTCAAGATATTTTGAGTTCATTGTCCAGGTAAACCTTTAAGTATAAAAGCAGCTCTTGGTAACACCACATTCTTATTGCCCAGGAAGAATTTTGGTTTTCAAATACCCACTGCCTGTCTAGCTGCAATTGTTTACTTTACCTATGCCACTGGCCAGTAAAGCTCCTGTCATTCATTCCTACTGCTTTGTTAGATAGGCAGTGCCAGATTTGAATAATTTTAAAGATATACTTAAACTACATTCATGTTTTAAATTAAATAGACTTTCAGAAAACGTCATCATTTACATAAAGTTTTCCCCTTTCATGGCTA